>NC_141876.1:503636344-503949594 GCF_056163025.1 Triticum urartu | reverse complement strand
GTGGAAACGTGTACCGACGGCCCCTCCGAGATGCATCGATCACTTCAGTTCTGGCCGGGACCAAATGGCGGTGCGATCGACCCATCGAGGTCGATGTGCGTGCACTGTGCAGTGAACACTGCACTGCCACATGGAGCCAGCCAGCCACGGCACACCAAAGGGGCCACGCCATGAACTAGCTTGAACACGACTCTTGATCGAGCTGCACGCAATATACAGCTCGTTCCTCTAAAAGCCCAAAATTTTCTTCAAAAAAATGTAAAAAAGTTTATAGCTCCGGGAGAGGAGATTAACGTGCATGGGTGCCCGCCCGGCCGTTACATCTATCTTACCCGGTCGGTGACAACTGACAAGAGTGTGACTGCCAAGTGCCAATTATTAAAGTGTAGGTAGCCCAGTGCCGTTGTTTTTTATGCGGCTAGAGCATGCACATGGGCTCCTGTCCTGGCGCCCGTGTCCGACCGTGTGGCGGGCGAGACGAGCGATCGAGAGTGGCGCGCGCGCGCTCCCTTGTACTTTGGTGGATCAGGCGGGGTCCGAGGAACGGGGCAGCTTGTCTCTACCTGGCTAACTACTAGCTAGCCTGCCTAGTGCTCGCTGCTGTGGCCAGCTCCCCTGCTGCATGGATCGCTACCCGTATGCACAGTGGTTCCTCTGTTCAACGATACGTGACATCTAGGGCTTCCACTCGCTATCCAGAGTCACCATCTTTGACTGATATTATTCATATAGTGGGTAATGTTAATGGACTTTTTTTTTAATAAAATGATATTGTGAAAGCATTTCAAGGAAGTGTCATATTTCGACATGACAATTTATCTAAACTGTGCATATGGTATATTTTATTTTTCCTTAGAGACTACTGTTTTTTGATAATTACTCCCTCCGTTGACAAATATAAGATGCTCTACTTATTTTATTCATTCAGATGTGTATAAACAAATTATGTACTATGTTTGTTCACTCGTTGCAGTTCGTATGTAGTCTATATTCAAAGCGTCTTATATTTGTATGCGGAGGGAGTAGTATTAGATATGAGATGCCTTTAGATTTTCTAAAACTATCTGACAAGGTATTGTGCCATTAGCTAGCCAGTGCACGCATGCGACTGGTTAACCTTTCTAATTTTTGCGGGGTTAATTAACCATGCAGCTAGTAACCCATTACATGCATGAATAACCTTGTGACTGCTAATGATACCTACTGTAATATTCTACTTATGTCGTTTGCATAATCTCGCACACCCATGCAGCAACAGTGTTAAGCGAGTGGTAACATAATTAGGACGGTTAGGTGCTTCTTTGAGTTGAGTTTACGGGAGCTATAAGCTAGCGCCTAGCACTGTTCTCTTTGAGGACTGAGGAGACAGTTTTTGGTCGATGTGCGGTCGCTTTCCCGTTGGAATTTTCGGTCCTACCGCGATCCGCCACCGAAATGATCATACGCCAGCATCCTAGTTTTTTTTTTAATTTCTCGCCTTTTTTCTTCCATGGACACATGGATACTATGGAACCCACTCGACCTGGATATATGCCATCAGTTTCAGGTCCCAGTCCGCGTCCGTACGAAAAAACTCCACTTAGTAGCTACTAAAAATTGTGGTCAGCTAGCTAGCTTGCTAAACTATGGATCGATCAAACTCTAGTTAATTCATGTCGGCTGGCTACACTTGTAGTTGTATCTCTTTAATCTTTCTTTTGATTTGATGACCGAGTGGAAACTCGTTAAAATTCTGAACTAACACGAAAGCTTTTGTCTTATCTCCACCCACCCATGGATCGACCGATCTCCATGGCTCTACTTCTCCCACAAAGACATGCTATATAATCAAGCCCTTTCGTGTTCAGGTATATGATAACTCTAGTTCGTTCTCGTGAGAGAAGTACGATCGACGTACGTCCCGAACCGGTGCATGATCTGATGCATGAGGCATAAACAACGGTGGCCGGTAGCGGCGTCGATGGTACGTACCGGGAGAAGACGCGGCCGCAGTCGCAGGAGTGGCCGCGGGTGCCGCAGGTCTTGAGGTGGGCCTTGTAGTCGGACTGGACGGCGTAGCCCTTGGCGCAGCGGGCGCAGACCCACTGCCGCCGCCCGCCGTGCTTGCGCCGGAAGTGCTTCTTGATCCCCACCAGGTCGCCCAGCGCGTGGGCCGGGTCGTGGTGCAGGCAGCTCGGCTCGGGGCACACGAACACGCGCTTCCGCGGCACCGTCGTCGCGCCGGCCCCTCCCGCCGTGCCCGCGCCGCCGTCCTCCCCCGCCGACGGCGCCGGAGCCCGCTTCACCAGCCGCCAGGGAACCTTGTGCCGCCGCCGGTGCATCTGGAGGTTCTGCTCCCGCTGGAACCCCTGCCCGCAGATCTCGCACACGTACCGGTCCGACTCCAGCAGCGTCCTCGGCGTTAGCGCCACCACCTCCGCATCAGGGTCTAGATAATAATGTACCAAATGCACATATGCACGTACGTAAGTGCCAGCCAGTGAATCCACGGCGCACTAACCAAGTGCATGCTGATCGATCCACATACAACGTTATGATCCACGTACGTACCTGGCGTGCCGGGAGGGCGCCTCTTGCGCTTGGCGGGGGAGGGCTGGTCGGTGGCCGGGGGAGGCGGCGCCAGCGGCGGCGGCGGCGGCGGCGGCTGCTGCTGGGAGGAGGGGGAGGACGAGGAGGTGGAGGAGGAGGCCAACATTTGGTGGTGGCTCTTGACCAGTGCCATAAGTGTTGGGGGCTTTCTCCTTCTTCTTCTTTTAAGGGCTAACCTTACTAGCTACGCACGTACCCTTGCACACAACCGGCTACGTCGCCTCGCCTTGGCCTCGGCCTTTGGCTTGCCTCCTTTCCCTCTTCTCTTTTTGCTCCTTAGTGGGATAGGGGTGCCAACGGAGGCTTTATGGGGTGGAAAGGTGAAGGTGCATTGTGCTTGTGTTGTAGAAAGGCTTGGGGCATGAGGGGATCATATATAGCTAGGGATGGGAGGGGAGGAGGAAGGGAGTGAGGGTGAAAAAAAGGGCTTTGTCTATATCTCTTTGCTTGCTTTTGTGCTTGCTGCATCGGTGCGTGGGTGTGGCTCCCTTTCTTTGAAGGGGGAATGTGTCTCATATACTCATTGGATGGGCAGCTTTTATCAAGGCTTTGTTTGTTTGTTTTGGTGGTTTTTAAAGATGGGATCATGTGACTAGTCTCCCCCTGCCAATCTCATGGACACAATTAATGGGATACATGCTTGCTTAGCTGCTTGATTGAAAAGATCACCTCTTTAATTGCATGTGTTTGTGTACATGTTGCTGAAGTACTCCTGCTATCAACTCTTTCTCTCTCTCTCTCTCCTTCCACAGACAGGAGTTAGGCAGGGAGATGGGACTTCACTCTATCATGCAGTCTTTATTATATAGTAGATACAGTATATGGAAATATATGTCCATGGGAAAAAAGGACCCTCTAATGCACAATTGTTAAGAATTTTATATAATTTCATGTAACCATCCACATTTCTCGCCCTCACTCTCAATTACACCCTACGCTAGAGTGCCAGCAACACTCGGCAAAGGCCCAAATACACTCGGCAAAACCTTTACTGAGAATTGTTCTCGGCAAAGACCGCCCGGTGTACACCTCTCAGTCAAACTGAACTTTGCCGAGAACCAACCGCCGGGTACTCAGCAAACCGTTTGCCGAGAGCCAAACTGTGTGTCTCGACAAAATAAAGCGACTTCGCGATAGCTGTTCCACCATGTCCTTGCCGAGAGCATACACTCGGCAAAGTGGTACACGTTGCCGAGAGGCTCTCTCAACCCTAATTGTTACCAAGGGTAGACTGAGATCAACTTGCTTCCACTAGGAGCTTAACGCTTTCTCGCCGTCGTATTCGAAGCCACCAGGGTATACTGTTAGGATGGTGTGGCTGAATTTTTTTAGGCTAGTTGCTAGGAAAAAAATGGAGCGCCTATCACTCTGGCATTTGAAAACCTTTTTTTTGCACCATCACTTTTTTGAGGATCACTAGATTACGATCCAATGGCCAGAAATAGAGCATTGTTCATCTTCAACCTAACCTTCTTCTTCCTCCCGTGAAACGGTTGGCCTGCTTCGTCCCATCCTCTTGGCATCAGCACCAGAGGTTGGCAGCGCTCCCCATATGCCTTGGCACACTGCGCTCCTCTCAACCTCTCCCACCGCCATGATAGCCACCGCCATGACCATCCAGCTAATTAAGGTCCATCCTCCCCCGATCCGCAACAACTCTGGCACCTCCCTCCCCACCCGCACTTGTCAAGTTTCAGCCCGCCGGCTATCGTCGGCTTCCCTCATCCTCAACTCGCCCTTGATGATTCACAAGTATAGAGGATCAATCATAGTCCTTTCGATAAGTAAGAGTGTCGAACCCAACGAGGAGCAGAAGGAAATGATAAGCAGTTTTCAGTAAGGTATTCTCTGCAAGCACTGAAAATAGCGGTAACAGATAGTTTGATAGTAAGGCAATTCGTAACAAGTAACATGTAGCAATAGCAACAAAGGTGCAGCAAGGTGGACCAATCATTTTTATAGCAAAGGACAAGCCGGAACGTTCTTTTATAATAAGCAAAGCGTTCTCGGGGACACATGGGAATTATCATCTATTTACTTTCATCTTGTTTATTTGATTCACGTTAGCTAGTTTGATAATTTGGTATGTGGGTGGATCGATACTTGGGTGTTGTTCTTACTTGAACAAGCCTCCCACTAATGATTACCCCCTCTCGCAAGCATCCACAACTACGAAAGAAGAATTAAGATAAATCTAGCTATAGTATGAAACATATGAATCCAAATAAGCATGTTACAGAATAACATATAAACTAGGGTTTAAACTTCTATCACTCTAGCAACCTATCATCTACTTATTACTCCACAATGCCTTCCCTTAGGCCAAAGTATGATGAAGTGTCATATAGTCGACGTTTACATGACAGCACTAAAGGAAGCAACAACATACATATCATAAAAAATCGAACGAATACCAAATTCACATGATTACTTATAACAAGACTTCTCCCGTGTCCTCAAGAGCAAAAGTAACTACTCATATATAAATCATATTCATGTTCAAAATTAGAGGGGTATTGAATATCATTAAGGATTTGAACTTATAATCTAGGAGGTGCCCAAGGGGGGGGGTGCGCCAGCCCTAGGAGATCCAATCTCCTAGGGGGCGGCGGCCAGGGGAGGTTTCCCTCCCCCCCAAGGCACCTAGGAGGTGCCTTCCCTCCTTGGGACTCTTCCTTAGGGTTCCCCTTTCACCCTAGGCGCATGGGCCCTAGGGGAAGTGGCGCCCCAGCCCACTTTGGGCTGGATCCCTTCTCACTTCAGCCCATGGGACCCTCCGGGATAGGTGGCCCCACCCGGTGGGCCCCCGGGACCCTTCCGGTGGTCCCGGTACAATACCGATGACCCCGAAACTTGTCCCGATGGCCGAAATAGGACTTCCTATATATAAATCTTTACCTCCGGACCATTCCGGAACTCCTCGTGACGTCCGGGATCTCATCCGGGACTCCAAACAACATTCGGTAACCACATACAAGCTTCCTTTATAACCCTAGCGTCATCGAACCTTAAGTGTGTAGACCCTACGGGTTCGGGAGACATGCAGACATGACCGAGACGTTCTCCGGTCAATAACCAACAGCGGGATCTGGATACCCATGTTGGATCCCACATGTTCCACGATGATCTCATCGGATGAACCACGATGTCAAGGACTTAATCAATCCCGTATACAATTCCCTTTGTCTATCGGTACGATACTTGCCCGAGATTCGATTATCGGTATCCCGATACCTTGTTCAATCTCGTTACCGGCAAGTCTCTTTACTCGTTCCGTAACACATCATCCCGTGATCAACTCCTTGATCACATTGTGCACATTATGATGATGTCCTACCGAGTGGGCCCAGAGATACCTCTCCGTTTACACGGAGTGACAAATCCCAGTCTCGATTCATGCCAACCCAACAGACACTTTCGGAGATACCTGTAGTGTACCTTTATAGCCACCCAGTTACGTTGTGACGTTTGGCACACCCAAAGCACTCCTACGGTATCCGGGAGTTGCACAATCTCATGGTCTAAGGAAACGATACTTGACATTAGAAAAGCTTTAGCATACGAACTACACGATCTTTGTGCTAGGCTTAGGATTGGGTCTTGTCCATCACATCATTCTCCTAATGATGTGATCCCGTTATCAACGACATCCAATGTCCATGGTCAGGAAACCGTAACCATCTATTGATCAACGAGCTAGTCAACTAGAGGCTTACTAGGGACATGGTGTTGTCTATGTATCCACACATGTATCTGAGTTTCCTATCAATACAATTCTAGCATGGATAATAAACGATTATCATGAACAAGGAAATATAATAATAACTTATTTATTATTGCCTCTAGGGCATATTTCCAACAGTCTCCCACTTGCACTAGAGTCAATAATCTAGTTCACATCGCCATGTGATTAACACTCACAGGTCACATCGCCATGTGACCAGCATCCAAAGAGTTTACTAGAGTCAATAATCTAGTTCACATCACTATGTGATTAACACTCAATGAGTTCTGGGTTTGATCATGTTGCTTGTGGGAGAGGTTTTAGTCAACGGGTCTGAACTTTTCAGATCCGTGTGTACTTCGCAAATTTCTATGTCATCTTGTAGATGCAACTACTACGCTACATTTGGAGCCATTCCAAATAACTGTTCTACTTGGAGCTATTCTAAAATGTTGCTCCATTATACGTATCCGGTATCTCTACTCGGAGCTATCCGGATAGGTGTTAAGCTTGCATCGACGTAACCCTTTACGACGAACTCTTTTACCACGTCCATAATCGAGAAAATTCCTTAGTCCACTAGTTACTAAGGATAACTTTGACCGCTGTCATGTGATCCATTCTTAGATCACTCTTGTACCCCTTGACTGACTCATGGCAAGGCACATTTCAGGTGCGGTACACAGCATAGCATACTGTAGAGCCTATGTCTAAAGCATAGGGGACGACCTTTCGTCCTTTCTCTCTATTCTGCCGTGGTCAAGCTTTAAGTCTTAACTTCATACCTTACAACTCAGGCAAGAACTCCTTCTTTGACTGATCCATCTTGAACACCTTCAAGATCATATCAAGGTATGTGCTCATTTGAAAGTACTTTTAAGCGTTTTGATCTATCCTTATAGATCTTGATGCTCAATGTTCAAGTAGCTTAATCCAGGCTTTCCATTGAAAACACTTTCCAAATAACCCTATATGCTTTCCAGAAATTCTACGTCATTTCTGATCAACAATATGTCAACATATACTTATCAGAAATTCTATAGTGCTCCCACTCACTTCTTTGGAAATACAAGTTTCTCATAAACTTTGTATAAACCCAAAATCTTTGATCATCATCAAAGCATACATTCCAACTCCGAGATGCTTACTCCAGTCCTTACAAGGATTGCTGGAGCTTTGCATACTTATTAGCATCTTTCAGGATTGACAAAAACCTTCCGGTTGTATCATATACAACCTTTCCTCAAGAAAATCGTCGAGGAAACAATGTTTTGACATCCTATCTGCAAGATTTCATAAATAATGCAGTAATCGCTAATATAATTCCAAAAGACTCTTAGCATCGCTACGAGTGAGAAAGTCTCATCGTAGTCAACTCCTTGAACTTGTCGGAAAACATCTTAACGACAAGTCGAGATTTCTTAATGGTGACATTTACCGTCATTGTCCGTCTTCCTTTTAAAATCCATCTGCACTCAACAGCCTCACGACCATCGAGCTGTTCTGTCAAAGTCTACACTTTGTTTTCATACATGGATCCTCTCTCGGATTTTATGGCCTCGAGCCATTTATCGAAATCCGGGCCCACCATCGCTTCTCCATAGCTCGTAGGTTCATTGTTGTCTAGTAACATGACTTCCAAGACAGGATTACGTACCATTCTGAAGTAGTACGCATCCTTGTCATCCCACGAGGTTTGGTAGTGACTTGATCTGAAGTTTCATGATCACTATCATAAGCTTCCACTTCAATTGGTGTAGGTGCCACAGGAACAACTTCCTGTGCCCTGCCACACACTAGTTGAAGAGACGGTTCAATAACCTCATCAAGTCTCCACCATCCTCCCACTCAATTCTTTCGAGAGAAACTTTTCCTCGAGAAAGGATCCGATTCCAGAAACAATCCCTTATTGCTTTCGGATCTGAGACAGGAGGTATACCCAACTGTTTTGGGTGTCCTATGAAGATGCATTTATCCGCTTTGGGTTCGAGCTTATCAACCTGAAACTTTTTCACATAAGCGTCGCAGCCCCAAACTTTTAAGAAATGACAGCTTAGGTTTCTCTAAACCATAGTTCATACAGTGTCATCTCATCGGAATTACGTGGTGCCCTATTTAAAGTGAATGTGGTTGTCTCTAATGCCTAACCCATAAACTATCGTGGTAATTCGATAAGAGACATCATGGTATGCATCATATCCAATAGGGTGCAGTTATGATGTTCGGACACACCATCACACTATGGTGTTCCAGGCTGTATTAGTTGTGAAACAATTTCCACAATGTCTTAATTCTGTGCCAAACTCGTGATTCAGATATTCATCTCTATGATCATATCATAGATATTTTATCCTCTTGTCACGACGATCTTTCAACTTCACCCTGAAATTACTTGAACCTTTCAATAATTCAGACACGTGATTCATCAAGTAAATATACTCAACATCTACTCAAATCATCTGTGAAGTAAGAACATAACGATATTCACTACATGCCTCAGCACTCATTGGACTGCACACATCAAAATGTATTACTTCCAACAAGTTGCTTTCTAGTTCCATTTTACTGAAACCGAGGCTTTCAGTCATCTTGCCCATGTGGTATGTTTTGCATGTCTCAAGTGATTCAAAATAAAGTGAGTCCAAACGGTCCATTTTCATGGAGTTTCTTCATGCATATACACCAATAGACATGGTTCGCATGTCTTAAACCTTTCAAAAACGAGTGAGCCCAAAGATCCATCAACATGGAGCTTCTTCATGCGTTTTATACCGATATGACTCAAGTAGCAGTGCCACAAGTAAGTGGTACTATCATTACTATCTTTTGGCATGAACATGTGTATCACTACGATCGAGATTCAATAAACCATTCATTTCAGGTGTAAGACCATTTGAAGGTATTATTCAAATAAACAGAGTAACCATTATTCTCCTTAAATGAATAACCGTATTGCGATAGACATAATCCAATCATGTCTATGCTCAACGCAAACACCAATCTCGATGGTAGAGGGAGCGTGCGATGCATGATCATATCAACATTGGAAACACTTCCAACACATATCATCAGCTCACCTTTAGCTAGTCTCTGTTTATTCCGTAGCTTTTATTTCGAGTTACTAACACTTAGCAACCGAACCGGTATCTAATACCCTGGTGCTACTAGGAGTACTAGTAAAGTACACATCAACACAATGTATATCCAATATACTTCTATCGACCTTGCCAGCCTTCTCATCTGCCAAGTATCTAGGGTAATTCTGCTCCAGTGGCTGTTCCCCTTATTACAGAAGCACTCAGTCTCGGGTTTGGGTTCAACCTTGGGTTTCTTCACTAGAGCAGCAGCTGATTTGCCGTTTCATGAAGTATCCCTTCTTGCCCTTGCCCTTCTTGAAACTAGTGGTTTCACTAACCATCAACAATTGATGCTCCTTCTTGATTTCTACTTTCGTGTCAAACATCGCGAATATCTCAAGGATCATCATATATGTCCCTGATATATTATAGTTCATCACGAAGCTCAAGCAGCTTGGTGGTAATGACTTCGGAGAACCATCACTATTTCATCTGGAAGATCAACTCCCACTCGATTCAAGCGATTGTTGTACTCAGAAAATCTGAGCACAAGCTCAACAATTGAGCTTTTCTCCTTAGTTTGTAGGCTAAGAAAATCGTCGGAGGTCTTATACCTCTTGACGTGGGCACTAGCCTGAAATCCCAATTTCAGCCCTCGAAACATCTCATATGTTTCGCGACGTTTAAAAACCGTCTTCGGTGCCTCAACTCTAAACCGTTTAACTGAACTATCACGTAGTTATCAAAATGTGTATATCAGATGTTCGCAACATCCACAAACAACGTTCGAGGTTCAGCACACTGAGCGGTGCATTAAGGACATAAGCCTTCTAAGAAGCAATGAGGACAATCCTCAGTTTACGGACCTAGTCCGCATAATTGCTACTATCAACTTTCAACTAATTTTTCTCTAGGAACATAACTAAACAGTAGAACTAAAGCGCGAGCTACGACATAATTTGCAAAATCCTTTTGACTATGTTCAGGATAATTAAGTTCATCTTATGAACTCCCACTCAGATAGACATCCCTCTAGTCATCTAAGTGATTACATGATCCGAGCCAACTAGGCCGTGTCCGATCATCACGTGAGACGGACTAGTCAACGTCGGTGAACATCTTTATGTTGATCGTATCTTCTATACGACTCATGCTCGACCTTTCGGTCTTCTGTGTTCCGAGGCCATGTCTGTACATGCTAGGCTCGTCAAGTTAACCCTAAGTGTTTTGCATGTGTAAAACTGTCTTACACCCGTTGTATGTGAACGTAAGGATCTATCACACCCGATCATCACGGCGTGCTTCAAAACGACGAACTGTAGCAACGGTGCACAGTTAGGGGAGAACACTTCTTGAAATTTTAATGAGGGATCATCTTATTTACTAGCGTCGTTCTAAGCAAATAAGATGTATAAACATGATAAACATCACATGCAATCAAATAGTGACATGATATGGCCATCATCACTTTGCTCCTTTTGATCTCCATCTTCGGGGCTCCATGATCATCATCGTCACCAGCATGACACCATGATCTCCATCATCGTGTCTTCTTGAAGTTGCCACATCATCGACATGCAAGTCGTGATTCCCTTGACAAGAACATGATCAATCTCATACATCACATATATCATTCATCACATCCTTTGGCCATATCACATCACATAGCATACCCTGCAAAAACAAGTTAGACGTCCTCTAATTGTTGTTTGCATGTTTTACGTGGCTGCTATGGGTTTCTAGCAAGAACGTTTCTTACCTACGCAAAAACCACAACGTGATATGCCAATTGCTATTTACCCTTCATAAGGACCCTTTTCATCGAATCCGATCCGACTAAAGTGGGAGAGACAGACACCCGCTAGCCACCTTATGCAACTAGTGCATGTCACTCGGTGGAACCAGTCTCACGTAAGAGTACGTGTAAGGTCGGTCCGGGCCGCTTCATCCCACGATGCCACCGAATCAAGATAAGACTAGTAACGGCAAGCATATTGAACAAAATCAACGCCCACAACTACTTTGTGTTCTACTCATGCATAGAAACTACGCATAGACCTAGCTCATGATGCCACTGTTGGGGAACGTAGCATAAATTCAAAATTTTCCTACGTGTCACCAAGATCTATCTATGGAGTCATCTAGCAACGAGGGAGGAGTGGATCTACATACCCTTGTAGATCGCGCGCGGAAGCGTTCAAGAGAACGGGGTTGATGGAGTCGTACTCGTCGTGATCCAAATCACCGATGATCCTAGCGCCGAACGGACGGCACCTCCGCGTTCAACACACGTACGGAGCGGAGACGTCTCCCACGCCTTGATCCAGCAAGGAGGAGGGAGAGATTGATGGAGATCCAACAGCACGACGGCGTGGTGGAAGTAGCGGGATTCCAACAGGGCTTCGCTAAGCGCTGCGGGAGGAGGGAGATGTGTCACGGGAGGGAGAGGGAGGCGCCAGGCCTTAGGTATGGTTGCTCCTCCTTTTCCCCACTATATATAGGGCCAAGGGAGAGGGGGGAGGCACAGCCCTTGCCCCTTCCTCCAAGGAAGGGTGCGGCCAAGGGGTGTGTCAAGAGGCCCTCCTACCCCCACTATATATAGGGAGCCCAAGGGGGGGGGTGCGCCAGCCCTAGGAGATCCAATCTCCTAGGGGGCGGCGGCCAGGGGAGGTTTCCCTCCCCCCAAGGCACCTAGGAGGTGCCTTCCCTCCTTGGGACTCTTCCTTAGGGTTCCCCTTTCACCCTAGGCGCATGGGCCCTAGGGGAAGTGGCGCCCCAACCCACTTTGGGCTGGATCCCTTCTCACTTCAGCCCATGGGACCCTCCAGGATAGGTGGCCCCACCCGGTGGGCCCCCGGGACCCTTCCGGTGGTCCCGGTACAATACCGATGACCCCGAAACTTGTCCCGATGGCCGAAATAGGACTTCCTATATATAAATCTTTACCTCCGGACCATTCCGGAACTCCTCGTGACGTCCGGGATCTCATCCGGGACTCCGAACAACATTCGGTAACCACATACAAGCTTCCTTTATAACCCTAGCGTCATCGAACCTTAAGTGTGTAGACCCTACGGGTTCGGGAGACATGCAGACATGACCGAGACGTTCTCCGGTCAATAACCAACAGCGGGATCTGGATACCCATGTTGGCTCCCACATGTTCCACGATGATCTCATCGGATGAACCACGATGTCAAGGACTTAATCAATCCCGTATACAATTCCCTTTGTCTATCGGTACGATACTTGCCCGAGATTCGATCGTCGGTATCCCGATACCTTGTTCAATCTCGTTACCGGCAAGTCTCTTTACTCGTTCCGTAACACATCATCCCGTGATCAACTCCTTGATCACATTATGCACATTATGATGATGTCCTACCGAGTGGGCCCAGAGATACCTCTCCGTTTATACAGAGTGACAAATCCCAGTCTCGATTCGTGCCAACCCAACAGACACTTTCGGAGATACCTGTAGTGTACCTTTATAGCCACCCAGTTACGTTGTGACGTTTGGCACACCCAAAGCACTCCTACGGTATCCGGGAGTTGCACAATCTCATGGTCTAAGGAAACGATACTTGACATTAGAAAAGCTTTAGCATACGAACTACACGATCTTTGTGCTAGGCTTAGGATTGGGTCTTGTCCATCACATCATTCTCCTAATGATGTGATCCCGTTATCAACGACATCCAATGTCCATGGTCAGGAAACCGTAACCATCTATTGATCAACGAGCTAGTCAACTAGAGGCTTACTAGGGACATGGTGTTGTCTATGTATCCACACATGTATCTGAGTTTCCTATCAATACAATTCTAGCATGGATAATAAACGATTATCATGAACAAGGAAATATAATAATAACTTATTTATTATTGCCTCTAGGGCATATTTCCAACACTCACAACGCCATCGCCTTTAGCCTCGCGCTTCGCAGAAAGTCACTGGCGCAAAGAAAAATCTTAGGTACCTGATGTTTAGCAAATGTGCAAAAAAAAGAACCCACTTGTTCGTGCCACCCTTGGATTTATGTAGCTCCACAGTAACCCTGGCACGAAGCACCTACTTCTTCTCCTTATATGCCTCCTCCACGGTCTTCAATGGTCCATAAGAACCACCCCCACGATGATGATACCGACTTGACCACATTGTCGCTTCCTACATTGTTGGACGCTACCCTTGCTCCCTACTCTGCTCCTACATCATCTATACACCGTGTGTAGACTCGCTTTCCAGCATCGCTTGTCGGGTTTCTTCCTTTATCACAACATTTCGAAAGGGGATATCCTCGGGCCTTGGGCTTACATGGCCATGCACTAATCCTAGCCCATCTCTACGACATCCAAGAACCTCCTTCTTCTCCTTATCTACCCTCCTTCGCGGCCTTCATTGATCCGTTGGAACCACCCCCACAACGTTGATACCAACCTGACCACATTTTCGCCTCCAGCATTGTCGGCCACCACCCTTGCTTCCTACTCTCCGTCGTACATCATTCATGCATGGTGTGTAGACTCACCATCTAGCACATGCCACCAGGTTTCTTCCTTTATCACAACATTCAAAAAGGGGATATCCCCCACCCTTGCATCTATCGATGCACACATATGAAATAATCTCAACAGATAGATTCATGTCATTGCTCTAAACCGTATTGACTCTGTCAAATATGGGGATACCTCCCCCCCCCCCCCTCCCTTTCCCGATAACTGGGAACCCAAACCCGGTCCAATGTCACATTCTTCTATTGACCGGGAGAAACAAAGAAGCATGCCGAGGGAGCGAATAGGGTGTAAAATGAAGTTCTTCTAGAAATCTCGTGTCTGTTCAATATATTGACCGCTCTTCTCCATCAAGGAATGATAAACTCTTGTACAACAACATATCATGGATATCCATATGCTCTTACTTAAAAAGAAAAAGAATGCCCTCTTTTCTTTGTATCTGCGTGCATCAGGTACACACGGTTGTTGGTGCCTTGCTGACCCGGCTACTAAAGCCAGTTCTGCCAATCATAAACTATGCAGGAACAGCTCACCCCATGCCACTGTAGTGATTGCTTTGCTGAAAAAATGCCTCACTGTTCTAGTGAGCAATGGGTGGGATGATGTGGGGGAAGATTCTTCACACATGCAAGCGATTGTCTTTGCCCCCGGCCAAGTGCATGCCCTGATCCCTATCTACGACCCCCCTTTCCCCCTCACTAAACTAACGGCGGCAATGAGATGGCATTGACATCTTTATCCCCCCAACAACTAATAAAGTTTATTTGTCTCTTGGCTTTCGACTTTCTGCTGAGATGGTGGCCGCATGTGTAGCTCATTAACAATCCGGAGTAAGTTGCACACACATGTCTTTGTTAACCGATCGATCCGGCTGGTCCTAGCTTTCCTACATCGGTTCATAAGTGTATTGTCCTTTTTGCGAGGCTGTGGCACGCATAGATTCGAAGGAGGGGAAAGCCGGCATCTTTCGGAGATGAAACTAAGCCATGGACCGGCCCGGCGAACAATCCATCTTCTTTTCCTTTCAGCAGAATTTTGGTTCTTGCTTTTGGATTTTGAAACTAGCGACACTAGTTGTACTTTGTGAACTGTATGATAGGGTAGTAGTTAGTAGTATAAGCAGATTTTCATGATATAAAACATGCTTGTAGATGGTAGCTAGGGCTTAGATATTGAAGAGTTTTTAGTACTTGCTCTTTATGTTTGATTGGTCAATGCTTATTACAATTATTAAGAATGTCAAAGGCTTTTAAAAAACGGCATGGACAAAATTCATATTGCTGGTTTTAAGATTTCCCATGGCCATCCTCTCTTGCATGCATGAATACAAAATATAAATCATGTATAATCAAATGAGGGAAAGGGAAGGACAAATTCATGAATGAATTAGGTGGCTGGCCTCCCTTCCACATGCACGCACGTTGGAGGAATAAAATTTTGTTATATGCTGCGCCTATTTTGTATTGCCCCATGCATCTTGTTCGCCCTGGCTGGTAAGCACTAGCTAGCGGTAAGCACGCAGCATCATCAGTTAGTACTACTGCTGCCGTATATTAACAAGCGACTTTATGCATGGCGTAATCTTATTGCTTTTTACATATTTTTATGGGTCCTTTTATTAACTCAAAATGTAGCATCAAACAGGGAGCAACACCACACCTCTGAATACCTACAATACAAACAACCAAACACCAACAGACTGACAAAAGAAAATAAAAAAACTGACATATTGACAACCGTAGAGTCATATAGGACCAACACTATATCTATGCTGCATTGCTTTTTATATGTAGCAACACAATACAAAAGGCATTTGGAGGGTTTGCTAAGAATACATTATTTCCGTGTACAGCGGGCGGCACCTTTGTCCCTGCCCGTTCGCCTGTTTCATCATTTGGGTCTCTTGATGCAAATGCAACATGCACGCTCGCTCGCCAAAGTGTGCAAAGGTGGAGCGCTACTTTTATCTCTGGGTTGCGCTCAGTTATCTCCATCATCATGGCGCTGCTAGCTCTCGTGCCGGTGTGTGTGCGCGTGTGTACACGCATGTACATCTACACGCGCGGCGTCCGGCTTGCTCTTGCTCGTGCTCCCGAATCCCAACCAGGTTACCAGCATGAACTAGTGCCTACATGGCCATGTGTGTCAATCTGTAATTGTACTCCTGCGCTTTTGCAGAGTCCATGGCGTGCAGGAGAAAGAAGGTTTTCACTGTGTGTGCACTGGAGCTTGCCGGTATCGCGTGTGACATTTTCAGTCAACTTGGCAAGCTAGCTAGCTAGGAGGTCATATTTCAGAATCTCTTTCTCCTAGTATTTTTTTTAGGCAGTGGAACCAGCTAGAACTCCTGTCAACGAATCATAAGGTGCGCACAAGCAAAAGAAAAACAAATCTTTCCGTTCGATTTTTCATACTTTTTTCCCAATCTAATATGAACATGTCGGCATATTCCGGGCCTGAAGATGTGAGAGCATCTTTTACCGGTAGTAGGAACCTGCCGATTACGAGTTCCAGGGCCTTTCACCGCGGTCAGTGGACGAAATCAAATCACCAGGAATTCCTCTCCGGTCCATCACGCAGGCACAAATTTTGAACCTTTCAGTCGCCCATCCATCCGTCTATCCATCCGTCCATCGATCCCATGCTAAGGTAGTAGAGAGATAGCAAGATGCCGTAACTTTTCTCTGCGAGTACGTAACGTATACAGTGCATTCAGACAGACTCTCCATCCATCTATCCCCAGGCAGGCGGAGGCAGGCAGCCCGGCTTTCGCTCCGGCCGATGCAATCATGCAGCTCCCTGAAATGACCTATCAGCCCGAACGGCGCGCAATCCTTCACTGGCACTGCTAGTCAGAGGCACATCAAGCCTGCTCCCTCTAGCCATCTCATCTCATCTCTTCTCGCTCCGGGGGAAAAACATTCTCTACTCGCATCCTGCGCGCTTCTTGGGCGCCGAAACCAATCGAGACCCCCGCTGAAAACCGAGGCTCATGGACAGAGGTGGACGACGACGACGACGACGAAAAAGCCTGGCTGAAACATGCGGTGCAATCAGGCCTATGCCGCTGCGGTCACCGGACGCCAGGCCGGCCAGGGCAAGGCTGCCTCCTGCCTCCTGCAGTCCTGCACTGACTGCGTTCTGCAGCGACTGTGCACGCAGGGAAAGAGAGAGATGTGCGCGCGTGTCTGGTACAAGGTGGTGCATTGGAGCTTTTGCTCAGGGGAACGCGGTGAAAAAAGAAGGGAAAGCAGCGGCTGTTGCTGGTAACCACGCTCGCGATGATTATACCCGCTCGCCTGGCGCAGTGCCGCAGTGGGGAGCGGGGGAAAAGAGAGGAGGCGGTGTTCATCAGAGTCGGTGCCGTTTCCTGCAGCGCATCATTCTGCCTTTCGGGTCTTTTTCACTGTCTACTATCTCGCTCCATTCATGCTGTTGCGGTGTGATTTTCTGATGAACTGCGAGGATGCATGGTCAATGGGCTTGGTTTTCAGATAACACTGTGTCACTGTTCTTAGTGTCTACTATATGCAACAGAGACTGTAGCTGCATGGTGTTGATCGCTAACTGGTTCCTGTAGCCGTATATGGTGTTGAAGTTGAGGAGATCCATGCAGGGTGGTGGTAATTGTGTCAGTTTGGACGGTTGCAGAAGAATGCCATCTTGAGCTTCATGTTGAGCGAGTATATAATACGATTGAATTGGCTAATTCTTTTTGAAAGTGCCGCTAAAATATCAATGTCCACTTGGAACCTGGAGTTTCGGCTAAGATCAGTTCTAATTTACATCCCTGCACAGTGTGGCCATATCCCTTAGCCGTCACCTCGGATCAACTAGCTACCCACAGCCACACGTCCAGTTTCTTCTTCGATTCAGTGCACCGTAAGGTATATGAGGCCCCCTAATCAGCATCTTGCTTTTCTTAAGTTGAAAGTTTTTGGCTAACCCAACTTCAGTAATCCATTCACATTCCATAAATTTGCTTCTATATTTTAATTCTGAGACCATTTGCTACTCATGTAGTTACTTTGATTTTATATAACCACATATGAGTCTTTTTTTAAGAACCAGGCCCACATGTCCTTATCAAGCTTATAGTATTATAACTGCAAAAAACGAATAATTGACATCGATACAGAAATCTAGCTTATAGTAATTTGTCAAGAACAAAGAGGTACTATTGGGCCTGGTCCACAAAGTTGTCCTTTCGGCCCGTTTGAACTTAAGCATGGGCCCCAGAAACGAATCCGATGGTTGCTCATCTCTGAGATGGCAACATGGGTCCACCATTTGCTTCCTTGGACACGTAGATGGGCCTTGCATGGGCCCACTCGTGTTGCGTAAGTCTCAATGATGACTACGAGGCACAGGATACGTGACCCGGGAACTATGATTGTGTTTGTTTTCCATCTATCATGCTGCTTCTCTCTTTGCTGTATACGTCTGGTAATTCCTTCCTAAGCAATAGTGTTGTACTTCATCCGTTCACTTCTATAAGATGTTCTAATTTTTTTTAAAATGGGATGTATATAGACGAGTTTTAGTGTGTGATTGATCACTCATTTTAATTCGTATGTAGTCCATATTGAAATATCCAAAATATCTTATATAAGTGGATGGAGGGAGTACCATATACTGTTACTACATTCATCTACTCGCTCTGCAAAATGAAATTGTAAGTAGTGCGCCAAATATTATTGGTCAAGTCTCGAAAGCGGCTGGCAGCATGGTGACGACACCACCTTGCAAACCCAGATTTTCTTTCCCTACTACATATGATAATAAGATATTTTTTCTGCGAAATCTATATGATAATAAGATAATTCAGTGACATACACCATGTGCTCCTTTCTCTATATAGGGCAAGTAACGATGTATCATATGACGGGAAAGAAATGGCAAAACGTACTTCAATATGGCCAGTAGGAACAGCCCAACAGCAGTGCTATAGCTAGTTCCTAGTTGCATGCCAGTGGCCAAGTGGACGGACAGCCCAAGAGTACACCCATCTAAAAATAGTCCAAAAAATTAATTAGCTACATGGCACTAGGTGTAAACTCATGTTAACCACCACAGTTACAACTACATTGGGCATGACAGTTTGACAAGCACGTAAGCTGGATTTTCAGCGCGCCCACGTCTCATCTGTCGGGTGTCACCTCCCTGTTTAACGCAGCCCCTTGATATGGATCGTTCAATATCCAGATTCGTATGCATGCACGATTAGATTTCTCCTCTGCCATGATTTGGCTATCTGACTATTCATGCACGTATATGCTACATGCATGTAGCAGTTTGCGGCTTGCCATCCGGAGGCTCTTATGCTTGTCGCTACGTACGGCTAACGGAAAGAATATATTCCGATCCGCCGGAGAACAATCGGGATGATAGCTAGCTGGGTCTCTATTTTTCTGTTTCTGATATAAATAATAATCTTAACTTGGCAGCAAGCTTAGCACAATAATATAATCTTCAAGTTGTGTGTATACAACAACACACAAAGTTCACACCACAAGTCGAAAAAAGTCTAAAACAAAAGGAGAAGTGATAAAGGTGGGGGAGCGGAATCAAAGCCTAGGCCACCGTCCCTGCCAATTCTGTCCGACAGTGCGGCTAACGCGAAGACCAAATACGGAGATAATATGTATGTATGAGATTACAAAAATATATTATGCAATTAATAAAAAAAATTGTCTCGACAAATACTGTATGTTTCTGCATAGCCATAATGACCGACAGATCCGTTGTGCCAACCAAGAATGAGCTCTAAGTTTAAAACTAAGACAAAGTAACCAGTTACCAAACATGTTTGGAACACTGCGAGGAGGGTAGATGCTACCTAGATGGTACTCCCTCCGTTTTTTTTAGTTTGCATATAAATTGTGGTCAAAGTCAAGCTTTGTAAAGTTTAACTAAGTTTATATTAAAAACTATCAACAATCAAAATATGAAATCAATATCATCATATGCATCATGAAATGTATTTTCATATTATATAGTTTTAGTATTGTAGATGCTCATATTTTTTATATAAATTTGGTCAAATTTTGTGTAGTTTGACTTCAAATAAATTTTATATGTGGAGTAAAAAAGAAACGGAGGGAGTATACCATACAGATCAAGAGAAATAATAGTAAAAGAAGTGCTTTATCAATTTATCATTTTGATAAAAAAACAATATTTTTACTGCCTTTCCAGTTTCTAATGATAAGATCATCCATTGTATGAAATAAGCTTTGCACACAAAGTTTTCTAACCTAATTAAGTTTCCACGGTTGTCTATTCATATTGGAGCAATCTTTTGTCAAAAACTTATATTGGAGCAAACCAATTAAAGCACAGAAGATACAGTCCTGGATAGATAACCATCTGTAATATTTTCTTTATGATTCTGAGAGCTAACACTGGTTAATTGTAAAAAATTTAGAATTTTTGTAATTTTTTATGTTAATATATAAACAAATACCGTAGAATTGTTCTACGGTTTAGGCTTCAAAAAAAAACTAGCTAGTAGGGTGAACCTAGAAGTGCCCATTATTGTGCAAGCTCTAACAGAACTCAGTAATTTTGCTCATGCCAAATGCTGATGTTGATGGTCATGGTAAAATGCTATTCCACTTAACCAACTTAGCCCAAATTAGGTCAAAGTGGAATGAGACTCTTGGCAGAAAGATATTTAGCACCTTCACAACAGCCGCATGTTTACTCCACATAAATTTGGAGAGGTTTGAATATTTATATATGGTCACTGAGGGTCTCCTAAAGGATAGACTAGATCACTAAATACACCAAGTAGTTCTAAAGAATCAAAATGATCATTTATTAACGGAATTCCAAAAGTTGTGAAATATTCATTTGCATAAGGACTTCAAAACATGTCATATGCTAAACCCGTAATGATAAATAACCGATCTGCAATGAGAATGCTACGAATAACCCATCATGGAAAAAAATGGAGATACTATCAACAAAGAATTTCTCCCATGCTACCAGACGTGTTGAGCTCCTGAAATTTCAGCGTGGGGCATTTCTTAGCCATTTCTTTCTTAAGAATCTTACTTGGAACCATCTTAGTTTTGGAAGTTTCCAAATGAAAGAAATATCACATTGCTTTCATAAGATTGTCCTAGAAATGGAATCTCATCTTTACATTAACCTATGAAATTTCTTTGGGTCCAAAAGAGTCTTGCCAAATGACATCCTTGGTAGTAACCCAAGCCATGTGGTCCCAACAAGGAGATGCTCTTAGGGCATCTCCAGCCGCGCCCCCAACAGGCCCCCCCCCCAGGCCACTTTTTCGGCGCCGGCGTCGAAAAAACGGCCCAGTCGCGCCCCCAGGACGCCGAAAATCGCAGGTTCGGATCTTTTTTCCGCCCGACGGTCACAGGCCGAACCTGGCGCGCTGAGGAGCAGTTGGGGGCTCCGATGCTAGGGAAAAGCACGCCTGGCCCACACTGATAGGGGAAAAGTCAAGGTTTTCTTCCCCCGACTCGCTCGCACCCCCCGCGCCCTCGGCCACCACTAGCTATATCCCGGCGACGGCCGCCGCCCTACTCCAGTAGATAGCCATTCCCCGCCGGAAAATAGCAGCGCTTCGCCGCGGCAGCCCCTCCCACAGCAGCTGGGCGTTTCCGGCCGCCGTTTCCGGCCGCGGAGGCGCGGTTTAACGGCGGGTACACGCCCACCGAGCGCAAGGTGTTCGGCATTTTGCCTGTCTCGGCGATGGACTCGGATGAGGAGGAAGAGCTCGCCGCGCTGCTGGAGGAGGAAGCCGCGGCCGACGTCCAGGAAGAAGAGCATCTCATGGTGCTCGCCGCCCTCGCCCAGCTGCTGGCGAGCAATGAAAAGCCGCGGCGAGGTGGCTCGGCGCCGGGGCGGGTGAAAGCAAAGAACCGGCATCGTCTCCAAGGCTACTGCATGCTCTACTCCGACTACTTCGCCGATGCTCCACTTCATGACAAGAGAACATTTCGGCGCCGTTATCGGATGAGCCGAAAGCTCTTCCTCAAGATTGTGAATTCCATCCGGGAGTTCGACAACTACTTCAAGTGCAAGATGGATTGCATTGGCGCTCTTGGATTCACCTCCATCCAGAAGTGCACGACAGCGATGAGGATGCTTGCATATGGAGCTCCCAGTGATTCACTCGACGACTATGGGCGCATGGCCGAGTCCACCAGCATAGAGTGTTTCTACAAGTTCTGTCGGGCAGTGGTGGCAGTGTTTGGGCCACAATTCTTGAGAACACCCAATGCGGAAGACACTGCTCGAATCCTAGCCCAGAATGCAGCAAGAGGATTTCCTGGGATGCTTGAAAGCATCGACTGCATGCATTGAAAATGGAAGAACTGCCCATTTGGTTGGCAGGGAATGTACAAAGGCGCCAAAGGCGGTTGCAGTGTGGTGCTTGAGGCGGTAGCCACACAGGACCTCTGGATTTGGCACTTCTTCTTTGGTATGCCAGGAACTCACAATGACATCAACGTGCTGCAGTGCTCTCCTGTTTTTGCCAAGCTCGTTGAGGGCCATTCTCCTCCGGTGAACTTCGAGATCAATGGGCACCAATACAATAAGGGGTACTATCTAGCTGACGGCATCTATCCGAGATGGTCGACATTTGTGAAGACGATCTCAAACCCTGTGGCAGGAGGCAAGAACGCCTAGTTTGCGAAGCTTCAGGAGGCTTGCAGGAAGGATGTCGAGCGGGCATTTGGTGTGCTCCAATCTTGATTTGCTGTTGTTCGGTACCCCGCTCAGACCTGGTCCAAAGATCAAATATGGGAGATTATGACTTGCTGTGTCATCTTGCACAACATGATCATCGAGAGCGAGCAAGAAGACCCAGTGTTTGACATTGAACCATACTACAGGCAGGGTCCTCTAGCCGAAGTTGATCACCAGCTACCGGCAACTTGGACTGCCTATCTCAGTATGTGTCAGGAGATCCGAGACCCACAGGTACATCATCAACCGCAGAAAGATCTGATTGAGCACCTATGGAGGCTCAAGGGGGACGCCGTGTGATGAAATACGAGTTTTTATTTGTTGAACTATATAATTTGTATTGAACTATTTGTTGTTGTACTATTTTGTTGAAGTATTTGATTTTTCTGTGATGAAATATGTGATAAAAAATAATTGTGTTGATAATTGAACGCCGAGACACGGCGAAACCACGCCGAATATGAGTCTATTCTCGCCCATATGGGCCCTTTATTCGCCGAAATTGGGCTGCAAAGTGGGCCAATTTCGGCGCTTGGGGGCGACGACTGGGCGCAAAACTGCCCCCAGCGCCGAGTGTATCGCCGGCTCGCCCTCAGGGGACGATTTTTATGCGTCCTGGAGGGCCAACGGCTGGAGATGCCCTTAGACTCAAGATCCTAGATCCCAGACCCCCATGCTCCTCTAGGCCGTATAAGGCATTCCATTTTGTAATGCATTTTTTCTTTTTGGTTATCACATTCTTAGTAAACCCCTGGATCGATAGTTATCCAACTGCCGCTGGATGCGCTATGGAATTTTGAACAATATTATGAATAAAAATTTCACACTGAGAACCTAGCTGTCAAGGCTAAGCCGTAGAAGGACACGTGCTTGCCTTTCTAATTATTCAACAGCTTTTGTTGGCTTTATTCCACACGCTTCATGTCGGCATTGTGTATTTATTGGCGACGCGCTGAAGTCTCCTGATAGTGGAGCTGTAGGTATCCTCTCATAACCAAAGAACTGGATATACTGATTAGAAACATGTTTGATCTCCCCAAAACAGAAAATTGAATTCCCACACAAGTTAATTTTCAGCACAACAGGCTGCTCGGAAGCACAGAGCAATAACTTACGATGTTTGGTCCGTTTTAGATCGTGTTCGATAAAGCGCATTATATCATAAGCGTATCATAAAGTGAAAATGCCATGGTTGACAAAATTGCTAGCACCACATTAATTATGTACTCCCTCCGGTCCTTTTTACTCTGCATATAAGAATTGTCTGAAGTCAAACTCTACAAAGTTTGACTATATTTATATGAAAATATATCAACATCTATCATGATAAAGTTATACAACATGGAACTTTAAGTCATGACGCATCTACTAGTATTGATTTCACATTATGAATGTTGGTATTTTTTTCTATAAAGTTGGTCAAACTTTACGAGGCTTGACTTCAGACAAATCTAATATGCAAACTAAAAAGAACCGGAGGGAGTACTCCTTTTGTTCTCTCGGTGAAACGGCTTAGCTTGGTCCTAGCAAGACATCACAGATCATACACCACAAATCAAGGTTTGTTATTAATTACTCCGAATCAAAGCAAAAGTATATACTTTATGGATCAAGAGGAGCCAATTTTATGTATTGCTGCTAGCTCGCGAGCACTAGTAAAATAAAAAACGTCGGCAGGCAACGCATGCAGCTGCCAAGGAAGCGCTTCAGCGGATTCGTTCGGTCCATCTGATATAATCTGCCGACATACTCACAAACGTGTTAGATAGCGGTAGTACGGAGTACATGATTAGCTAGCTAGAGCCACACGTGAGCGACCAATCTATCGAACGGTGGCCAAAAACCAGGCATACATTTCCAAGAATTAATATTAAAAAAACAGGCAAAACGATCGAGATAGCATAGCAGGTGGAGTAGCAAGTTGTACCTTATCTGCTCGCTTCTCATTCTCTAGCTGCATCTCGACCAAATAACACGTACGATGCTACGTTACGTACTGCATGCACGCCGGCCAAACGGACTCGATCGACCCATTTCGATCAGCCGACGGTCGACAAAGGTGCCACATCCCTTTCCAGCACATTAACCGGCCGTTCTACTCTGGAGCCACAACCCACAAGTCACAACTCACAAGTGCATGCACTAACAGTAGTGCATGCCGCACATACGCATGCATCCAAAGTGCATGCGTCCGATCGTCGCAACCAAATTGGCGACGATCTAGCTAGCGATCGTACTGCCCGCGGTCGCATTCCTCAAGTTGTACCGGTGTCGATCGGGCGCATGATGCGTGCATGATCTCGATACATCTGGCCGCCTAGCTAAGCTAGCTCAACACCGCGCGCAGGTTGCGCTAGGCTGCCTAGGCATGTGCGTGAGACCGGCCGGCTGGACGGACGGCGAGGGCACGGGCCGGAGGAGAATAAGACGGAGGGCGGTCGCGTACAAGCGGAAGCCACCGCGGCCGCCTGGACCCTAGCTCCGTTGCCCGGCCGGCGACAAGGGGATGCATGTCAGGGACGGAACAGCACGGGGTCGCGACGCACGCACCTGTCCTCTCCTGTAGGAAAGCTACCAAGCGCTGTAGCCTGCGCCCCACAGATTTGTAGAGCTAGCCCGGGCCGCTAGCTTGGCCGTCGCAAGCCTAATTAAGCCGGTCCATGCTACACGTACGCATGCATACAAAGGATGGGGGAAGAGTCCTAGTCGTTCCCCATGCTGTTAGCTTGGCGGCTCACTTCTTTTAGAAGATTGTTTTTCGTCGAATAGAAGATGACCCGCACGTTGTCTTAGGATGGTAGGCCAAAAATATGGATAATTAGATTGATGGCGTGAATAATTGTGAGAATTAATTATAATGTGATGAAAAATGATTTGGCTGCCATGCATGATTTGTTAATGTGAAAAGGGTTGCATGCATGGACAAAATAGCTAGTGGGGTGCGCCATAGATAAATGATGTGGCGGACATGTATTTTTATTTGATATATTTTTGATATAATGTGGCGGACATGTATGGTTTGTTGACGTGGAAGTGGTACATGCTCAGGAAAAATAGTTAGTGGTTTGCAACCATTTGAGCATAGAAGATTTAACCTTTTAACTATCGAGAAGGAGGTTAACCCAACCCCCCCCCCCCCCCCCCCCCCCAAAAAAAATTATTGTGAGTCACCTAAATATCTTCAATGTAAATAGCATAAACATCCTCTAATACAACGTCAACAAACCAAGGAGATAAAAGCCACAATCAGCCTATAATAGAATATCATGACTACACACATAAGGGACCGCCCCGGGGACAATGGGGTGACGATGGCTACAATGCTTATGGTGATGGCCAATACCGAGGTTCGTCGTCCACGGGTGACGGCCTGTTAGAGTTGTGTCGAATATATTGTACAAGTTAGGTTACAGTTGGACTTGGAGTCGTACGGTGTGTAGACAGGATATGGAGTCGTGTCCAAGTAGGACACTTGTATCTTAGGCCTCTCATATATAGCGAGGGTAGACACACGATGTAACATATGCCAACGTAATAGCACGGGCACGCGGGGGAGCCGGCGGCATGTGCCGGCACCCGGGCGGCCGGGGTGCGGTATTGTAGCGGTGTCATGGGGAGGAGCGCCCGTAGTCATGCCCCGAGGATGTAGCCATGATGGTGAACCTCGTTAACAAATCTCGGTGTCGTGCCTCGTGTGATTGCTTGGTCCTCGGTAGATCGACGGAGCGTCTCGGATTTATTCTAACAAGTGGTATCATGAGCAAGGTTTGAAGAGGTTGCGATTCCGTTGATTCAGAGGAAGGAGGCCGAACCGTGAGTTGATTTCGTTCGTCATGAAACGGCGTTCGTGGGCATCAGCAGAATCGGTGGCGGCAGAATAGCAACCGAAGCAGCAGCGGTTCTCAGCGCCGTCAGCGGGATCGAAGCCGCGCCACCCGCGGCCGGTACAGGTGGCTGCAGCGCATCGGTGGATGCAGCACACGCGTGGCGGCGGCAGTGCCGAATTGCAAGGCAGCAGATCCGATTGAGGGTATCGAATACGTGCAGCGGCGGCGGCTTCAGAACGTGTGTCAGCAGGAGACGTGTGGCGATCGGCGAGCAAGGCGCGTATTGCAGGGCATGGAGCCTGGCTAGAGGCCCAAAGTACAGACGCGGAATCAAGGCCCAAGTCACGTGAGGCCTATGTGCGGTTGTAACGGGAAAACTCAGGTGGACTTGTGGCTTGCAAGGGAGCTTGACGGCATGTCTAAAGTGCTGGAACGCACAGGGAAGCCAAGGCATGGTCAAGAGGCACGTGAGAAGCTGTGAGGGGAGATTTGTTTGAGAGAAAAAGGCACGTACATGCAGGCTGGAGGCAGTCAATGAGCGAAAGTATTCATCAAGGGAAGAACCCATCAAAAATACGCTTTGGAAGCAGTCACGAAGGGCATCAAGTGTTATGTCTAGAAGCAGTGCAATACGTGGAGCATGGCTTGGATTAAAGGTTCTATATTTGCGATTTTGCTTGGTGCACTTCGGCACATGCACGGGAAGTGTTGCAGCTTGGTTACTTTTTCATGGGTCGACCGTATGGTAGACAAGGATGGAAATTTTTTGTTGGCACAACAGGGATGTTTGAAGTCATTGACAGAAGTAAAGCAAACTAAGATGGAAGTATCATGTGATGGATGTGTTTCAGGGAAGATGATTGGGGAGTCTGGAGTGTGATGTGACAAGGATCATGCATACACATGGCGTCAAGGCAATGCACGGAGATGTGCGGAGGCGGACACGGCGCAGGATGGAGCATGGTTGTAGTCGGATAATTTTGGCTGGGTCGGACTGGACAGTCTGGCGGATCGACGTGGATGTTGGTCAAAGCATAAGACAATGGTGATTTCGGCGACGACGACATAGGAGCGTGATGCTGATGGTGACCGACTTCTGAGACGTGGAAACACGTGGTGCGGGCCTGAGGGCTTGTGCGGCTTCGACAGACTATGGCGCAGGGTTGATTCAAGGCAGTGTACACATGAGAGAGCTTGAAGTCGACGGAGCGCGGGGTAGCAAAGCTGCAGCTACATGGAGTCATGTTGAAGGTGGAGCTGGAGTTGATGGATGACTACACTCTGAGTTGATGGAGGGGCTACGGCGTAAATGCATGGAGAGTCGAAGCCTATTTCAGCGGGATAGCGAGAGACACGTGGATCGGATTGGGGCCCAATGGTCTGATGGAGACGTGATACTCGGCATCGGTCAGTGATGATCGGTGGTTCTCTGCAGTGGGGGTTGAGTCAGTGTGGGCTAGCTACCCGGGAGACTCGGCCAGGACAGCAGAGGCTCGACGCGGTGATAGCGGCGAGGCGTGCGGCAAGCACGGGACACAGCGACAGACCAAGGCACTAATGGTGAGACGTGTGGTCATACAAAGTGTGCAGGGATGCTGAAGCAGTGTTGACGAGTAGCAGATTCAAGTTGGTGACTGGGTCTATCGGTGCCGGTTGATGGACAGGAGTTGACCATGGAGAATCTGAGAAAGTGGCGGAAAGTCTGAAATTGTCAAAAGCTGGGAGAGTACATGGCCGTATATTCTGTGGTGTTCAGTGCACATGGCAAAGTGCTGATGACAAGTATAGAAGGAGGCGGAGTGCTATAGCTATGGGACATGTCAAAGACTATCCGAGAAAAGGGTGAGACAACTGTGAATTTGACTTAGGGTGATACAAGGCGACGGTGAAAGTCCTTCAAGTTTCAGATAGACGGTCAAGAAAGAGCGGTGGCATTGAGTTCAGGTAACTCTTATATGTGGCGTTCAATATGCGAGTTGTTCATTTTCACGCAGACAGTGGTCGGTGTGTGATGGTGTTGAACGGATTCTCCGGAAGTTGGGAGCACAAAGTAGAGCAATGAGGAACTTCATTATGCTCGAGGGTTGACTGTGAAGAAGACGAGAAGGGACTACAGTTGCAGGTGGAGTCACATGGAGTCTGGGAGTAGCAGCGGTGCTCATGACATATCTCAAGTCCAATGTACATGGAGGTTCGACGCACGGGCGAATTCAAGATGGTGAAGAATATTCGCCAAGGTGGAGTTTGTTAGAGTTGTGTCGAATATTATTGTACAAGTTAGGTTACAGTTGGACTTGAAGTCGTCACTATTAGGAAAAGGCCTACTAATGGCGCACCGGTTTTGCCTACTAATGGCGCATCACCGATGCGCCATTAGTAGCACGCCACTAGTAATTTTTACTAATGGCGCACCACTGGTGCGCCATTAGTATCTGGTATACTAATGGCGCACCATCCAGTGTGCCATTAGTATATAACACCATGCGCCATTAGTGTGCCTCCCAGGGGCCATATTTAACCATGTGCTTTGGCACACTAATGGCGCACTACGGATAGATGCGCCATTAGTATACTTGGCATACTAATGGCGCACTCTGTCTTGATGCGCCATTAGTATCCTTTGGCATACTAATGGCGCACTCTGTATTGATGCACCATTAGTATCCTTTGGCATACTAATGGCGCACCTTGTGGTGATGCGCCATTAGTATGAATATTTGTTTTTTTTACTTTTCTGATTTTTGCACAGGTTACAAAATATATTATTTGACAGAATATAGACAGTAGCACACAACAACAGCAGATTCATCGAATACAATAGAAGATCAGTCTCCGAATACAATTCATCATATTAGTCTCCGAATTCAAAAGACCGAACAAAGATAAAACATTACAAGTCTCGAGACCGCGAGTATCGAGTTTGTCTTCACATTACAAGTCGATATCAATCATCTAAACTACCATCACATAGAAGAGAGCTGCGGTCATCACAATGAGTATCATCGCGATCAAACTGGTCTTCATCCGGTTCCTCCAACGCTCCCTCCTCTCTCCCGCTAGATAGCGGGCGTATCTAGATTCGGCCTCCGCCCTAGTGGTGTACCCTTTGTAACTGTTACCGCTGAAACGGTGAACCTGTCTCCGACACTCCTCGCAGTCGTCGTAGACTCCGGGAACCTTACCCTTGTACACGACATACGACGGCATCTCTATGCACAAGCCAAACAACAGACAATACATACATAAGCAATATATAAGTATGCAACAAAAGGATCGGAAGAGAAAAGCAAGACATTAATAGCATGATTCATGGTCCTACTAATAAATAGCATCGATTACATCTAAGTTGAACGACTGTCCAAACCAAAGAGACATACAATTCATTAAAGTTTAATTACAACATGAGCCAATCAATGTTTCAGAACTACACATCACTACTTTCGACTCGACTCATAGACAAGAGCGTGGATGAAGCCGCCGTCTGTCGTGATGGTCATGAAATCACGGGCGTTGTCAGCCTGCATTTGTAGCATTCCGTCTATCTCAATGTTGGACGGTTGATATCTGAGGAAGAACTGCAGCGAGGTATGAAGGACATCTTGATGGATGATGTTCGCAAACTCCGACTGGATGCGAAAGAATTCTTGTCTGATGTCCGCGTCCTGGATTGCCGACAAGCTCGCGGCCCAATCTTTGAGATTATTTGGTAGCAGAAGGTGATGATGGTCCCTTACGATCACCCGCATGTGATGGAGGGCGTAGTAGGCATCCTTCTGACCGCCAGGCGGCTGCTTGACGCAACAAAACGTCGTATTGTGGGCGAACACGTGCTTGCCGTACTTACGAACTGCCCTGATGAAGGTGCCTCCAGATTTGGCGTAGCCAGGGAGAACATCATCAAGAACTTTCTTGATATTTGTGTAGTCTATCTTGGAGTTACGGTTCGGGTCGAAATACGTGGCCATGGAATATTTCGGGCTTAAGAGGATGAGTGTGCAATGTGTGTCACTGCACAGAACACGGAATGTTAGAAAAAAAAGAACGATCGAAATCTAAGAAATCATATGTTACGGGGCGGTTAAGGGATGACTTACTCGGGAAAGTAAGGCACAAGGAAGTTATCCTTATCTGGGTTTGCCAGAATGACATCTTCGAGGTGTGAACTCGCGACTTGGCGATCCCCAGCGCTGCTCAAGAGCTTGGCACGCATGTAGAAGGGGTCGACGATCACGATGTCCGGGGTCTTGTCTCTAATGATCCGCATCTCCATACTCAGCGAAAACAGCCGAACAAAGGTGTAGTGTAGTGGATGAAGGTTGAACATAGCAAAGATGTCATCAAACCGCAGGACGATCGTACCCCCGATGGCGCCATCCACAAAGCCCTTGCCCTCTGGCACTTTGGCCACGAAAACCGGGTATGCCACATCATTCTCTCTGAGACGCTGCTTCTCCAAAGAAAGAACACTGTCGTGCAGACTCCGCATAGCACCGGTTGCAGCACTGAGCATATTTGTCGGTAGCATCGCCCTACCCGCCACATGCATCCTCCTCGAGATATCCTTAGGTGAAGGTGGCCCGTCCTGAGCACGGATCGTACTCGGTGCCGGCTGGCTCGCACCGGCGGCCTTTTTAGTCGGCCGTTTCCGGCCCTTCTTCTTGATCTGCTGTAATGGGACCGAGTTCTGCTCACAGACCGCCTTCTTAAGCGTGTTGGGGCTGATAGTATTTGGCACTTCCGCTATCTGAGGCTCGGTGAAGGCGGCAGCTAGAGGCATCTCCTGAGAACTGAACGCCAGACGACGCCTGTTGCAATTGGGTTTCTCCGTCGTACCAGCTAGATCGCGGTCGTCTTGTTTGGGTTCTTGAGAAGGAGGCCTGCAGAACTCGTCACCGTACCCATGTTCGGCAAAGTACTTATCGACATTGGTAAATGTACCATCGTCGTTGTCGTCGTCGTCCGGATCCTGTGCCATATGCATGTCCGGATCCTGTGCCATAGGGATGTCCTTCATGTCCGGTAGCGTTGCGGCGTTCTTGCCATGGCTTGGCGCCGGCACGACTAGCGGTCTTGTCTGTGGGTGGTGTCCCCCGCCCGCAAACGAATCTGGCTCTTCGGCCAAAGAAGGGGGCAGCTTACGCAGACGCTGAGGGTCATCTCATCTTCTTCGTCGGCCCCAGCGGGTCGAATCGGAGGTAACAGCTCGTCGCAGCCTGGCAGCACCCGAACCACTTCAACCCTATACATTGTGAGTGGCATCGGATTACCGTGGAATACGGGGTTGCCTGGTTGAACGATTCTGCCCTTGGCGACATCGACCAACTCGCCGCCCACGAAGTGCAGGAGAGTGCAAGGAACGTTGGCGGCGCCCTGCGAAAACATGTAGGGCGTCAGGGATGCCCAGTCAAAGGCAAGGAGATGAAGTCCTCGGCCGAGAGGCTTAGTTACCTGATGCCGTCGATCTCGGCTAATGTCGAGGCACCGCCAACGGCGGGCGTGCAACTGATGGAGGGGCCGCTTGCTGGCGAGGTGCCGGCCGGCGTACACCCGGGTGCATTAAGCTCCAATGCCGGCGTCGGAGACACCAATACCGCCGCCGCCGGAGACACCGATGGCGCCGCCGCCGTAGACACCAATACCGCGTCCGCCGGAGACACCAATGGCGCCGCCTGCGCGTTTTGTGAGTTGCTGGCCGTGAAGCTGGGAATCGGGGGCGGCCCCTGTTGGCCACCCGCAATCCACGTCGTTATCCCATGAATCAAGGTAGGCATAATGCCGGTAAGCGTCGATCCCAGTTGTTGTTGCACTTGCTCTTGGACCATCTCCGGAATGCGCGCCACTTGCGCCTTGAGTGCTTCAACCTCGCGCGACTGGCTTTCCGAGCTGGTCTTTTTCTCCTTTCGCCCACCAGCGCCATAGTATGATGACCATTTTGTGGACAAGCCTTTGCCGGCCACATGACCAGCTAACGTCGGCTTATTGAGCTTATCCCTGTTTTTCATTACGTTCAATGCCCTATTCAAAGGGGTGTCGAAAGGGGAGCTCTGAGACGACCCCGCGCTATTGCTTTCTTTTTCCTGCGGAAGGAACATGAGCCATTTAGAAATATTGGGGATTAATTAGAATGCAACCATATGGAGCTAATTACACGGGGGTGTATTCCTTACCAGAACAAGCTCAAGCTCCTTGGTCTTCGGATCCGTGGTAAGCTCCTTTGTTACCGGGTCCTCCTTGTATCGGGCCCTGAGAAAGTTCCTGGTCTCCTTGTCACTGTATTTCTCGAAGCGGGGCGGTAGGCCTTGCTCGGCACGCTCCGCGTCCTCCTTGTCCCATACAGGCTCCGCCACTCTGTAACCGTCGGGACCAAGTTGGTGGACCCCTATGTTCAACTGCCGCATTTCTTTCCCCCACTGACTTGATTCGAAGGTTGCGGGGCTCTCGCACTTGATCTTGAACTCCTTGTAGTCATCTTCGCTCATCAAAGGATATTTCGCCTTGATCTTCTCATAACTATCACCTTTGTCAATCATTGCCTTCACTGTGCTTTTTCAAGTAGACAGGGCCGTGCTCATCATCGTGAGGGCGGCACCGTTCACTTTATTACCCAAGAGGCGTGTGTTTGCGAACTCAGCAGGGAACTTGTATCATTCGTGCAGCTTCGTGAAGAGGAGGCTGCACAAATTCTCTCGGTCCTTATGCCTTAGGTTCTCGGTGTTGATCGAGGCGGTGCTCCAGAGAATGCACCCGAGCTGAATTGAGTACCCCTTGACTACGTGTTTGGGCGCCGTCGGATGCCCGTCGGAGTTCACTTCAGTAAATTCCTCCCTGACGGTGCCGAGCACGTTCGGGCGCTGGTCCTTCCGTTGCCTCTTCGGTTGGCTGCCATCTGTGCGTGCACCGCCATCATCAGTGGTGGCATCCGCGGCGCCATCATCAGTGGTGTCATCCCCGACGCCACTAGGGGTTGTGTAGTCAGGATCGGTGTCTTCCGCGGCGTCCTCATAGCGGTGAGGTTCTTCCTCCAACTCCTGGGACAGCTCCCAGAATTGCTTGCCGCCCGAACCACCGGCCTCATCGTTGTGGGACATGTTTCGCTCTAAATAGGAAAAAAGTTTGGTCAAAAAGTTGGTTATTGTCAAGGAACAAGATCATGGTCTCATCATTTAGGGTTTGTCGATACCGAGGCATCCTAAAAGCTAAGCTTTTATCATTTAGGGTTTGTCGACGTCGAGGCACCCTAAAAGCCTAAGCGTACATCATTTAGGTTCTCATCGACATCGAGGCACCCTAAAAGCCAAGGTTTCATCATTTAGGGTTTGTCGACGCTGAGGCACCCTAAATGCTAAGTTTTCATCATTTAGGGTTTATCGATGCCGAGGCACCCTAGGTTGGGCCTAATCACTTGGCACTAATCAGTTGGCTCTATTGCCACCTATGTTGGGTTTATCATCTAGGGTTTATCGATGCTGAGGAGAATTTCTAAGTTGGGCCTAATCACTTGGCTCTATTGCCACCTATGGTTTAATGCAGCAAGAATAAAGGGGCAGTTGATCCTACTTAATTAAGTACTAAGATACCCCGACCCATGCATTAGTAGCAAGTACCTCATATGTCCGATTTTTAGCAAAGTCATGCTAAAATTCACGGAAAATTTCAGCATGACCTTTGCTGAAAATAGGACATATGGAGTAACCGAATTTGCCGGAACGGAAGTTAATCGACATTCCAGCAAACTCAAGGGCCTCTCGGGGTACCTGCAAAATCATCACGACACGAAGGGCCTCTCAAGGGCCTCAAGCAGTAGCGGCGTCTCCCAGGACCCCATTTTTTTGCTAAATTTCTTTGAGCAACAATTAGAGCAGAAAATTCAGCATATTTCTATACAATTTTTTTGTACACATAAGATAGAAATGTAGTGCTGAAAGTTTAATGCTTACAAAAGACTTGCTGAAATAGTGAAAAATATGGAGTCACCAAGCTGGCTAAGAAACTCCCAAAGTCCACTAGCAAATCCAAGATCTAATCCTGTTACACACATCATAACAATTTAAGATAATTAGGATAAGGATAGTAGGAAATGAAAAAGAAAGAGCTCAAAAAACAATCACAACAGAAAAATAATAAAAACCTAGTCCTAGAAGAAAATAAATCCTAAAAGAAAAGAAATCCTAAAATCTGGAGCAAGTCCTAGCAGTAGTAGTCCAACTAGATGGCCACCACTACTACTCCTATCTCTGTTTAGCATCATCCACACGATAGTCCATTGGAATTTTGTTTGACACAGCTGAACAGCAAAGAAGGTGCCGTAGAAGCAGCTGCTACTGCTAGCTCCACTACATACATACTAGCCACTCTAAAACTTGTTTAAATCATTCACCCAACTCTAATCAATTCACCCAACTCTAATCAATTCAACTACGAGTTGCTGATTCGACAACCTACAAACTGATGACAAATTTATCTGCCATGACCACATCCAGGAACAGTTCTATTATAACACAATATTTTAGGGAAACACACAAAAGAAAACAATTCTTGTAATACATTGTTAACAGGGCATGGATTTTACTCCTACAGCAAGAACAACAACCCTGGGAGAAACACATGCTCAAAAATCAAAAGCTTCTGCGATAAATAAATAAAGACAATTCCCAAAACTTGCTAGTAAAATAGTACTATGTGTACTAGAGGAGTCTTGTCAGGCACACAGATGCATATTCAGAAACCAAAACAATGATAAGTATAGGCAAGTGTAACTGGTCACTGAAGTAGCTCATGTCATTGCTTCTATCTGTCATGGACTGGTTTTCTATAACCGATACAATTCAGTTGAGTTTTAAGGTTGACTAATTGCACCCTTGTAAGTGCCTAGCAAACAGACTACAGGAATGGCATAAAGAAAGGAACATGCCAATGCACTCTAGGTTTTGCAGCAAGTTGTACTTAAAATATTCACCTTAGACAATCCATGACTGTGTATTGCGTTAGATAATGCAAACAAGAACAGAAGGCAACTTTGCTTTTATAGAAATGTTGGCAAATGCAAACTCCCAAGTCTAACCAGGAAGCATCAGACGCCGATGCATAACACTGCTCACTCGCTTACACACACTACCGCCCCAAAATTCAGAACATAACCTAGTACTTGGCGCGTCGGCTCAATCAGGCATGGGGCAAAGCAAGGGGAAGAGGAGAGGGGAGGGTCACCTGCGCAGGGGTTGGGTAGTGACGGACGGCGGCCAGGTTGCACGGGCGACGGACGGTGGAGGCAAAGCCGCTCGGCGAAACAGAAGGCGGTGGCGACGGCGAGATGGGGTCGGTCGGAGGAAGAAGACGTGCTCCGGCGGGGGTGGGGGCGGCGGGGGTGTGGAGTCCGGCGAGGGTCGGGGCGGCGGGGGTGGGGGCGTGGGGGCGGCACGGGTGCGGGGGCCGGTGAGGGTCGGGGCGGCGGCGTCGTGGGTCGGGGCAGCGCGTGGGTGGATCTGGTGGCGAGGGAGAGAGGGTCGAAGGGGATCTGGCGAGGGAGAGGGAGATAGCTAGGGGGAAGCTTACTAATGGCGCACCACACCTCGGTGCGCCATTAGAAATCCTTTTTTAGATAGCAATGGCGCACCCCGCAGCGGTGCGCCATTAGAAATCTTTTTTTAGATAGCAATGGCGCACCCCGCAGCGGTGCGCCATTAGAATTTTTTTATTACAGTTCGAGCACAGGTTATATTGCACCTAACCCAATCCACATCAGTACCTGCCCACTAGCCCGACTGGTCAGCACGCAGCACACACACCAGGAGGTCCTGGGTTCGATTCCCAGGCTTTGCAATATTTTTTTGCATTTTAAATGCTGTCTGATATTTATTTGTGTTTAAATATGTTCAAACTTGTTTAAATCATAATAGTAATATTTTTTTATAAAAACAATAATAATTTTTTAAAAAATATATTCAAATTTGTTACTTGAAAATATCATCGGCGGCGGCGGTGGAACGGGGGAGGGTGCGGGGGGTGCCCGTTGGCGGCGGTGGAGCGGGGGAGGGTGCGGGGGGCCGGGTGCTCGTCGGCGGCGGTGGAGGGGGATCGAGATCGAGTGTCCTCATGAATCCAAAAAGTGCCCGTGAAATTTAAAAATATTCATGATATCAAAAAGTGCCCATGAAATACAATCGAGAAATGAAGACTACGATTTAAATACAATCGATCTTAGCTAGCTATCTGTTCACAATCTTCTTGCCCTTCTTTTTCGCAAATGGAGTTCTTTTGTAGAACGGACGTCCTTTAGGTAGGGTCGTCCTGCTTCTTCTTGTGGTGTGTGCTGCTACTTCATCGTCGTCGTCATGTTCGATCTTCGGGTTACCGTACTTGTCGAAGTCTTGCTCATTGGCTACTCCATCCATTCCGATGATCTTCCTTTTGCCTCTCCTCACGACAACATGACTGGGCTTTGACGGGTCGGTAATGAAGAAGCATTGGTCCACTTGGGAAGCCAGTACCCATGGCTCATTTTTCGCGGTGACGTTTGCGCCCGCGGTCTTGGATTTGGCTTCGGGTATAACCATGGTGGTGAAATACTGGTCTTCTTTTAGGACGCTCTTGGCCCATCTGACACGGAACATCGGGACCTTCTCTCGAGCGTAGCTCAGCTCCCAGATCTCCTTGATCCTTCCGTAGTATCTGTCCTTGCCGTTACCGGTGTAGGATTCCATCGTTACCCTATAGTTCTGATAACCATCGCTCTTCATGTCCTTGTCCTCGGTGTAGAATGTGTAGCCGTTGATATCATACGCCTCATAGGTCATCAGGTTGTGCTCGGCGCCCTGTGACAAGGCGAATATGAGTTGTTCTTCCGCGGAAGAATCCTCATGTAAAGGGTACGACAGAAGCTTCTGCTTGAACCAACGCGTGAAACATGAGTTGTGCTCTTTGATTATATCTCCGTCCATCCTCTGTTGGCCTCGGTCATTGTACGTCTTCTCAATAAAGGTTTTGTGCTCTACCACCCAAGGATCGACCACGTCTATGTGTTGTAGTGCGACTAGGTTTGCTCTTTCAAAGTCGGCGAGTCAACCCTCGAAGTCGACATGCATTTCGCGGCGACCCTCACGGTGACCCCATCCAGCGAGCCTGCCGAGGTTCCTGTTGACGGGCAGACCAACGGGGTTCTCGATGCCTAGATAATTCATGCAGTAGGAGATGCACTCTTCGGTCAGAAAGCCCCTGGCTATACTTCCCTCTGGAAGTGACATGTTACGAACGTATCCTTTGATGACACCATTCATCCTTTCAAACGGCATCATGCTGTGCAGGAACGTCGGCCCGAGTTGGATGATATCCTCCACGATATGGACCAGCAGATGCACCATAACGTCGAAGAATGCGGGCGGGAAGTACATCTCAAGCTCGCATAGTATCACCATGATCTCTTCCTGTAGCCTTCTGAGTTGCCTCACGCCAATCGACTTCCGAGAGATGACGTCAAAAAAGTTGCATAGGCCAAATAGCATTTCACGGATGTGCGCGTCCATGATCCCACGGATTGCAACTGGAAGTATCTGCGTCATCAGCACGTGACAGTCGTGAGACTTCATCCCGCTGAACTTCTGCTTCGCTGGGTCTAGGTATCTGCTTATCTTCCCCGCGTAACCGTAAGGAAGTTTTACTCCTATGAGGCAGGTGAAAAACTGCTCAATCTCCTCCTGACTTAGAGTGAAGCACGCGGGAGGGTAGTCACTTCCGGTCTTCTTGGCCTTTTTGCCTTTGCGACGAGTTTCTGTGTCCTGCTTCGCCTCATCATCATCATTAGCGTGAAGCTCCTGCCTGATGCCCATTAATTTCAAGTCTGCCCTTGCTTTCGGCCCATCTTTGGTCCTCTCTGTCATGTTGAGTAGGGTACCAAGCAAACTCTCGCACACGTCCTTCGTGATATGCATGGCATCAAGGCTGTGAGGCACACGATGGATCTTCCAGTACGGCAAGTCCCAGAAAACAGACCTCGTTTTCCATACCTTCAGCAGCGGCTCTGGCGCCTTTCGCTTCTTTCCCGGCTCTGGCGCCTTTTACTTCTTTCCCGGCAGTGGGCAATCTTTCCAATTTTTCAACAGCTCGTCTATTTCCTCGCCGCTCCTCGTACGCGGGCGTTTTCGGGGTTTGGTTTCACCATCGAACAGATCCTTGCGTTTCCTCAACGGGTCATCGTCGCGAAGCCACCTTCGATGTCCCATGAACACAGTTTTCAAAGATCCGGGATCTCTATCTAGCTGGCGATACGTTGTGTCATCCATGCACCTTACGCATCCAGAAAATCCGTGGACTACCTGCCCCGCGAGATATCCGTAACCGAGATAGTCGTGCACCGTCGTGAGCAGTGCGGCTCTCATAGGGAAATATTCTTTCTCTGCAGCGTCCCATGTATTGGCTGGCGTTTTCCACAGCGTGTCTAGCTCCTCTTTCAGCAGCCCTAGATACAGATTGATGTTGTTCCCTAGTTGTTTCAGCCCTTCAATTAGCATACTCATGTGAATGTACTTCCTCTTCATGCACAACCAGGGGGGAAGGTTGTACATCCACACAAACACAGGCCACGTGCTATGTGTGTTTCTCTGGCTGCCAAACGGATTGACTCCATCGGTGCTCGCGCCCAGCGCGATGTTCCTTGGATCCTTCCCAAATTCTAGGTATTCGAAGTTCAACGCTTGCCACTGGCTCGCATCCTTAGGGTGACTCAACATCTTGTCTTTTTTATTTATCTCCGGATCATTTCCGTCAACTTCCCACTTCTTCTCCTCCCTATCCGCGTGCCAACGCAGGAGCTTTGCTACCTTAGGGTCCGCGAAATACCGCTGCAGACGAGGAGTGATCGGAAAGTACCACACCGATTTTTGAGGAGCTTTCTTCCTCTTCTTGTATCGAGTGACGCCACACACCGGACATATGGTAGACTCCGCGTGCTCGTCCCGATAAATGATGCAATTGTTCATGCACATATAGTATTTCACGTGTGGTAAATCCAGAGGACACACGATTTTCTTTGCCTCTCGAAACTGGTCGGGCACTTGTTCTCCTTGGGAAGACATTCGTGCCAGAATGACATGTTCTCGTCGAAGCATGCGTCGGTCATTTTGTGTTTTACCTTCATCTCCAGAGCCATGAGCGTTACTTTCAGGCGGGTATCCTCGGGCCTGCATCCTTCATACAATGGAGTAACCGCGTCTATCTCCAGTTGATCCAGCTTGGCTTTCTCTCGGGCGGCAGCTCTTGCGTTATTCTTCTGCTTGAGAAGCAGCTCTTGAATATGAGGGTCCTGCACCCAGCCTCCATCGTCGTCTGCTCTGGCATCTTCATCTTCATGATCATGCCCTTCGTCTTGATCTTCCTCATCATCATGTACGACATCTTCTACATGATGACTGTGTACAGCATCACCGTTGTGATCATGTCCTGGAGATTCTTCGTCTTCTCGCCCGCCCTCGCCGCGGTGGTACTTGTCTTGTTGCCCTTCCTCATTTCTTGCCCGGCCCCCATGGACGACTTCATAGTCATCTTCATCACCTTTCCACCGATAGCCATCCATGAAACCACGCAAGAGCAGGTGGTCCTGCACCTTCCCGGAATCTGGGTCCGCAATAAGGCTCTTCAGCTTGCATCTTCGACACGGACATCTTATCTCCGTCTCGTTCTTTTGAAGCATCTCGGCCTTCGTGGAGCTCAAAAACCTATTCACGATGCCTTCGGTCATCGTGCGGACCTTGGTCGCCTACGGGGTAGAGCAAAATGATATTTTAGAACCAAGAAAAAATTTGGCATGACCTTCCCTAAAAATAGGACCAAAAAGAATGCATAGTGCCAAAATTCTCGCTGAAACGGAAATGAATCAACATTCCAGCAAAATATTGGCAACTATCGCATTTCAAATACCGGTACCTGCAAACACAAACATATATGCAACACCACAAACACATGCAACACCACAAACATACATAGATCTAGCTAGGCCACAAAAAGTGCATGTGCACGTTATTGGAGCGAGCTAGGGAGAAAAAAAAGTAGATCTACATCATGAAGATAGCTTTCCCCTTACTTACCTATCAAAAAAAGGTAATTTCACCACTTAATTTTGATGAATCTATGGTGGAAATGAGGTGAGGAGGAGGAGGCAGCCGAAATCTTGGAGAAGGAGGTGGAGGGAATGAAGTGGGGAATGTGAGTGGGTAGGTGTGGGGCTGTCCAAAATATCTTGTTGGGGTCCCAGGTTACTAATGGTGCACCACCTACAAATGTGCCATTAGTAACCCTGGTTACTAATGGCGCACCTGCAGGTGGTCTGCCATTAGTAGTTTTGCAGAAAAGTAAAAAAAATTATATATATACTAATGGCGCACTTTTACAGGGTGCGCCATTAGTAGTTTAAACTAGTAATGGCGCACTGTGAGGCGGTGCGCCATTAGTAGTTTTGCAAAAAAAAGAATAAAAAAATTCAGTACTGGCGCACTCCATGTCTGGTGCGCCATTACTAGTTAGAACTAGTAATGGCGCACTTCGGTAGGATGCGCCATTAGTATGTATGTAAAAATGAAAAAAAAATTATCACTAGTGGCGCACCAGTTTTCTGATGCGCCATTAGTGTCTTCCACACTAATGGCGCATCACCAACTGGTCCGCCATTAGTATATAGTAGTGGCGCACCACTTCCCTGGTGCGCCATTAGTGTCAATCCTATCTATAGCCCTTTTCCTAGTAGTGCGTATGGTGTGTAGACAGGATATGGAGTCGTGTCCGAATAGGATACTTGTATCTTAGGCCTCTTATATATAGCGAGGGTAGACACACGATGTAACCTATGCCAACATAATAGCACGGGCACGCGGGGGAGCCGGCGGCGTGTGCCGGCACTCGGGCGGCCGGGGTGCGGTATTGTAGCGGTGTCATGGGGAGGAGCGCCTTTAGTCATGCCCCGAGGATGTAGCCATGATGGTGAAACTCGTTAACAAATCTCGGTGTCGTGCCTCGTGTGATTGCTTGGTCCTCGGTAGATCGACGGAGCGCCTCGGATTTATTCTAACAGTGAATATGCTTGGCAGAGCGATGGTTCAACTGAGAGACCTTTTCACGGCCCTTCGGCTGGCTTTGTTGAGGGGGCATCTGGCCCAGACTACCGGCAGCGAGGTGGCTACCGCGGTCATCGTGGTGGTCGAGGTGGCCGGTTCCGGCACCGTCAGCCTCCTCCACATGTCGTCGTTGAGCCGACGGACTCTGCGGAGGCGACCGATTCCGGGCAGACGCCGGACCTGCCCGGTCAGGATTTAGAGGTAGTGACTGCGCTGGCTACGGTTGTGATACCTGGGACTAAGACCATAGTGACGGGTTCGGTTGAGGTTACAAACAAGGCAGAATCTGATAGAGCGTCCAAGTGGGCTCGCAAGAAGGAGAAGATGTCGTGCTATCATTGTGGTGAGAAGGGCCACTTTATTGCGGAATGCGTGACTGAGCTTTGTGATACATACCTCAAGCCAGCACATGATACGGAGGAATGCCCGATTTTGCGTGAACAGATGCCAACTATCACCATTTATGGGATGTATTGTGCTGAGTTGATGTTTTTTGAGTCTCCTAGTGCGAGGGAGATCCCAGAGGAGACCCAGAGCATGACTACTGGGGTTGTGAAAGTTACCAAAAGTGATGTCTCTAAGACTCAGATTGTGCAGAGGCATAAGGAGTTAGCTCTAGGTGACTTCCAGTGGGAGCTTGTTAGTCTCGAGGCCAACATGTATAAGGTTGACTTCCCTTATGTTGAGAATTTGCAGAGACTTCTGAGTTTCGGGTTGTGTAGAGTACCTGGCACATATTGCATCCTGGAGTTCCATGAGTGGAAGAAGGTTGAGCCAAAGGGCAAGCCTCTTACTCAGATCTGGTTACGTTTTTCCGGGGCTCCCTCGAAGCTAATGCAGGATGCTCGGGTCGTTGCTAGCTTGGGTATCTTGGTTGGGAAAACTAAGAGAGTGAATATGGCCTTTACCCGAGCTCACGGGGTGGCCCGACTGCTGGTGAGTGTTCTGGATATTGAGTTCGTGCCTGATGTGGTTAAGTGGACATATTGGGGCGAAGCATTCGACCTCGAGGTTGAGTTTGAGGATGCTGATCTTTTCGCTGAGGCTATCGATGGGACTGATGTAGACATGCACGAGGGAGATGATAGTTCAGGTGCTAAGGAGGCGCCAGTGGATGATGTTGGACGAGAGTTGTCCAACGGATCGGGGTCCGTCTCTCAGGCGCCCGGGGATGGGACGACGCCATCCTCTTCGGTGCTAATGAACACTCTGAGATTTGGGCCGTTTGAGCCAGCTTCTGCTCCTCCCAGACTCTGGAGTGACCGGGTGGAGTCCGATGACGTGCTTGAGCACACGCTACCTACCCTGGACTTTGATGTTGCTGATGGTCCCATGATCGGGGCTCGGAGGTGATTGTCTCTCTGATGACCTCGGTTGAGGGAGGGGAGGATGAGCTTGGGCAGGTGGCCCCTCTTTCTCCTGCTCTGACCGTTGTCTCATCCCGGGCGATGGAGCCGACGACGGCGGCTGTGCCTAGGGGAGGGGGTCCTGGGCAGGTGGCCTCGGCTCCCTCTTCTCCTCCAGCGGCTAGGGTGGACGCACCACCTGTGGCACCCGTGACTCCCTCTAGCCAGAGGGTCGGGGCGGGCGGGGAGTACGGGCAGGAGGCCCACGCACTCCCCTCCCCCTGCGCACCGGCGTCCCAGGGCGTCAGCTCGAGGCCGACGTCGATGGGGCCATGGAGCTCCCCACCGCTTCTTATAGTGGCTCCTGCTGCTTCTTCGAGGGGTGCACCCCGCCAGTGTGTTGGGGATGAGGCTGGAGGCCTTACTTCCAGCGGGGTAACTCGGGAGGCGGTCATCGCTTTTGGAGGGATTCTGGATCCGGTATCTGAGGGGCGACGGATGAGCTGCCGCCTCCAGGATCATCCGGAGGTTGACGACATGCAGCAGCGGTGCGCCATGAGGGCGGCCAAGCTTCGTGACATTGATGTCACTACTGGTATGTCGGTCAACACCTCTAATTCCATTTTGCATTTTTCTAATAATGAGATTATTAATAACGCAAATCAATTAGGAGTTTCACTAGGTAGTAATGATAGTGAAATCTCTAACTCGGTCAATGATATCCTGGATTTGGAAGCGGAACACGCTTTAGAAATGATTCAAAACTTAGCAGTGGTCAAACCCATGAATGACTCCGATATAGATGCGTTGGGAGTCAAGGTGCTCGATAATTTTTGTGCGGATCTTGCACCATCCCTTCCTGAGTCAGAGGAAGAGGATGACACTTTCGAGGCTGAAGTAGTTAGATCCATGGAGCCCGGTTGTGAGGACAGGATGGATGATCAAAACAAACCTAAACGCAAGTGGCAGCGAAAGATTTATCCTGCTTCGGCGGTGCGCAGGAATGCTAGGATCCGTACTACTAAAAAAATTCATGAAAAAATATGAAAGGAATCTTTTGGAAGAGCAGAGGTCTGAAAGACTTGGCTAAAAGAAGGTTTCTTGCAGATGCTTCCATCGAGCATAGGTTGGATTTTATTGCTCTCTCGGAAACTGGTAGAGATAATTTTTCTCCCCAGTTTCTCAGTACTTTATCAGGAGATGTCGATTTTGATTGGCACTGCCTTTCTCCGAGAGGAAGATCGGGTGGGATCTTACTTGGAGTTAGATGTGAATCGCTGGAAGTGCGAAGTGTAGTGATGGGAGATTTCGCAGTTAAGTTTCGGGTTAGGTCAAAGGCCGATGGGTTTAATTGGGCACTGGTGGCGGTATATGGTGCCGCACAGCCAAAACTCAAACCAGAGTTTTTAGCAGATCTTGTTCGAATTTGCGGTTCTGAGCAGCTTCCAATCTTCGTTGGGGGTGATTTCAACATTATTAGAAGGAGAGAGGAAAAGAACAATGATAATTTCAACGGCAGGTGGTCGTTCATGTTTAATACCATTATTGAAAGCTTGGATCTGAGAGAGATAGAGCTTTCGGGTAGAAAATTCACCTGGGCTAATAGCTTGCCAAACCCAACGTTCGAGAAGCTGGATCGAGTCCTTGCGAGCGGCAAATGGGAACAGAAATTTCACTTGGTAACGGTCCAGGCACTTTCGCGCGGAATTTTTGACCACACGCCTTTACTGGTGGACTCCGGTGAGGCAACCCACATGGGGAACAAAAACTCATTTTCGTTCGAACTGGCATGGTTTGAAAGAGAAGGCTTTCTGGATCTGGTAGCCAGGGAATGGGATAAGGATGCATGAGGAAGAACTTCGGTTGAGCGCTGGCAGAATAAGATGATGCACTTGAGGAGTTTCTTGCGTGGGTGGGCTAAGCATCCTAGTGGGATTTATAAGGTTGAAAAGAAAAGGCTCCTTACACTTATTCAGTCCCTAAATTTAAAATCCGAGTCCACAATCGTATAGATGACGAAGCTTAATGCTAAACTTGAGGCGGAGATGAGATTGAAAAAGCTGCTCCGCGAAGAAGAATTGAAGTGGGTGTTGCGGGCTAAGGTTCGCAAAGTGGTTCCGGGGGATGCGAACACTCAATTCTTTCACATGATCGCTAATGGAAAGCACAGAAAGAAGAGAATCTTTCAGCTTGAGCAAGACGAAGGAACGATTTTAGGACAAGAAAACCTAAATTATACATAACTGAATATTACAAGCAGTTGTTTTGGCCTCCGGAGGATAATTGTGTATCCATGGATGAGTCTAGGATCGAGGATGTTCCTCAACTGGCTGCAGATGAGAATGATATTTTGACTGCCCCATTTTTGGAGAAAGAGGTGTTTGAAGCCATTTCATAGATGAAAAATAATAAGGCTCCAGGGCCAGATGGATTTCTGGCGGAGTTCTATAAAAAGTGCTGGCATATTATTAAGGGGGATTTGATACCAATGTTCCATGCACTACTGGAATCAGCTTCTTTGCCGTCCGCCATGGCGGACGGCAAAGGCATAGATCACGGACGACAAACTTCTTTGCCGCCCGCTAGCGGACGGCAAACTGTCCGGATGAACGCCTGCCAGCAAAGGACTTCTTTGTCATCCGCTTCTTAGACACGGATGACAAAGGATTATGCCGTCCGTCATCTGAGGCCAGCAGACGGCAAAGACAGCTGATGGCAATGCGGTGACGTGAGAGCCGTTAGGGGGTTAACGGCGCTCTTTGCCGTCTGCTGGCAAACGGCAAAGAGCCCAGCTAGGCAGCACTGGGAAGCTGCCATGTGTCCAGATATGCCGTCCGCCAGCAGACGGCAAAGAGGTTTGAATCATTGCCGTCTGCTGGCGGACGGCATAGCTGGTCACTTTGCCGTCTGCCAGTAGATGGCAAAATGACCAAATAGGCAGGCAGTGTTCCCAGTTTGCACAGGTGACTGCCACATGTCCTCTTTGCCGTCTGTTAGCGGACGGCAAAGAGGTTATATATCCCCTGTTTTTATTTAAATCCCATTAATTAGACATGGTTTCAAACACAGATATACATACATACATATCCAACAGCATGTCCAACAACATATTTCATCCAATCCAACAACATAGTTCAACAAAGTACAACATATCCATATATACATAACCAGAAACAAGTTTCCAACAACATATCCATATAGACATACATATCCAAACAAGTTTTCATAAACAACAAGGAAGCACCACAAGAATAGTACACTCCATGAATCCAAGCTTCCTCATGTAAAGCAAATCTGCAAATTGGGAAAGATGAAAGTTAGAAGAAGAAGAAGAAGAATAAGAAGACTAGTTAGAAGAAGAAGAAGAAGATTTTTTTCTTCTCTTTCTTTTTCTCCTCTCCTCTTCTTTATCTTCTTCTTCTTCTAACTAAGGCAGGTAAAAATGTCATTTTATTGCTAAGCTAGGTAAATATGCTAAGTGTAGGTCATTTTAGAGCTAAGGTAGGTAAATAGGTCATTTTGGAGCTTAGTAAGGTTATTATGTCATTTTCGAGGAAAATAAGCTAAGTCTATATCATTTTGGAGCTAACAAAGATTATCATGCCATTTTTTACCTAAGTATGCTAAGTATGTCATAAATGAACTAAGTAAGATAAGTATAGCTCATTTTTTATCTAACTTAGGTAATTATGCCATTTAGGAGGAAAATAAGCTAAGTATCCATTTGCAAAGCAAAACACTAGAGAAAACTTACCCTAATCACAACAAATGTGATGAAGATCACAACTAAGGTAACAACTGATCCAACGACATAATGATACCAAGCCTCATTATCAATGGCATATTTTCTAATCTTCTTAAGCTTCAGGCGCATTGCATCCATCTTCAAGCGCATTGCATTCATCTTCATCTTGTGATCATTGATGACATCGGCAACATACAACTCCAATGTCATCTTCTCTTCTTCAATTCTTTTAATTTTTTCTTTCAAATACTCATTTTATTTTTCAACTAAATTTAACTTCTCGACAACAGGGTCTATTTCAAATTCCGTTTCACATACCTCCTAGATTAAAATATCTCTATGTCAACTTGATGGTCATAATTGTCATAAATGCGAAATGCAAAAATAGTTATGAAAGAGAATTTACCACATCTGAATCATAAAGCGGGCAAGGGCCGACCGGGACGGACATCAAGACCATGGCACTATGTATAAGAAACAATCATACAAAGTAAGAAAATTATAAATACCAACTATATAAATCATACAATCATACAAATAACTATATAAATCAAGTACAACGTAAAAATTTGAATACCTAATAATCACTATCGGTAATGACGTGCTCTTCATCATCATTAATAAAAGCATCATCATCATCACTATCGGTAATGACATGCTCATCATCATCATTAATAAATGCATCATCATGTGGAAGGCCACCTTTACGTAATCGTTCAAGCATTGACAGGTCATCTGCAACAGCAACTTCTTCTTCTTCCGGCTCTTCTTGTTCTGGCTCAGGGGTGAAGTCGGATTCACTATCGTTGTCTACTTGAATGTTTTGGGGTGGAGTAGAGCGGTTCTTGAAACGTTTTTTGGAAAGACGTGTTTCTTGGAAGAATTCTCCTTCGTTATATGTGTCTTGGTTAATGTGAGGTTCATAATACTTTTCATTGGGGGGAGGTGGTCTAACACGTGGCGGCACTTCATAAACGACGTCCCAACCACTGAGATTCGGATCACTTTGACAGGCCCACGGTAGATAGAAAACTTGGGTTGCCTGTTGAGCTGTAATATAGACATCGGGAACATCCAAATGGGTGCTTTGTTTGATTTTGACTAGCCCTATATGTTCATGAGTCCTTCTAGTCTCCCTCGGATGGAACCAATAACATTTGAAGACCACGACGTTTGGTGGGTTTTCACCATAGAATTCAAGTTCATAAATTCCTTCAACTCTTCCATAATACTCGATACTTCCTTCACCAATAGTAGAGACACAACAATTTGTAGACTTTCGGTCGGCCATAGATAGCTCTTTGCCATAGGTACGAAAGATACCCATTGATGTCGTATTTGTCAAATGAACGGACCTTATAGTCAAAACCATTAGCTACTTGTCTCAATTTGGCATCCATAATCTCTGAATTAGCCTACAAGTTCAATACGAAAGGATTGTTGCATTAGTCGCAAATTATCCAAAGAAAAGAAAGGGTCTAATGGAAATTACCATTTTTTTGAACCAAGAGATGAAACCGGGAAATTCGGCTCCTTGTTTTTCCATAAGCTCATACTCTTCGACGGAATCCTTTTGGATCACCGCTCCATACGAGAATATAGCGATGTATCGACTGCATCAAATATCCAGGAATAAGAGAAGTTCCAAGGAATTAGAAGTTGTGAAACAATGTACCGAGATCTTACTCTATGTATGGCCGCACTTCTGTTAGGTTGTTGAAGAGATACAGCGAAATGGTCCACCATTCTTCAACATCCAACCTTACTGGTTTCCAACCACCGGCTGGTGCAAGATTCGTCAGCATTGTACCGAGGCTTCGGATTATGCAAATGACAATTTTTGGCTTCGTAGTGTGTGGTCACGAAGTTTGCCTCCTCCTTAGTGATGAATGCCTCCACCATCGATTCTTCTATTCTACGTTTATTTTTACATTTTGCTCGAAGCATCTTCTGCATCCTCTCAGTTGAGTAGCACCAACGATTTTGCACGCCCCCCAATCGTGCCTCGGTCGGGAGATGCAAAATCGAGTGTTGCATTGGATTAAAGAAGCTTGGCGGAAAGATCTTCTCTAACTTGCAGATCAACTCCGTCGCCAATTGTTCCATTTCTTCTAGGAGGCCAGGCGATAGTTCTTTCACACAAAGAACACGGAAGAAATAGCTTAGCTCTGCCAGTACTAGCCATTCATCCTCAAGGATGAAGCCACGCAACATCACCGGCATTATCCACTCAATCCATATGTGCCAATCATGACTTTTTAGACCAAATATTTTCAATTTTTGAAGACTCGCTCCCCTTTTTAGATTTGTTGCATACCCATCGGGGAACATCAACTGCATTTTCACCCACAAAATAACTTCCTTCATAGCTGGCCTTCCAAGATTGAACCATGCCTTTCGCTTCGTCCAGTTGATCCCCTTTCCTTTCGGTTCTTTCATGTTTTGTAACGGTCTATCACATAGCTCCTCTTGATCGACTCTAGCCTTAGTATTATCCTTTGATTTCCCCTCTATGCCGAACAATGTACCAAAAATGGCTTCGGTGATATTCTTTTCAGTGTGCATCACGTCGATGTTGTGTGGGCAAAGGAGGTCTTTGAAGTAAGGCAGATCCCAGAAGCATGTCTTGTGAGTCCAGGCGTGTTCCTTATTATACCCCTTGAAATACCCTATATGCTCTGGATCTGGCTCGAGAGCGTTTAACTGATCTAGGGTCTATTGGCCTGTCAACGCAGGTGGTGCAGAGTGTTTGACAACTCTACCTTTGATGAAGTTCTTCTTGTCTTTCCTGAACTTATGGCCAGGATGTAGAAACGGTCTATGCAAGTCGAAGCAACTATACTTGCGCCCTGCCTTCAGCCAACGAAACTCAAGAGCTCCCTTGCATGTGGGGCACGGGAACCTTCCATGCACACACCAGCCAACGAATAGCGCATATGCCGGCAGGTCATGCGTCGAGTACATGTACCAGGCACGCATTATGAAGTTCTGTTTGCTAAAGGTGTCGTATGTCTTGAACCCATTATCCCAAGCTTCTTGCAATTCGTCCTTAAGCGGCTGCATGTACACATTCATATTCTTTCCCGGATAGTTGGGCCCAGGAACATAATCTGCCTGGGGGGGAGATTGAGTGGAATGACAAACACGGGCCAACAGCTGTATGGGGCTGCCATCTGACCAAACACACTGAACCCATCTGTGCTGACGGCGACTCGAGGATGCCTTCGATCTGCTGTTTTTTCCTTATGTAATGCATCAAAGTGCTTCCATGCTTCACCATCCGATGTGTGCACCATCATCACATTCCCATCTGCATCTAGTTCGGTTCTTTTGCCCGTTTTGTGCCATGTCATCTATCTAGCCGTCTCTTCGACCATGAAAAGACGTTGAAGTCTTGGTATGATTGGCATATATCGAAGAACATTAACGGGTATTTTGGTCTGCGTCTTCTCACCCATATCGTTGTCTACCACAACATGCCTGGAAGAATTGCAAATGGGACAGTAGTTCAAGTCCTCATACTGAAGCCTAAATAAGACACATCCTTTCTCATAGGCATGTATCTTCTCATAGGGCATCTTAAGAGCACGGAGGATTTTGTCTGACTGGTACAGGTTTGGAGGTAGCACATGGCCTTTGGGTAGAAATCGGCTGAATACTGTCATCATTGCGTCGTAGCATTCTCTGCCCAAGTTGAATTGAGCCTTCAAAGCCATTATCTATGAGATGGCATCCAGCTGACAAAGCTCAGTGTGCTGATGGAGAGGACGTTTTGAGGACTCCAACATTTTAGTGAAGGCCTTTGCAGATTCCTCCATCTCCTCGTCCGAGTCCCGAGCATCATCAAAGTCTTGCACCATGTCTGCGGTCCCGGTACCATGCTCGTCGGTGCGACGACGAACCTCGACTCTGGCACGTTGGGCAGACTCACCATGTAATGTCCAGACCGTGTAACCAGGCGTAAAACCAAACTTCTGCAGGTCTTTACTCATTTCAAGCTCGTCCCTCTTTTCATAGTTGTCGCAACGGGCACAGGGGCACCAGCTAAATTCCTGGCCATTTGCAAATGCGGCTCTAACAAACCCCTTGATTTTTGTTAACCATTCCTCGGTCCAAACTTTCTGACTAGTGTAACCGGTGTACATCCATGCACGATCACTCATATTGACTTCCTACTGGACACACAAGAAACATATACATAATTAAGCAAATCATATCCATCAGGTAATGGAGTTTGTTAGTTTTATTATGTCCATGCAACCTACACGCTAATAGGTAAAGATAGGTCCTAATCCCACCCGAGTATGTGTAGATCGGGTTCGTTTTCCCATGCTCTGCTCCGGATCCGATGCAAAATTTCGGCAGCACCTCCCAGCTATTCTCTTGATACACGTCTCGGTAATAAGCAGAGAGAATGTGTACCCGGAGAACAACAGGGAGGCACTGACGAAATTCTGCATCGGACCATATGGGAAAACGAACCCAATCTACACATACTCGGGCTGTCCAAGGATAACGTTGGACAATTCAAAAGAATCACGATTATAAATATGCAAATGCATGCATATTTATAGATGTAACCCTTTCGAACGGGAGATGGATAGTGGTTACGCATACTGATGATTGACACCTATAGCTAGCAAGTTTCATCGGCACGAAGATCGGAACAAAGCAAATGAAGGGGGGAGGAGGAGATGTCATTTGTGCTCATCATCGAACGCAGGGGCAGAGCTCGTCGAACACTAGACCCTCGCAGCGACGAAATACCTGCATATTTAAATCGAAAGATGAGTAACATAGCAAGTATTCGACACCGACGGCCACATGTACCTCGCACTGACGATACTTGCTATTTACGGTACCATCGACACCGAGGAACCCTCTAACCCGCTCATCCCCAGGTAAACTAAATAGCAACTACCATCGGTGCAAGGTACATGAGGCGGTCGGCGTTGAACACTAGATCCACATCCCACAAGTGAAGCCGGCACCCGGCGTTCCACAACAATAGTTCTGGTGGCCGATGACGGTCGAACACCTTGGCGAATTTGTCTGGCAGCCTCTGCGATGAGGATTAAAGCCAAGTTTTGAAATTTCAAACAACCAAACCAACTTGAGTTAGTTTGGTTGTTTCAAGTTTCAACACTTAGCTTTCAATCGTCATCTCTGAGGCTGCCAGACAAATTTGCAATGGTGTTCGACCACCATTGACGCCGAGAACCGTTGCTGCTGGACGCAGGACCCCTGTGTCACTTGTGGGACGTGGATGTAGTATTCGACACCGACGGCCACCTGTACCTCGCACTGACGATACTTGCTATTTAGGGTACCATCGACACCGAGGAACCCTCTTCTTCTTCTTCTTCTTCTTCTCCTCCTCCTCCTCCTTTTTCCTCTTCTTAAACCTAGCACTAACCTAAACCTAAAAACTCAAAACTACACTTAAACCTAGCACTAACCTAAACCTAAAAACTCAAAACTACACCTAATTAAACCTAGCACTAACCTAAAACAAATCAAGAAAATAGAGAACAAAAAATAGGAAAAAAACTACCTCTTGCTCCGGCGAGGTCGTCCGGTTGGGCGGGGCAGCCCAGGGCCGCGGGGAGGAGGATTGCAGCAGGGCGGGGCGGCGCAGGGACCTCGGGGAGGGGTCCGGCATCGGGGCGGCTCGGCACAGGCCACTCCGGCGACGGGGCGCGGCGGGGCGACGGGGCAGCGGCGGCGACAGAGGAGAGAGGCGGGCGCACGGGAGGGAGGGAGAGAGAGAAAGAGAGAGAGGGGGGGAGACGGCTCGGCCCGTTAAGTGGGCATTCTTTGTCGTCCGTTAGCAGACGGCAACGAGGGCCACCGTCAGGGCTGGCCCACGTCTCCTCTTTGCTGTCCGCAAGCAGACGACAAAGGACTAACATTGTCGTCCGCCAGCAGACGGCAAAGTAATCACCTCTTTTGCCGTCCGCTAGCGGACGGCAAAGAATCTGACCTAGCCAAGCCGTGCCCTATGGGGCCCACCTGGCTTTTTGCCGTCTTCCTTATAGCTCTTTGTCGTCAGCTGGTCGACGGCAAAGAAGCAGCTGATGGCAAATAGCATTTTTGCCATCTGCCCTTTCTTTGCCGTCCGCTTTGTGGAAGCGGACGGCAAAGAGGCTCTTTGCCATCAGCTGGAGGACGACAAAGACCCGGCGGACGACAAAGAAGCTGATTCCAGTAGTGATGATTTATTCTGTGGACAGCTTCAGTTATTTCATCCGAATTTTGGAACGATAACCCTGCTTCCTAAGAAAACAGAGGTTGTGAGAATTGAGCAGTTCAGGCCGATCTGTCTTCTTAACGTTAGTTTCAAAATTTTCACCAAGGTCGGGACTAATTGGCTCATGCAGATTGCGCATTCTATGGTGCGGCACTCCCAAACTGCTTTCATACCGGACATGAACATCCTAGAAGGGATTGTGGTCCTTCATGAAACGCTCCACGAAATTCACACGGAAAAACAAGATGGAGTTATTTTCAAGGTAGATTTTGAGAAAGCGTACGATAAAGTCAAATGGTCTTTCCTTCAACAGGCCTTGCGTATGAAAGGTTTTGATGAAGCCTGGCGATGACAGGTAGAATCTTTCACGCAAAAAGGGAGTGTTGGAATTGAAGTTAATGACGACATAGGTCATTATTTCCATAAGGGCCTGAGACAGGATGATCCGATGTCTCCTATTTTGTTCAACATTGTAGTTGATATTGTTCGGGAACGTAGTAATTTCAAAAAAATTCCTACGCACACGCAAGATCATGGTGATGCATAGCAACGAGAGGGGAGAGTGTTGTCTACGTACCCTTGTAGACTGAAGCGGAAGCGTTGACACAACGTAGAGGAAGTAGTCGTACGTCTTCCCAGTCCAACCGATCCAAGCACCGTTACTCCGGCACCTCCGAGTTCTTGGCACACGTTCAGCTCGATGACGCACCCCGGGCTCCGATCCAGCAAAGCTTCGGGGAGGAGTTCCGTCAGCACGACGGCGTGGTGACGATCTTGATGTTCAACCGTCGCAGGGCTTCGCCTAAGCACCGCTACAATATGACCGAGGTGGAATATGGTGGAGGGGGCACTGCACACGGCTAAAGAACGATCACGAAGATCAACTTGTGTCTAGAGGTGCCCCCCTGCCCCCGTATATAAAGGAGCAAGGGGGAGGGGGCGGCCGGCCTAGGAGGGGGCGCGCCAAGGGGAGTCCTACTCCCACCGGGAGTACGACTCCCTCCTTCCTTGTTGGAATAGGAGAAGGGGAAAGAGGGGGAGAGAAAGAAGGAAAAGGGGGCTGCGCCCCTTGTCCAATTCGGACCAGAGGGGGGGCGCAGGCCTCCTTCCTTTTGGCCTCTCTCCTCTATTCCCGTATGGCGAAATAAGGCCCATATACTCCCCGGCGAATTCCCGTAACTCTCCGGTACTCCAAAAAATACCCGAATCATTCGGAACCTTTCCGATGTCCGAATATAGTCGTCCAATATATCGATCTTTACACCTCGACCATTTCGAGACTCCTCGTCATGTCCCCGATCCCATCCGGGACTCCGAACTCCTTCGGTACATCAAAACTCATAAACTCATAATATAACTGTCATCGAAACCTTAAGCGTGCGGACCCTACGGTTCGAGAACAATGTAGACATGACCGAGACACGTCTCCAGTCAATAACCAATAGCGGAACCTGGATGCTCATATTGGCTCTCACATATTCTACGAAGACCTTTATCGGTCAGACCGCATAACAACATACGTTGTTCCCTTTGTCATCGGTATGTTACTTGCCCGAGATTCGATCGTCGGTATCTTAATACCTAGTTCAATCTCGTTATCGGCAAGTCTCTTTACTCGTTCCGTAATACATCATCTCACAACTAACTCATTAGTTGCAATGCTTGCAAGGCTTATGTGATGTACATTACCGAGAGGGCCCAGAGATACCTCTCCGACAATCGGAGTGACAAATCCTAATCTTGAAATACGCCAACCCAACATGTACCTTTGGAGACACCTGTAGAGCACCTTTATAATCACCCAGTTACGTTGTGACGTTTGGTAGCACACAAAGTGTTCCTCCGGCAAACGGGAGTTGCATAATCTCATAGTCATAGAAACATGTATAAGTTATGAAGAAAGCAATAGCAACATACTAAATGATCGGGTGCTAAGCTAATGGAATGGGTCATGTCAATCACATCATTCTTCTAATGATATGATCCCGTTAATCAAATAACAACTCTTTTGTTCATGGTTAGGAAACATAACCATCTTTGATTAACGAGCTAGTTAAGTAGAGGCATACTAGTGACACTCTGTTTGTCTATGTATTCACACATGTATTATGTTTCCGGTTAATACAATTCTAGCATGAATAATAAACATTTATCATGATATAAGGAAATAAATAATAACTTTATTATTGCCTCTAGGGCATATTTCCTTCAGTCTCCCACTTGCACTAGAGTCAATAATCTAGTTCACATCGCCATGTGATTCAACACTAAGAGTTCACATCACCATGTGATTAACACCCATAGTTCACATCGTCATGTGACCTATACCCAAAGGGTTTACTAGAGTCAATAATCTAGTTCACATCATTTATGTGATTAACACCCAAAGAGTTCTAAGGTGTGATCATGTTTTGCCTGTGAGAGAAGTTTAGTCAACGGGTCTGCCATATTCAGATCCGTAAGTATTTTGCAATTTTCTATGTCTACAATGCTCTGCACGGAGCTACTTTAGCTAATTGCTCCCACTTTCAATATGTATCCAGATGAAGACTAAGAGTCATCAGGATCAGTGCCAAAACTTGTATCGACGTAACCTTTTTACGACGAACCTTTTATCACCTCCATAATCGAGAAACATATCCTTATTCCACCAAGGATAATTTTGACCGCTGTCCAGTGATCTACTCCTAGATCACTATTGTACTCCCTTGCCAAAATTAGTGTAGGGTATACAATAGGTCTGGTACACAGTATGGCATACTTTATAGAACCTATGGCCAAGGCATAGGGAATGATTTTCATTCTCATTCTATTTTCTGCCGTGGTCGGGCTTTGAGTCTTACTCAACTTCACACCTTGTAACACAGGCAAGAATTCTTTCTTTGACTGTTCCATTTTGAACTACTTCAAAATCTTGTCAAGGTATGTACTCATTGAAAAAACTTATCAAGCGTCTTGATCTATCTCTATAGATCTTGATGCTCAATATGTAAGCAGCTTCACCGAGGTCTTTCTTTGAAAAACTTCTTTCAAAACACTCCTTTATGCTTTGCAGAATAATTCTACATTATTTCCGATCAACAATATGTCATTCACATATACTTATCAGAAATGTTGTAGTGCTCCCACTCACTTTCTTGTAAATACAGGCTTCACCGCAAGTCTGTATAAAACTATATGCTTTGATCAACTTATCAAAATGTATATTCCAACTCCGAGATGCTTGCACCAGTCCATAGATGGATCGCTGAAGCTTGCATATTTTGTTAGCACCTTTAGGATTGACAAAACCTTCTGATTGCATCATATACAACTCTTCTTTAAATCCATCAAGGAATGTAGTTTTGTTTATCCATTTGCCAAATTTCATAAAAATGCGGCAATTGCTAACATGATTTGAACAGACTTAAGCATCGCTACGAGTGAGAAAATTTCATCGTAGTCAACACCTTGAACTTTGTCAAAAACCTTTTTCGACAAGTCTAGCTTTGTAGATAGTAACACTACTATCAGCGTCCGTCTTCCTCTTGAAGATCCATTTATTTTCTACGGCTTGCCGATCATCGGGCAAATCCATCAAAGTCCATACTTTGTTCTCATACATGGATCATATCTCAGATTTCATGGCCTCAAACCATTTCGCGGAATCTGGGCTCATCATCGCTTCCTCATAGTTCGCAAGTTCGTCATGTTCTAGTAACATGACTTCCAGAACAGGATTACCGTACCACTCTGGTTTACCTACGAGATTCGGTAGTAACTTGATCTGAACTTACATGATCATCATCATTAGCTTCCTCACTAATTGGTGTAGTAGTCACAAGAACATATTTCTGTGATGAACTACTTTCCAATAAGGGAGAAGGTACAATTACCTTATCAAGTTTTCTACTTTCCTCCCACTCACTTCTTTTGAGAGAAACTCCTTCTCTAGAAAGTTTCCGAATTTAGCAACAAAAGTCTTGTCTTCGGATCTGTGATAGAAGGTGTATCCAATAGTTTCCTTTGGATATCCTATGAAGACGCACTTCTCCGATTTAGGTTTGAGCTTATCAAGTTGAAACTTTTTCACATAAGCATTGCAACCTCAAACTTTAAGAAACGACAGCTTAGGTTTCTTGCTAAACCATAGTTCATACGGTGTCATCTCAAACGGATTTTAGATGGTGCCCTATTTAACGTGAATGTAGCTGTCTCTAATGCATAACCCCAAAACAATAGCGGTAAATCTGTAAGAGATATCATAGATTGCACCATATCAAATAAAGTACGATTACGATGTTCGAACACACCATTACACTGTGGTGTTCCAGGTGGCGTGAGTAGTGAAACTATTTCACATTGTTTTAACTGAAGACCAAACTCGTAATTCAAATACTCTTCTCCACAATCAGATCGTAGAAACTTTATTTTCTTGTTACGATGATTTTCCACTTCACTCTGAAATTCTTTGAACTTTTCAAATGTTTCAGACTTATGTTTCATCAAGTAGATATACTCACATCTTCTCAAATTATCTGTGAAGGTCAGAAAATAACGATACCTGCCGTGAGCCTCAACACTCATCGGATCACATACATCAGTATGTATTATTTCCAATAAGTCAGTTGCTTGCTCCATTGTTCCGGAGAACGGAGTCTTAGTCATCTTGCCCATAAGGCATGGTTCGCAAGCATCAAGTGATTCATAATCAAGTGATTCCAAAATCCCATCAGCATGGAGTTTCTTCATGCGCTTTACACCAATATGACCTAAACGGCAGTGCCACAAATAAGTTGCACTATCATTATTAACTTTGCATCTTTTGTCTTCAATATTATGAATATGTGTATCACTACGATCGAGATCCAATGAACCATTTTCATTGGGTGTGTAACCATATAAGGTTTTATTCATGTAAACAGAACAACAATTATTCTCTAACTTAAATGAATAACCGTATTGCAATAAACATGATCAAATCATATTCATACTCAACGCAAACACCAAATAACACTTATTTAGGTTCAACACTAATCCCGAAAGTATAGGGAGTGTGCGATGATGCTCATATCAATCTTGGAACTACTTCCAACACACATCGTCACTTCACCCTTAACTAGTTTCTGTTCATTCTGCAACTCCCGTTTCGAGTTACTACTCTTAGCAACTAAACCAGTATGAAATGCCGAGGGGTTGCTACGAACACTAGTAAAATACACATTAATAATCTGTATATCAAATATACCTTTGTTCACTTTGCCATCCTTCTTATCCGCCAAATACTTGGGGCAGTTTCGCTTCCAGTGACCAGTCCCTTTGCAGTAGAAGCACTTAGTCTCAGGCTTAAGACCAGACTTGGTCTTCTTCACTTGAGCAGCAACTTGCTTGCCGTTCTTCTTGAAGTTCCCCTTCTTCCCTTTGCCCTTTTACTGGAACTAGTGGTCTTGTCTACCATCAACACTTGATGCTCTTTCTTGATTTCTACCTTCATCGATTTCATCATCATGAAAAGCTCGGGAGTCGTTTTCGTCATCCCTTGCATACTATAGTTCATCACGAAGTTCTACTAACTTGGTGATGGTGACTAGAGAATTCTGTCAATCACTATCTTATCTGGAAGATTAACTCCCACTTGATTCAAGCGATTGTAGTACCCAGACAATCTGAGCACATGCTCACTAGTTGAGCGATTCTTCTCCATCTTTTGGCTATAGAACTTGTTGGAGACTTCATATCTCTCAACTTGGGTATTTGCTTGAAATATTAACTTCAACTCCTAGAACATCTCATATGGTCCATGATGTTCAAAACGTCTTTTGAAGTCCCGATTCTAAGCCGTTAAGCATGGTGCACTAAACTATTAAGTAGTCATCATATTGAGCTAGCCAAACGTTCATAACGTCTGCATCTGCTCCTGCAATAGGTCTGTCACCTAGCGGTGCATCAAGGACATAATTCTTCTGTGCAGCAATGAGGATAAACCTCAGATCACGGATCCAATCCGCATCATTGCTACTAACATCTTTCAACACAATTTTCTCTAGGAACATATCAAAATAAACACAGGGAAGCAACAACGCGAGCTATTGATCTACAACATAATTTGCAAAATACTACCAGGACTAAGTTCATGATAAATTTAAGTTCAATTAATCATATTACTTAAGAACTCCCACTTAGATAGACATCCCTCTAATCCTCTAAGTGATTACGTGATCCAAATCAACTAAACCATGTCCGATCATCACGTGAGATGGAGTAGTTTCATTGGTGAACATCGCTATGTTGATCATATCTGCTATATGATTCACGCTCGACCTTTCGGTCTCCGTGTTCCGAGGCCATATCTGTATATGCTTGGCTCGTCAAGTATAACCTGAGTATTCTGCGTGTGCAACTGTTTTGCACCCATTGTATTTGAACGTAGAGCCTATCACACCCGATCATCACGTGGTGTCTCAGCACGAAGAACTTTCGCAACGGTGCATACTCAGGGAGTACACTTCTTGATAATTAGTGAGAGATCATCTTGTAATGCTACCGTCAATCAAAGCAAGATAAGATGCATAAAAGATAAACATCACATGCAATCAATATAAGTGATATGATATGGCCACCATCATCTTGTGCTTGTGATCTCCATCTTCGAAGCACCGTCATGATCACCATCGTCACCGGCGCGACACCTTGATCTCCATCGTAGCATCGTTGTCGTCTCGCCAATCTTATGCTTCCACGACTATCGCTACCGCTTAGTGATAAAGTAAAGCATTACAGCGCGATTGCATTGCATACAATAAAGTGACAACCATATGGCTCCTGCCAGTTGCCGATAACTCGGTTACAAAACATGATCATCTCATACAATAAAATTTAGCATCATGTCTTGACCATATCACATCATAACATGCCCTGCAAAAACAAGTTAGACGTCCTCTGCTTTGTTGTTGCAAGTTTTACGTGGCTGCTACGGGCTTAAGCAAGAACCAATCTTACCTACGCATCAAAACCACAACGATAGTTTGTCAAGTTGGTGCTGTTTTAACCTTCGCAAGGACCGGGCGTAGCCACACTCGGTTCAACTAAAGTTGGAGAAACTGACACCCGCCAGCCACCTGTGTGCAAAGCACGGCGGTAGAACCATTCTCGCGTAAGCGTATGCGTAATGTCGGTCCGGACCGCTTCATCCAACAATACCGCCGAACCAAAGTATGACATGCTGGTAAGCAGTATGACTTATATCGCCCACAACTCACTTGTGTTCTACTCGTGCATATGACATCAACACATAAAACCTAGGCTCGGATGCCACTGTTGGGGAACGTAGTAATTTCAAAAAATTTCCTACGCACACGCAAGATCATGGTGATGCATAGCAACGAGAGGGGAGAGTGTTGTCTACGTACCCTCGTAGACCGAAGCGGAAGCGTTGACACAACGTAGAGGAAGTAGTCGTACGTCTTCCCAGTCCAACCGATCCAAGCACCGTTACTCCGGCACCTCCGAGTTCTTGGCACACGTTCAGCTCGATGATGCACCCCGGGCTCCGATCCAGCAAAGCTTCGGGGAGGATTTCCGTCAGCACGACGGCGTGGTGATGATCTTGATGTTCAACCGTCGCAGGGCTTCGCCTAAGCACCGCTACAATATGACCGAGGTGGAATATGGTGGAGGGGGCACCGCACACGGCTAAAGAACGATCACGAAGATCAACTTGTGTCTAGAGGTGCCCCCCTGCCCCCGTATATAAAGGAGCAAGGGGGAGGGGGTGGCCGGCCTAGGAGGGGGCGCGCCAAGGGGAGTCCTACTCCCACCGGGAGTACGACTCCCTCCTTCCTTGTTGGAATAGGAGAAGGGGAAAGAGGGGGAGAGAAAGAAGGAAAAGGGGGCTGCGCCGCTTGTCCAATTCGGACCAGAGGGGGGGCGTAGGCCTCCTTCCTTTTGGCCTCTCTCCTCTATTCCCGTATGGCCCAATAAGGCACATATACTCCCCGGCGAATTCCCGTAACTCCCCGGTTATCCGAAAAATACCCAAATCACTCGGAACCTTTCCGATGTCCGAATATAGTCGTCCAATATATCGATCTTTACGCCTCGACCATTTTGAGACTCCTCGTCATGTCCCCGATCCCATCCGGGACTCCAAACTCCTTCGGTACATCAAAACTCATAAACTCATAATATAACTGTCATCGAAACCTTAAGCGTGCGGACCCTATGGTTCGAGAACAATGTAGACATGACCGAGACATGTCTCCAGTCAATAACCAATAGAGGAACCTGGATGCTCATATTGGCTCCCACATATTCTACGAAGATCTTTATCGGTCAGACCGCATAACAACATACGTTGTTCCCTTTGTCATCGGTATGTTACTTGCCCGAGATTCGATCGTCGGTATCTTAATACCTAGTTCAATCTCGTTACCGGCAAGTCTCTTTACTCGTTCCGTAATACATCATCTCACAACTAACTCATTAGTTGCAATGCTTGCAAGGCTTATGTGATGTGCATTACCGAGAGGGCCCAGAGATACCTCTCCGACAATCGGAGTGACAAATCCTAATTTCGAAATACGCCAACCCAACATGTACCTTTGGAGACACCTATAGAGCACCTTTATAATCACCCAATTACGTTGTGACGTTTGGTAGCACACAAAGTGTTCCTCCGGCAAACGGGAGTTGCATAATCTCATAGTCATAGGAACATGTATAAGTCATGAAGAAAGCAATAGCGACATACTAAATGATCGGGTGCTAAGCTAATGGAAGGGGTCATGTCAATCACATCATTCTTTTAATGATGTGATCCCATTAATCAAATAACAACTCTTTTGTTCATGGTTAGGAAACATAACCATCTTCGATTAACGAGCTAGTCAAGTAGAGGCATACTAGTGACACTCTGTTTGTCTATGTATTCACACATGTATTATGTTTCCGGTTAATACAATTCTAGCATGAATAAAACATTTATCATGATATAAGGAAATAAATAATAACTTTATTATTGCCTCTAGGGCATATTTCCTTCAGATATGTTGGCAATTCTAATAGGAAGGGCTAAGGAGGCTGGTCAGGTGGGTGGCTTGGTGCCTCATCTAGTTGATGGAGGTGTGTCTATCCCACGGTACGCTAATGATACTATCATCTTTATGGAGCATGACTTGGCAAAAGCGAGAAATGTGAAGTTGGTGTTATGCTTATTTGAACAATTGACCGGGTTAAAGATTAACTTTCATAAAAGCGAATTGTTCTGTTTTGGAAGAGCCAATGAGGAACAAGAGGCTTATAGGAAATTGTTTGGGTGCGAATTGGGGGCTTTACCTTTTACGTATCTAGGTATACCAATTCACCATCGTAAGCTGACAAACAGAGAATGGAAGTGTATTGAGGATCGATTTGAGAAAAAACTGAGTTGCTGGATGGGAAAGCTCATGTCATACGGAGGCAGGTTAATTCTTATTAATTCGGTTCTCACGAGTATGCCTATGTTTTTCTTATCTTTTTTTGAGGTTCCAGTTGGAGTTAGGAAAAGGCTGGACTTCTATCGATCCCGATTCTTCTGGCAGAGTGATGAACTAAAAAGAAAATATAGACTCGCCAACTGGGATATTATTTGTCAACCAAAATACCAAGGGGGTCTTGGTATTGAAAATCTTGAAGTCAAGAACAGATGTCTTCTTACCAAGTGGTTGTCTAAGTTATCTGTAGAGACAGAGGCCACATGGGTGCAGATTCTCCGTAGTAAGTATCTTCATTCCAAAACTTTGTCCCAAGTGACAGCAAGGCCGACAGACTCACCTTTTTGGAAAGGGCTGATGAGAGTCAAATCAGCCTTTTTCAATAGGACAAAGTTTATAATCGAAAATGGCACTAACACGCGATTCTGGAAGGATACGTGGCTAGGAGAGACACCCCTCGCGCTTCAATACCCGTCTCTTTATAGTATTGTTCAACGACGCGACGCTTACGTTGCAACAGTACTTCAGTCCATCCCCCTTAATATTCAATTCAGGAGGACGCTAGCCGGCAATCATTGGGAAGTTTGGCTTCATTTAGTGAGTAGACTGATGGAGGTCCAGCTTTCTCAACAACCCGATCAGTTGCGCTGGAAGCTTACTAGGACTGGGGCCTTTACAGTTAAATCAATGTATCTCGATGTAATCAACTCTAGCTCCATTTCTAGTTCCAAACATGTTTGGAAAGTCAAAGTCCCTTTAAAAATTAAAGTGTTTATGTGGTTTGTACATAAATAAGTTATCTTAACCAAGGACAATCTGGCAAAGCGTAACTGAACATGACCTACTAGATGTAGTTTTTGTGATTGGGATGAAACCATCAAACACCTTTTTATTGACTGCCTGCTGGCAAAAGTGCTTTGGCGGATGGTGCACATAACCTTTAATATTACTTCTCCGATTTCTGTCAGCATGTTATTTGGATCGTGGCTTAACGGGATAGAGGTGAAACTGCGAGACACATGCGCGTAGGAGTATGTGCTTTATTATGGGCAGTCTGGAACTATAGAAATGATTTGGTTTTTAACAGAACAACAAATATCCATTTTTTGCAGGTTATCTTCCGAGTCACTGCGTTGATCCGTATGTGGTCGTTACTCACTCCGACGGAGGCCAGGGAGCGTTTGGTTATTGGATCTATCCGGTAGGAGATGGTAGCATGGGATATTTTCAACCGGTTTGGATGGCGGTCATGTAATAGGATAGACAATTAGTTTTCCTATCTTTCTTATGCCAGCCGGTTGTGGCTTTATGGTTACTTTTTTTATTGGCTCTCTATGAGCTTTTCTCTACTTTCTTTGAGACTTTAAAACCTTTGTTGAACCTATTTACTTATTTATAAAGTTGGTCGTATGCATTGTTCCGATTCAGAGACAGGAGAGTCCTTCTTTTCAAAAAAGAAAAAAAAGAAAAAAAGAAAAAGACACATAATCTATTATTCGATCTCCCTCAAAACTGGTTGTAGGTACCCAGGCCCGGTCCTAATGGATGGGGGGGGGGAGCAGCCGCCCCGGGCCCCCAAAATGTTGGGGGGCCCTCCAGGTACGCACGTAGCCTACGAGGCATGGCCCAGGAAGAGGCAAGGGCGCAGGTGGGCTGACGAAGATGCGCAACAACGTACGCAGCAGGTAGCAGCCCATGACGAAAGCCGGCAGTTCCATCAATCCTGAGACACGTGGAAAGCAGTCTAAAAGTGGCTATTTTCCCTCACGTTAGGGTTTTTTTCCTCTCGCCGCCAATGGCGACGTTGAGATCGCTCGTCCTACTCCTCCCCTGATTCGTGTCCTTGCTTCTCGGGCTGACTCCGGGGCAGTTTTTGACTGCTTCCCGGCCTTGGGACAGATTCGTTTGGGGTAGGGGTTAGGTTTTTCTGTTATCTCTCGGGGCTGGGAGGTCTACGAGATCGATCTACAGTCTGTTCTTCTTCGGCCTCGATCATGGCGCGTGAGGGTGATCCATCTGCATCAGGCTCAAAGGGGAAGGATAAGCTGGAGGCACTCATGAAAGAGTTAGCTCTGAAGGACGATGACCTTGATGATGTGGTTTTCGATGAGGATGATGCCCCAGCGGAAGAGGACCTGCGTTGGATGATCCTATCTCGTGTTCATATGGACAAAAGTTTCAGCACATATTGGTTCTTTCGCAATATGAGATCAGCTTGGGACCTGGCGAGGCCGGTTAAGATCAAAACACTTGAGGAAAACTTGTTTCAGATGCAGTTCAACTGCTTGGGCGATTGGGAGAAGGTTACCCAAGGAGGGCCATGGCACTTTAGGGGAAACCCGGTGATTATTGCTCCGTATGATGGATACACCAAGCCATCGTCCATTGAGTTGTTCACTTTTGAAATCTGGGCAAGAATACTTGACTTTCCAATGGCGTACCACGGCAAGATAAAAGCTCTAGCATCGAAGATCGGCGAGTATGTTGATGTTGAACCATCCTCGTTCGACTTTGAAGGCAATTTCTACCGGGTACGAGTACGTATTGATGTTCGGAATCCGCTGAAAAAAGCCACATCTTTGATTCGTGGCGGAGAGAGGGAGATATTCGCCGTGAAATATGAGCGTTTGCCGGACTGGTGTCAAGTATGCGGCATGATGGGCCATGAATTTAAAGAACATGGGGATGGGGTGCATCCTCCTTCTGCTCTTGTTTTCAAGAATTTGCGAGCCCCGGCTACTACAGCATGGGGGACACGTAGACGTAATAGCGTGCAGAAGGCGAAAATTCAGTCCAGAAACTTTGAAGGGAACTCACAGTCCGTAGATGCTGATGGCCAAGGTACAGAGGATATCGACATGGAGGTGGTTGACCAGAACCGTAAGCGCTCATCTGATCAGGTCGAGGGTAATCAGCCTGCTATAGCAAGTTCGGGGCTAGAGCTTGTTGTTACTGGAGTGACTATCGGGGGTGTTGTGCCCCCTAGCCCACCGCCAAAGCAAGACCCAAAGAGAACTAAGACTACGCTGCAGGCTGAGAAGCAAAGCAACAGTGTGGAGAAAACTCTTGGAGGAAAAAACAATGATGCAAGATTGGCGGCCTCCCCGGTGGAGGACCGCTGGGCTCAATGAATCTTTTGAGCTGGAACTGTCGCGGGATTGGCAACGCCCCGACAGTTCAAGAGTTGCGTGAACTCGCACAGAAGTTTGCCCCTAGAGTGCTATGTATTGTGGAAACACAGATTAGTAGAGATCGAGCTGAAAATCTAAAATGTACTCTAGGTTATGATTGTTCGTTTGCTGTTGACCCCTCCGGTAGAAGTGGAGGGATTGCTTTGTTCTGGAATGATGAAATAAAGGTCGAAATTTTAGGTTATTCGAAGTATCATATTGATGTGAAATTAAGTGACCTGGGTGGGGATCCATGGAGACTCTCATGTTTCTATGGTGAAGCGCAAACCCATCTAAGGCATCATACGTGGACGACGATGAAGAACCTTTCGGTGTTGCATGATCTACCATGGGTCTGCATGGGAGATTTCAATGAAGTTCTGAAGCATGATGAGCATGACGGAATTGGTAGTAGGAGCCAAGCGCAGATACAGGGCTTCCGTTACGCCGTTGATGTTTGTGGCTTGCTCGATCTGGGCTACAAAGGGACTAAATGGACTTTTGAGAAGAGGGTAGCAGGAGGAACTTTTACCAGGGTCCGGCTGGACAGGGCTCTTGGTTCGGTGGACTGGTGTGCACGTTTTCCTGCAGCAGTAGTGCAACACCTGAATGCCGCAACGTCCGACCACTCTCCCATTTTATTGCAGCTTGATCAGTCGAGTAAGACGAGACGGGATCAGAAAGTTTTTCGGTATGAAGTTATGTGGGATACCCATCCAGAATTGAAACCAACTATCCAACTGGCATGGGAGCCGAACAGCCATAATTTGTCGACAGCTGAAGTTCACGTAAAACTGAATGAACTAGCAAGAAATCTAGGGGACTGGTCCAAGTCCTCATTTGGAAGTGTTAGGACAGAGATCCGACAACTAAAAAAGGAGCTCGAGCGACTCCGTTCAGATGTTTCTAGGGTGGGACCCTCTCATGCAGAGATTAAGATAAATGATCGTTTAATTGAGCTATACCTGAGGGAGGAGCTAATGTGGAGACAACGATCCCGAGTGGCATGGCTTGCTGAGGGCACACACTACTTTCATATGAGAGCTTCGCTGAGACGGCGGAAAAATTTAATTAAAGCTTTGCAACGGCAAGACGGACAAATGACAGATGACGTGTCTGAGATGCAACAGCTAGCTTTGGAATTTTACAAGAACCTATATACCTCCGAGGGTGTGCAAGGGGTGGCTGATGTACTTGAGCATGTTCCTGTAAAGGTAACTCCGGCGATGAATGATATGCTTATGGCTCCTTACGAGGCCAAGGAGGTGAAGATGGCGCTCTTCCAGATGTTCCCGACGAAAGCTCCGGGTCCTGACAGATTCCCTGCTCATTTTTTCCAGAGGCATTGGGATATTTGTGGTGAGGCCGTCACCAAGTCTGTGCTAAGTATTGTCAGAGGCGACGAGAGTCCAGCTTGCCTAAATGATACACTGTTAGTGCTCATCCCAAAGGTATCGAATCCCACGCTACTTTCTCAGTTTCGCCCTATCAGTTTATGTAACGTTTTTTACAAGATCGCCTCCAAAGTTGTGGCGAACCGCTTGAAGCAAATTCTTCCTGACATTATTTCTGAGGAGCAATCGGCCTTTGTTCCTGGAAGGCTTATCACTGACAATATTATATCAGCGTATGAGTGTTTGCATTTTATGAAGAGAAATAGAGCGAAGAGCAACACCTTTTGTGCCTTGAAACTTGACATGATGAAGGCGTATGATCGAGTGGAGTGGAGTTACTTAAGGTCAATTATGGAGAAGCTGGGTTTTGCTGCACCATGGATATCAGTGGTCATGAATATGGTGAGCTCAGTTTCTTTTTCTGTTATGTTCAATGGAATCAAATCAGAGGAGTTTAGACCTACAAGAGGTATTCGACAGGGAGATCCGATCTCTCCATACTTGTTCTTGTTAGCAGCGGAGGGCCTTTCATGCCTTTTAAAATCCCAAAACCAGTCATCCCAGCTCAGCGGTGTTAAGGTAGCACCGTCGGCCCCGGCAGTGAACCACCTTTTATTCGCGGATGATAGCCTGCTGTTTTTCAGGGCAAGTGTAAGTGGAGCAGAAGAGGTGTCAAACCTATTGAATACATATTGCTTGGCTTCGGGCCAACGCATCAATAAGGAGAAGTCATCAATTTTCTTTAGCAAGGGTTGCCCGGACATAGTGCGCACTGCGGTAAAGGGCTACTTGCAGGTACCAAACGAGTCATTGAGTGATAGATATCTTGGGACGCCAACAGACGTTGGACACTCCAAAAAAGGTACTTTCAAATACCTTAGTGATAGAGTTTGGGACAAAGTGAAAGGATGGATGTGCAAATGCCTCTCTGCTGGTGGCAAAGATGTTCTCATTAAATCAGTTGCACAGGCGATCCCTGTTTATTCTATGTCCTGTTTTAAACTCCCTAGAGGGCTATGTGATCACATCAAATCAATAATTCGCAAGTTCTGGTGGGGTTGCAAACAGGGAGAACGTAAACCAGCTTGGGTTTCATGGGATGTTATGATAAGACCGAAGCATCTGGGAGGTCTTGGTTTCAGAGATATGGAATTATTTAACTTGGCTCTTTTGGCACGACAGGCATGGAGAATCCTTCAGGAACCTCATACTTTGAGTGCGAGAATACTCAAGTCTGCTTATTTCCCTGATCGGCCGATGCTTGAGGCGGAAATTGGTTCAAGGCCTTCTCAAGTTTGGCGGTCCATTAAGGAAGGGTGTGACCTTTTGAAACAGGGAATTATACGTCGTATTGGCAATGGTCAGAGTACCGACATATGGGCTGATAATTGGATCCCCAAGGAAACAGTACCAAGACCTATAACATCTCTAGTGCCGAATCCCCCAAGGCTGGTGGCGGAGCTCCTGTCTCCTGCTACAGCGTCATGGAACGAGGCTTTGGTAAGATCGATCTTCATACCAATGGATGCTAATGCGATTATGAAAATTCCCATATGCACACGCAATGTTGATGATTTTTGGGCCTGGTATCCAGACAAAAAGGGCAAGTTCTCGGTCAGCTCGGCTTATAAATTTATTTTGAAAACCAAGCTGCAGAGAGAGGAATGGCTAGAGGGAAGGGGTGGATCATCGAATCAACAAGATGAGAAATCTTGGGTTGTTTTATGGAAATTAAAAATCCCTTCAAAAATCAGAATATTCCTGTGGAGACTTGCCCATCATTCTCTCCCTACGACAGATATTCTGAAGAAGCGTAACATGGCGGTACAAGACACTTGCCCCTTGTGCCGGTGCGCTGACTCGTGGAGACACGCTCTTGTCTCCTGCACCATGTCCAGATGTGTATGGGCACTATCAGATGCTGATATGGTTGCACGCATGACGAATAATTTGGAGGCCAATGCGAGGCTCTGGCTATTTGAGCTCTATGATTCTATGGATCATGCGGTTTTCGTTAAGATGGCCGTGACGCTATGGTCAATTTGGTATGCTAGGCGCAAGGCAGTCTACGAGGCCATATTTCAGAGTCCGCAACATACTGTTTCTTTCATAAATAACTTCATTGCGGAACTAGGCCAAGTGCAAACTAAAGATGAAGGAAGAAGAACCCCGGGCATTCCCTCTGTACAAGTGAACAGGTGGCTGCCTCCCCCGACTGGCACCGTCAAGGTGAACGTGGATGGGGCAGTAGCTAGGTCACGCCATGGAGGAGCGGTCGCAGCAGTGTGCAGAGATGAGACAGGCCTATATCTCGGATCATCGGCTATCGTTATCCAAGGTATAAATGACCCCGTGGTCTTGGAGACCTATGCGTGTCGTGAAGCCTTATCTTTGGCGGATGATCTTGCAGTACAGTCTATATGCGTTGCCTCGGATTGCCAGGGAGTCGTGACTGATATTGAGAAAGGAACCGGAGGCACAAATGCTGCTATAGTGCATGAGATCAAAATTCATTGTAATAGCTTTACTTCTTGTTTTTTCATCCATGAGCGTAGGAACCATAATTATGAGGCTCATAATCTCACCAAGTTTGCTTGTAATCTAGATGTAGGTAGACATGTTTGGTTGGGCATTCCTCACGACCCAAACCGTGTACCTATGACATTTGCTGATAATTAATAAAGTTTGGCGAGTTCTCAAAAAAAAATCAATCCTGAGACCAAACCGGTGCAGGTACTAGAAGAGGGAAGCGTTAAGATAAATGTTGACGCTGCAGTCTCGAGCCATGCTAGACATTGGGCAGTAGGGGCAGTTTGCGGAAGCTCGGAAGGAGCTTTTTTGGGAGCATCGGTGCTGGTCATTAGACATATTGAAGATCCACCGACGCTTGAGGTGATGGTAATCAGGGAAGCTTTACCTCTAGCGGATGATCTTTACGAGAGACGGGTACATGTGGCCTCTGATTGCAAGGTGATGGTCGAAGATTTGAAAAGGGAGAACTCATCAGTTTATGGTGCTATCATACATTAGATTATACACCACTCTCTAGATTTTGCTTTTTGTAAGTTTAGTCATGAATTTAGGAGCTCGAATGTCGAAGCTCACGACATAGCGAAGTATGCTTTATCTTTCAAAGTTGGTCGCCATGTGTGGTTGGGACACCCGGGAGATCTTTCATCCGTCCCTGTAAACATTGTGACGAATTAATAAAAATTTCGTGAGGTTGTCTAAAAAAGTAGCAGCCCATGACTATGAGTTTGTTTTCCAGTTTCCTTTGTGATCGATCGTAGGCGCACATCACCCCCGCGGAGATCTATACTCGACCTGGCTCAGCGCACGGGCGGCATAACCATCATTGCCGAAGCCTACGTATTATAGCGCACAACGCCGTCTTGTTTCTTCCGCAGTCCATGCCTAATTCCCGTCCCATTACGCAGGCCACTGCGGCCGACGTCGCGGCGACGGAGGAGGAGCATGCAAATAGGCTCGTTATCAGGCTCTGGTAAGGATGGGATTTCATATGGTAGGGTTGTATATGGATTCCGTAGTCCACGCCAAACTCCAGTTTCCTTCGCTCCTTTCTTATTGAATCTGGTAGGGTTGTTTGGATTTTGAGATATCTATAAACTTGCTTACTCCCGACGGAAAGAATTATAGTTGGCACGAGCAGGATCTTTGGCATTAAAAAAAATTGGGACTGAGAGGCATTATGTCATTGTTTGATTACAAGCATTGGAATATGGGAGGATGCATGTCTCCTAAATCAAGATTTAATCAGTAAGTTCATCGAATTATTTATTAACTCGATAATCATTGTTATGGTTTTATAGTGATGCTGCAAAAACATTATGTCCAGGGCATACTGATGGTTCTTTCCGTGTAGATTAGATGTCTGGGATCAAAGTGGATAGAAAAAGATGCTTTTGGTCCTGCAGGTGATATAAAGTAATATATACTGAATCTTCAGTACAACGATTTCTTTTTCATATAGTTTATGACATTTGACCCATTTATATGTTTTATCTCTAGGTCTTACAAGATGTTTCTAATGCTTAAAAAACATTTTATCAACAAGGACATGTATAACAGTATAAGAAGGTCCTCCGTGTGTTGATGATGGTCGAGGTATGTTGCCTTTGTCCTACTATAAGAAGATATACATATTGGCGAAGAACAATGTGAGAGTTGTAAATGTCCCGGGAGAGGTTAAATATTTTAGCAACTTAATACAGTAAGAATAAATTGTTGAATGAGATTGATATCAATAACATCATCCACAACTTTGCATCTATGAATGTTAGACAGAAACTTGGAGGTACATGTGTGAGTTTGATGCACTTTACATTTCACATATACACATATGGAACACTATTTTTGATGTTTATAGTAAAGGGCCCCGGGTTCTAGTTTCGCCCTGGGCCACTGAAATGCAAGGACCGGCCCTGTAGGTACACTACGGGCGTGTTTGGTTGCCTGGATGCATCTGTCATGCATTGCATGAATGAGCTTGGCTGGGGCTGGCCTGGTTGAGCTCATGCAAAAATGAGTTGAAATGTGTGTTTGGTGTACTGCATGAGACGAGACAGGCTCAGCTCAAATTTTGTTTGGTTTGTTGCATGTGTGGTTGCATGAGAGATGCAGCATACAACATATGTTGTTTGGTAGGTTGTATGATGTGAAATTTGACTCTAGAATGCTTGTTCATGTATGTAAAATAATTAGAATATAAATTTAGTGACATGCACTGCAGACTAGATATCTTTGCTGATTGAAGTAATAAAAGAATATATATCCACATGTCTTCAAAATTGCAGAGATGATTTAAGTAAGAAAAACAAAAATTTAGCAGCATCTTTGCTGTTTGTACAAGTATATGAGCAGTTTATATACACATATAAGCAATTGATGGCACAAAATAGCTAAAGAAATGCATCAGGATAATAGAGAGTGCACATAAATCAGGTATCCAGTGCAAGTACATCTTAAGAGTCCACATATTATAAAGCCACAAATTCATATGATCCATATTACAGTCCAGCACATCCTAGAGTTCACATATTAGATAGCCACAAATTCATATTGTCCACATTACAGTCCAACAAAGGAACATAACATAAGTTCCATGTTACATTCCTTCACATATATAGGGGCATGGTTTTTCTGACCAAATACAATAAAATATGGTCAGCTTCGTTAGGTGAATTAGCACATATTTGCTCACACTCCACCCTTGGGCACTTCATCGTTGGTCATGGGCACTCCATCCTTTGGCAGTCCATCCTTGGGCACGGGCACTCCACCGTTGACCTTGGAGAGGTGGTGCATGACCCAGCGAGTGCGACGAGTCTCCGACATTTGCACAAATGAGTGGCTCCTAGCCCTGTTGGCATTCTCATTGAGATAATCCAAGACAATCAACAGATCATCCTCGGTAAAACCAGGGAGCTCCATGACAGCATCATAAAGTTCAGGATGTGCCTCTCCGGTGGACTTGATAGCAATAGCAACTTCACGGACAGCTTCGGACATGTTGCTCATGACCAAAACTTCTTCTTCACTCATCAAGCTAGCCCTCTTCCTTTTGCCAGTGGAGCTAGAAGCATCCTTACATGGTTCCTTCCCATGAGCAGCAGTAGCTTCCCCATGAGCAGCAGCAGTAGCACTCAATCCAGGTTCATTCCCATCAACAACAAATTCAGAACCACAAGCTTCAAGGTTTACAAATGAGGAGGAGGTTCCCACCATTGAAGGAGCCCCAAGAGCCTCATTAGATGTCATTGCAAACCTTCCTGTAACAATACCACTTCAAAAGATAGCAAGCATCTGAACATAATTCTCTAAAGGCACATTGAGGTACTCAACATCTTTGGGATGGTCCTATATGAAGCACAAGTAATTCTATGAGCATAAGTAATTCTATGAGCATATGTAATTAAATAGCTACAGATCAGCCACTAAAAGGTAGTACAAACCTTGATATGGCCCATGTAGTGCTCTTCCTCCAGCAATATGACATAGTTGTTATCATCCCAAAGTGACCCACTAATGTCTCGGAGCTTACTTATCTTCACCCACCTAGCACGCCACTTGCGGAGGTGGTTGTACACTTGGGTCCCGGTTATGGAAAGACCAAAGTGCTCAATACAATTCTTAGCCACCTGGTTTAGGTGCACCTCCTTAAAGCCCTTTTCCGTCTTCACTCCACTAGCAATGAGCTCTACAAAGCGACGTAACATGAACCCAGACATTGGAGATGTCCAACGCAATGGGTGATTCCCACCGCCATGCCCACCATCAGCCGCCATCTCAGCCATCACTCCTATGTACAGAACAAACAAAAGGAAAGGAGAAATGATTACATAAGAGAATAAAAATTTATATCAAGTCTAAACAGCAACATAAGGTAGTGAAAAACAGCAACATAAGGTAGTAAAAATTTATATCAAGTCTAAACAGCAACATAAGGCAGTAAAAAACAGCAACATAAGGTAGTAAAAATTTATATCAAGTCTAAACAGCAACATAAGGCAGTAAAAAAAGCAACATAAGGTAGTAAAAATTTATATCAAGTCTAAACAGCAACATAAATGTTTCGATTTGGGCACATGACAGAATTATTCATAGTGCATTACAACATAGAATTATTCATAATCCATTACAATGTAGAATTGAGCTCTACACTTGAGCTCTACACACGTGAATTGCCCCTATTGGCAAACATATGCCCAGCCCAACCATCTCTAATTTGTGACCAGGTTCTATTATCATGTTCTATGTCAATCACACCATCCGATGCTGGATTTCCAGTCCAAGTGTGCTCAGGTGGTACAAACTCATCCTCTCCCCACTGAAGTATCCAATTATGAAGAATGCAGCAAGCTAGGACGATTTTGACTTGTGAAGGATAAGGGTGGTGAGTCTTGTTGTCCACAATTCTCCACCAGTTCTTGAAAGCTGCAAACGCCCTCTCAACCGTGATCCTCAATGAGGAGTGGCGGAGGTTGAATAATTCCTTCTTGTTTTGAGGGACACGTTCACCAAACTCAGTAAGATGATAGCGAGTAGCCCTATATGGTGGAAGAAACCCTGGCCGCACGGCATAGCCCGCATCCACGAGGTAGAATTTTCCTAACAAATAAGAGGTCATGTGTTGTGTTACTACCAGTAGTTATGAAACGATCAAAAGCCACTAAAAATTGTTCACTAATACCTGCAGGGACAACAAATCCATCATTCCTTTCCAAAGCATCAGCCAAAATGAGTGCATCATGGGCCGACCCTTCCCAACCAGCTAACACATAGGTAAACTTAAGGTCAAAGTCAACTGCAGCCATCACATTTTGGGTGGTGCCACCTTTCCAACCCCTAAAAGCTGAAGCAATAGCAGCTGGTACCTTGGCAGCAACATGGGTGCCATCAATTGCACCAACGCAATCCTAAGAGAAGATGTGAGGTATATTTTTGTAAAATATGGGTTATCCGGCATGTCCATATAATTCTAAATGGTAAAGTATTACCTTAAAGTAGGGATAGAAGCGCCTACTATGTAGGATTTTTGGATGAACTTCATTGGAAGGGGGCTGGATCATCTCATCACGCAACTCCCCAATTGCATATAAAACTGCCTTGAAGTATCGACTGATTACTTCAATTGACCTCCTAAATATGGGTTTCATTGCCCTAAACCTATGGTTGTGCCCAACTACAAGAAGGAACATGGCAACCTGCTCCTCAATGCAGGTATGAATGCTGTCTTCCAACAATTTCCGATCACGGAACAAGTTACACAAGTTATAAAATGGGGCCCTGTTCATCCTTAGTAGGTCATGGCAATTTATATCATTGGTTTCGTAGATAAAACGTAGATTGGACAACCTAGCTACGTCTCTCTCAAGCATAACATAACGAATTGGAGCACGGTAGTTTCTAATTCTAGCCCTCATAGTTATTGTGGCCATATAGGCACACAAAACAGCAACCAAACCAGCAGCTTGCACTATCAGCGTATCTCGGGTCTTGCCGTTGTCATCCATCTATATAAATTCAGCATAGATTTATAAATTAATAAAGGCATGGGAACTGATAATATTAACATCATTTGCATCATCAAAACATAGTAAAATATATGAACAAATTGTTCAGGCAGTTGGCTCATATTTCTTCCTAGTATTGACCCCTCCTAATTTCCACAAGTTAACTCACATAAATCCATGATAATCAGATAATCAAACAAATTACTAGCCCAATAGCTCACATATAGATGCATGCTAATCACACAGATCCATAGGAGAGGAGGTTCAGGACATGGCCTATAGAGCAAGGGGATGCATGTGCACCCGGCAGTGGGGCTGAATGTGTGTGGAGGGCAGGGGTGAACGCCCGTGCTCGTGCATGTGTGCGTGTAGGTGCCTGCGCCTGTACAGGGCCGAGGGGAGCAGCTCCCATGGCACGGCCATGGCCGGGAGCTCGGCTCCGACCAATACCCACCCGCCTGTACAGGAGCGAGGGGAGCAGCTCCCATGGTGACGGCGACCATGGCCGGGAGCTCGGCTGCGACCAACAGGGAACAACAGCAGAAAGAGATGAGAGGGATTCGAGAGGGATGGGAGGAGCCGAGGAGGAGAGTCAACCTCTGCGCGGAGAGGATGCGCGCCGGCGATGTGCTCGCGAGGCGACGGGGCGACGCGATCCGTTCGCAGCAGAGAGGAGAGGGGTGAGGAGAGCGGCGCGGATAGGGTGTGAATCGACAGGGAGAGAAACCTAGCCCTCTTCGCTCGCGTGGGTGCAGGCGTGGGCGCTCGCGCGGATGCAGGCTCGCGGAAACGGCCGAAACTTGCGTGCGAGCTCAGCCTGGCTGGGGGGCCTATTTTGCATCAGTCGGGCCTGGCCCATAGCGACGTGCAGCCTACCAAACATTGCGAAAATTGCATGGTGGGTGCGATACAGGTGCGAGACAAGGAACCAAACACGCCCACGTCTGTCAAGGTCGTTGCACCAAAATACTATATGCTCCTGCGCTTCCATGTATATATTGTTTCACCTTAATTTTATTTCTAGAGAAATTATAATTATGCGATCCCTAAGTCAGATAAGAAAGCTAAAATTATTAGTGACATATTCACCCTCTCCCAATATAGTTGACATCTTTGATCCTTCAGTTGTGCTCTTCAAGTACTGGGTCTTGATTTTTGGGGGCGGAAACTCTAGGCATGACCGTTGCTGGTTGTACCTGTCAATGATGGCGGAGTACCTATAAAAATTTGATGAAAATAACATCTGATTTTAAAGCCTCATATCTGGTTCAAATTCTATAAAATAAACATATAACTTGGGTTGGAACATCATTACATGGCTCAAAAACAATACGTGTAAAACAAGACCGCCGCCAGGACTCCGAAGGCAACATTGGCAGTGGTCGCGGTGGCACTCCGCACAACGCAGCAGGAGGCGGAGCGACACCTCTGTGAGTGGCAGACAGCCGACGGACAAGGCTGTCGTGACCCCCTAGTGTCGTTTCGCCGCTGGAGGGACGATGACGACAGCACCGACAGCGATGACGGTGTGGCGGGGCAGGGCGGCCACGTTACGAGGTGGTCGTCCGATATAGGGTTTAGGTTATTTGTCCTAGTTTTTTCTTAAACAATCAAAATATCGACCTTTTATGTAAATTATAACCGAACTTGAAAGAATTCTGCCGTGTTTGAATGAATTTCGTCCGGTTAGTTTAGATTGTTGTTAGAATGTATGCGGGCAGCGTTGCATGGATTGGTCCTCCCTTATCCACGGACGGATGCGGAAGAATATTTACGTGTAGCTGTTGGAGATGCCCTTAACTCCACCGTGCAACCGTGGATCTTTTTGTTGGGGAGGCTATGCCAGAATGCCTCTTTTTTCTCCTAATAAAAAGGTGTTTACGCTCCTTGAGTTGCATGCTCATGCATGCATGATGGCTAGCTAGGAGGTATACAGCTCTCCATGCATGTATATATCAGGCCCGTACGACGCTGCCTGGCATTGGTGTCATTTTTGGGAAATTAGGATGTGCAAGACTAAGTAAAGCATCTTATACTACTAGCCATCTACAGTAGGTGTGTACTATGCATCTCTCCTAGCTTGCAGTACGCACATACCAGAGCCTTGTGATCGCTTTCATGCCACAACGACGCATCATTGCGCACGAGAGACCAAAGGTGTACAAACAAAAAGTGTCAAGGGAGGCCAACAGCACGAGTCACGCCCAGTTGGAAGAAAGATTTGGATGAGCAGCATTGTCACACAGCGGCGCCCAGCCATGGGCCAAGGCTGAAAGGGACAAACTGGGGTTTGTACCGCCAACTCTTTCCAGGAGCCGGATGCCATCGCCTTATCTTTGCCCTCCGATCTTTGGACATGGCTAATCCAAATCATTGAGCCACCCCTGGTGATCAACAGAGAAATAAAACCTTCACTCCCATCTTGCAAAAAGCCATGTACAGTTCGCCAACATGCCATGTGGAATTAATTAACTTTGTGTAAACGCAAAAGAATCTCGGGTGTGGATGTTATAGAGCCCCGTTGGTTGTCTACATATCACTAGTTACTTAAGTGACGCAATGACGACCTATATACTCCCACATCCCGAATTATTTGTTTTAAATTCGTCTAGATACATATGTATCTAAATTCGGGACGGTGGTAATATTACAAAAGAAACAATTGTAATAGTTGCAAGGTTTGCATATTGCATCTGGAAAATACACCCCACAAGGTTTTCTTTCTCCCTAAAAAGTCGTTTGTGAATAATTGTATCATGTTTATCCTCCTAAAGGACTCATGAACTGCATCACGTGTCATGTTTTGTTTTTTCAAATTGGAGTCAGTTTCCTAGTTTAACTTTTTTCAGCGGGGAAATTTTCCCGTCGTAATTAATTGAAAGGATGTTTCATGTTGCATTTCAAGAATGTACACATATTAGTCTCCCTTGAAGAAACCTTCAATTAATTATTTGATTGGAATAACATTATATCATGTTTAGCCACTCAAAGTCCCCTGAACTATATCACGTCTTATAGTTTTTCTTTTTCAGTCAATTTTTTATGTTTGCAAATGAATACAAGACAACATGATTTTTGTATAAACACAGTGGAATCTAGCTTGCAATGTGGATGTAATCGCGTCTTATTTGTTGCCAACATATCACAACTATAGTTCCCCGCCGGAATGATTCCATACATACTATGCAACTACAGAAAATTGCAAGTTTTTTTCTTCTCGTGTGACCATTTTGAGAATGTACACATTAGATTTGTGTTCCCCGAATAAAATATTTGCAGACTACTCAAAGATAAGCTTTCAATTTTGATTGTTAGAAGACTTTTGCTATGTGTAGCCGCTCAACCAGTTAACAACAGCCTTAGGGGATCTCAACGCCATCCATCAAAACGCTCGCATACGTCCCAATCGACCTGTCCGGGCATAGTTTATCATTCAATGCGCACCCATATTCTTTCGCGGACTCATCGTTTGTCCGAATTTACGCAAAACAGATGCAAACTGGGGGGTGGGGGTGGTTTGTGGGTGTCCGTACCTCCACCACATCGAACTCCAACAACCCAGGCCCACTTATGTCCCCCTCACGGGTCAGTTTTCTCCCACTCCGCCCGTGCTCTCCCTTGCTCGCCATCCGCACCCACCTCGTCTGACACCGCCGTTGTACCTCCTCCGCCGCCGCCCAGGCATTGCCAGATGTCCACAACCCCCACCCACGCGCTTGTCCGACTTGGACTACGACGTCGTCCACCCAGTATCCTCTGCGGCCAGGTACTCTCCACCCCCTGCCGACGCTGTCCATGATGGACACCACACCCGGAAGGTGTTCGGTCAAATGCCATTGATCTTTATTGTTGGCCTTTTTATTGTTTTGTAGAGTAAGCACGATGGCGCGGTACTCGGTGATGGAGGATGAGTTGTTGTGAGATGCATGGAAGGTCGTATCTATGAATTTTGTAGGCATGAGGCAAGGGGGCTCGACCTTTTGACAGAACGTGCATGCTTTGTTTCATGAGCAAACACACTCCGCGCCCTACGACTTGCACGTGATCCATGAACACAATGTGAAGTCAGTAGACCATCGGTGGTACGCCATCTCCAACTTCACCATGAAGTTTTGTGGTGCGATTGCACAAGTGGAGAGAAGGTGGCCAACCGAGCTCGTCAGACATGGAGAGTGTAAGGTTTTGCTTCTTGTTGCTTTTCATGTTGGTCAATTCTCAATTCATTAATTCACTCAATGTTGCAACTTGATAATCATCACGTTGAAAAAAATAGCCCGGATGCGCTGCCGTGCTATACCACAGAACAAAGGGCATGCCAGTTACGTTCATACAATGTTGGATGAAACTCAAGAGGCACAGTGTGTGGGACGACATGCACAAATTCTAACTCGAGTACCGTTGAATTTGGAATCAATGAGTTCGAAATGCTTATTGAATATCCGGTTATCTCGAAAGTAATATTAATATTTGAACTATTGTTGTACTACTCCCTCCTTCCATCTATATAGGGCCTAATGCGTTTTTCGAGGCCAACTTTGACTAAATGTTAGAGCAATAATATATGACATGCAAGTTACACAAAGCATATTGTCAAATTCGTATGTGAAAGGAGATTCCAATGATATAATTTTCACATTATACATCTTATGTATTATTAATCTTATCAATAGTCAAACATTGTCTTAAAAAACGCATTAGGCCCTATATAGATGGAAGGAGGGAGTGGGTATATTTTCATGTTATTTATGAATAAATTGTGCTATTTTCTACTACAATTACTTTAAGTGTTGTGGACTAAATAAAACCCAGAAATGAACATTTAAGGGATAAAATTAGATGACCGGCTCCCGTATACGTGTTCGCGGACTAGTCCACGGACAAATATTATGTTTTAAGAGATGGTGTTGGAGATGCCTTATGAATCGCATCATATCCCTGCCCATCACGAGTGTATGGTTAGCAAACAAGATCCATCATACGTACTTACATACTTATCACAGGCTAGCAAGTCGCAGTCGATCGTCTCTCGTCTATACCTCACTTGCAGAAATGGAAACATTCTCATTGTCGTCTCCCTATCGTGGCTTGTCCCTCTCAACGGATGACCAGGCATCACCGTCTCTCATCAAGACCGAAGCTGGCCGGGTCCCGGCAGGGAGCGCTTTCAGGGGGAAAAAGAAGGGAGAAGCGATGGCCGTGAAATGCAGTCTTGACAGGGATATTTACGGGGTTCGTCGACGTGTTGCCCTCTGTCACTTTCTGCACTTGCTCTGCCCGCCTCTTCTTTTGCCCACATTTCGCGTGTCTCGGTCGGTGCCCAGATATGAGGTTTGATGGTTGCCGGTGTAGTCCAATCTCCGGAGCGCGACCGTCCACCAACTTTCCAAGGAAAAGGAGACGAACGGATTCGGACGTTGCGGAAACCATGTGGCGGTAATGATGTTTTAGAGTTCAAGAGGGGTTTGGAAAAGAAAACCGGTGCGGAGGGTCTTGTCAAGCTAGTAGGTTCTCAGTGACGCGGCGTCAGGGCGGTTTCCGTTGGCGTGGGGGAACCGGAGCCAGAGGATTGAGCGGTTTTTCACTGTACTGGGTGCGTAGGAATACGACTAGCAAATATGTTCGTGCGTTACAATGGTACTCCCTTCGTAAACTAATATAGAAGTGTTTAGATCACTACTTTAGTAATCTAAACGCTTTTATATTAGTTTACAGAGGGAATAGAAACAAACTCTCAGGGCATCTACAACGGGGACGCTAAGAGTGGGCGCCAGGGTGAAAATCCTGTCCGTTACGCTACGTTCCCGTTCGATCTTGGGATTCTTCTTTGCGTCGATGCCAGATGATTCCCCCGGCGTTTCAGCGAGAATTTTACGCACGAGGGGGCTGAGGCTGGAGCCGGGCGCTAGCGTAACAGCTCAATACGGCTGATGCGGGCGTATATTTGTTTTCTGTTGGGCAGGCGCTTGATCACCTATGCGTTGGAAGGATGGGCGCCAGCGTACACCTTTATTTCCTTTTTTAATTCCTCTAGCGCCTATAGATTTCTGTTAGCGCTGTGAAGCCCGATGCTAACAAAGACGCTAAGTAAAAAAAAATCAAAAATATCTCAATTAAGCGCCTCTGTAAGCGCTCTGCATTGTTGATGCCCTCACACGTCCCGAATGAGCTTGTTTTCTTTTTTTCTTGTACAATCGATGATAGTCACTTGTCCACTTATTTCCAACAAACGTGATAAATCTCAAGGCGATGAGTTTGATCATCACACTAGTAGTTGGGGTGCGCCCGATGGCCCGCCGCTTGAGGGGCATCTGGGCGGTCCTGGTAGATGAACGCCCTTTTTACTTTCCTTTTTTGGATTAGTATAGCAGCACATGTACATGCAATTCTTGATGGAACATATTATATTGGAACATCACTTGAGGAAGAAATTGAAATGCCAGGCCCACAACGATATAGCATCGGCAGGTGTATTAGAAGCATTGAAGGTATAAAGTGAAGTACTGTGAGTTTGACCCTGAGTGACAAATTTTTGCCATGGTGTATTAGAAGAAAAAATTGCCCAGGGAATTAACATCAATTTGGGCTTAGGCCTTTAGGGACAGTGTATAAACTTAGTTGATAAAGTGAAGTAGCACATAGGATCAATCAAATTGGTGCAGGTGAATATCCATGCCCGGTGGGCAGCATGATGTAGAGAAGTGGAAACAGAATGTCCGATCCACTATATAGGTTTTACTTATTCGCGAATTCTGCAGAAAAAAGTGAACATGCATGAGCTTAAAGATCATGGTTCGTACCTATGAAAGATCGATTTGAAGCAGAGGAAGAGGAAGCAGATGCAGTATTGAAAGAACCTGAACGAACAACAAAAAATTTGGCAGCAATCCTAAGGATAGTAGGAACGCACAATGACAGACCAAATCACACACAACAGAAAATTAGACAGGTACGCACACACAACATCAAATTAAAATTAGTCAGGCACACACTTTGGAACAGAGCAATGCGCTACATACCTGTGCATACATACAACTATCTGTTGGTGAAACAAACTTACGGCAAGCGGGCTAGCAAAATTTGGTTATATATATAAAAAATAATCATCAAGTTTCCACAATTCATGATCACTACTAACATGTGGTTCAGTACATTCAATAAGTACTTCTAAACTGTTGTGATTTAGCAACACTTTCTGTAATAATGTGAGAGAATTTGGGTTTTCCAGAGTTTGAACTACCAATTGGAAGCACCCTCTCCACGTGTCATACCCTGTACATCCCTAGCAGTCCTTCAGAGCACAACTTTTCTGGCAGCAAGCTGCCAGACCAATAGCATATGTTATCTAGGATTAATTCATATTCTGATAACTGAATTTTGAAGCCTTGTATAGTTCCGGTAAAAGAATTGTAAGTTCATGACACATCAAAACTGAATAACATGTCATTCCTTATCTTCTATGGAATGTAAAAAAAGGTGAATCAAGAGGCACCTGGAGTCTATAGAGTAAGGAAATTGGATTGTATGGACTCACTGTATTCTCTTGTGCGCAGGCCCACATGCTCGACATCTTCGCATCCGTCTTCTGCAGCTGCATGAAAATATATAAGAATCAGGTACATGATTAATAGTACAAAAAACTAAGCATCACAAGTAACAATTCAAAATTTTAGAAAGAAAAGACAGCTCTGAAATTTGGCAGATAATTACCACATTAGATTCACCTACTTTTAGGCATAAGAAACAGAAACATGTTTAATAGGTAAGACATAAGAATTGCAAGTAACAATTCAAGTTTTGATTGTGCTTCCAAAAAATTGGAAAGAGAGAGAGCTAGACTGGAACTTTGGAAGTTAATTACCACATCCTAAGTATGCCACCTTGAGGGTTGAGGCCATAACGACCTTCCAATTTTCTGCATCTGCGGGCTCTCCACATCCAAACTCTTTTTCTTTTGAATAAAAAGGTATTATCGCTTTCTACCTTATGCATTCAAAGCATGCGTGAGCCTGGGTGACCGGAGTCAATTACATGAAGGTGATATTAGCGCCACACAAAACAGTGTGACCGGTTATCACCAGACCACTGAACATGATGCTTTACAAAGGCGAAAGGCAAAAGAAAGAGAGAAAGAAATAAGTTTCGGTGATCAATAACTATCTCAGTGAATTTGGCCAAGACAACATAGTATGTTCGTCTTCCTCTCTGACAGCACGCGAGCTCCAGAGTGTGATGAGTTCAGCCAACTCAGCGAGCATTCGAACCGCAGACCAAAAACAGTTGTCAAACACTCTAGCATTCCAAGCCGTCCACAAAGAGATCGAGCATGCTGCGAAGATGATGTGCCAAAGCTTACCAAATAAATTACAATCCGCAGCTGAGAGAAAAAACTCAATAGTACTTGGGATGATTTCGCCGATGCCCAAAGTCCAGCCTTCTGCCAAATAACATCAGATAATTTGCATCTTAGCATGATGTGGCTAACGGTTTCAGCAGCCGGGCAAATATCACATCCATCATGCTGAACGACGGCAGTCCAACTCTTCTTGATCATGTTGTCCTTGGTATTTAATTTTCCTCTGAAAGCTAGCCAAAGGAATACTCAATGCTTATTAGGAATAATTTTATCTCATATATGACGGCAGTCCACTCCTCTGAAAGTAAGAAGGCTGTAGAAGTAGCTCGTATTTATCCTCTCTTCCACATCTAAACTCAGATGTACCAGAAGGTCCAGAACCAGCTTTCCTTTCAATGAATTACCGAAAAAAGCTTTCGCCCTGCTTTATATATAAAGCACCAAACCACAAGCATACAATACAACCACACGTCACGCCACCGCAACACACACACACCCAGGACAGGATACATAGGCGCTGAGCGCAGCAACACCACTCCTAGCACTACCGCTCCGAAGAGATGAAGCTACATATGACGAACCATGCGCTCCAAGGCAGCGCCTTCAGGAAGGATACGACGCCGGAGCGCCGCCACCGCCCGATCCAAGGATCAGAGTTTCCCCCGGAGCCGCATGACGGGCAATGAGAGCCGCGACGACGCCTTCAAGAAGGGAACGATCTTCGCCGCCACCGGTCCGTCCGAATATAGAGCAGGTTTTCACCTCGGCCAACATTCACCGCCACCGAACGCCACACCCCTACAACCACGCCGCCCACACGACCATGGTGTCCAGGCAGCACCAATGCACGGGCTCTGCCCAAGAGCACCGCGCAACCACTACCAGGGCCGCTGCCCCAGCATCCAAGACCTCGACACCACCTCACCCGAGATCTGCCGCACCCCAACGAAAGAGACGAGCGGAAAGGTCCCACCTTTCGCGCCCCTGGGCAACCCCCAGCGTCGAGACCCAATAGGTCGGCCAGAACTGACATCCACCGACCCATCCTGCTGCCCCAAGCGCGAGACGAGCTCGGTCCTGCAGCAACGAGAGGGGGACGAGGCCAGTCCTGTTGCACCGTGCGCGAGACGAGCTCGGTCCTGCTGCATCATGCGCGAGACGAGCTCTATCCCGCGGCATCGGGCGCGAGACGAGCGGTGGACCGCAACTGGGAGAGGACCAGCCCTTTGATGGGAGAAGCGTCCGGACGACGAGGAGACGGGGTGAAGGTCGGGACAGCCCGAACGCAGACAAACCGACGCCGGAGAAGCCGGCCGTTGCCGCGGGCAGATCCATCGAGCCACCGTGAAGCCGCCACGACACCGGTAAGCCACCACCGAGACCTACCCATGCCGCCGCCCACGGCCGGAGCAGCAGCCACGCCCGGCCGCTGCCCTACCCGCGTCGCCCGGCGAGCTCCAAACGCCGGAGCCGCAGGGCACGCACCACCGGAGCCAGGCGCCACCGGCCAGCCCCCGAAGCCAGATTCGGCAAGAGACCGGTCGCGCGCCACCTCCCGAGACGGGAGCACCGCAGCCGCCCCGCCGCACGCAGAACGAGGGTCACCGGAGCGCCACCACCAGCAGGCCACCCCGCCGCCCCGCGAAACCGCCGCTGGATCCCGCGGACGTCCAGCGCCATCGCTCGAAGGGGTCGCCCCGCACCGGCACCCACAAGCAGACGGGGAAGGAGGGTCCCGCCGCCGCCGCGCCCCTCGGGCTTTGCCCGACGGAGCTCGCCAGCAGCGACGGGGGGAGGGGAGGGAGGCGGGGCCGAGAGCCGCGGCCATAGGGGGCCCCTGGGCGCGCGCGGGCACGCCGCGGGAGGGTAGGAGAGAGGGGGGAGGGGGAGGGGAGCGGGGCGGGCCGGGAGCCGCGCGCCCGACGGCCGGCGGCGGCGGGGAAGCTAGGTTGCCGGCGACGGCGGCGGAGGGAAACCTAGCGAGCGGGGGAGCCCGTTCTTTCAATGAATTAGGATAGCTTGAATGCTTGTTCATCTGATACTGAAGCAAGATAGCGCCCATGCTTAGCCCATCTCACACAATTTACTGACCAAAATGGTCACGCATTGCGGCCAACAATCTTTGGTTGGAATAATCATTTCGGATGTCTTCGCTCATGGATTTCAGGACAGTGCCGCTCCCGTTTGCCGCGTAATCTGCCATCGAATCAATCTAGTCACTCGACAAGACACTTAGAGTGGTGGAGGGGAAGAGGGGATCGGGAGGAGGCGCGTGCATACTGAAGAAATAAGGCAGCGGAACCGTTGAGCGTGATGAGGTCCTTGGATGTCGCCCTCGATTGGTTGGCCCCGCCCGTTGACGTCGTCTGCACCGCCGCAATCGTTCCCCGTCGTTCCGGTGTTCAGATATTGGGGGAGAGGAATTGAAGGAGGTCCAGGAGAAGATAACAGAGCTTGTCAGGGCACTGGAGGAGCATGGATGGTGGAGATGGTTGTGGTGGTGATGGCGGCGGCGGCAAACCCTAGCCGCCAGCCGGATGTGGAAAGGAGATGGGGTGAGATGAAAAGAAATCGAGGCGCTCCTCTGTCTCCCAACGCGTTTTTCAGCGTGATGGCCAATCGACAGAACAACGGTTGCGCTTCTCCATGGGCTCGCCATCTCCCTCTCCATCCTCTCTTCATCTTGCCCTCCCCTCCCCGCCTGAGGACGATGCCGCGGACGACCATCTCCATGGCAGACCTGCTCCGCCCGACTCTCAACCCAGCACAACAAAACCGCTACGCCTCCTCCTTGGTGCCATTGACCTTAGGGCCATTGCAGCAACCTCCATCGATCTGGATTCATGGGCGGCGGCGGCGGCAACCCTAGCTGGGAGAACGAGAGGAAAGTGGGATGCGCCATGGGAAGAGAGAGGAAAGAAGGCGTGAGGAAGAGGAGAAGGTGGGCGCAGGGGATGGCAGCATCTGGGGAAGAGAAGCGTGCACGTATGGAACAACACCTTACTAGTTTGGATGTAGTGAATCCGACGTGGCACGTGCGAGGGCTCGGCCTTTACGCCACCGTTAATGGGTTGTATTCTAGCATGCACTACTTATATTACATAATATAAACATGGCTAAACAAAATTTACAACATAAGATTAAAAAAATGAAGATCGGTCTTGAGGCGGTAAGTTTGGTTAGTTGCCAAGCTTCATCATCATGCACAAATCACAATCCAGACACTTGCACACGTAGGTTAATTACCGCACCCATTTATTCATTTTTTTTAATTTCAATTCATTTGTGAGCCCATTTATTTAAACGAGGCCCTCTCTTTCTCCCATCATATAGCCCATTTATTTAATCCGGGTCTTATCTCTCCCATCGGCCCATGCAGCCATAGAATTCCTTTTCTTTCTGTGCTCATTAGGCCCCAGACTGGGTCAACCCATTGTCGTATTTTTCTTTTGCCTTTTTATGTTTCCTTATTCTTTTTTGTTTTTCATTTTTCATAAATTATTTTTTAAATGTCCGGAATTACAATTTTTTTAAAATGTCCAAAATTCCATAAAAATATTCAAATTTTGAAAAAAAATCAGAACTTTGAATTTTTGTCCGAGTTGTATTTTTTCTAACTTCTAAAATATTCCCATATTTTCATAAAATTTTTGTGTTTCAAAAATTGTTTGAGATTATCCAAAAATGTTTTAGTTTCAAAAAGTATTATTTTTTAAGAGGTGTTCACAAATTCAAAAAAGTTCATGTTTTAAACGAAATGTTCACTACATTACTTCCCGATTTTAAAAGTTTGTTCACATTTTAAAAAATGTCAAAGTTTGAAAAACTTTGTGTTTTCAAAAATGTTTGCAAATTCAGAAAATGTTCACTATAGTACTCCAAGTTTTTCAAAAATTGTTTGTGTTTCAAAAATGTTCAAAAAAATTTAAAAAATTATTTTTTAATGTTCAAGATTTTCGAAAAATGTTTGACTTTAATGTTTTGGGTAACGACTTTGCAAAATACGCTTGTTCTAAAAAATATTTACGTTTTCCAAACAATGTTTGATATTTATTTTCAGGATCTAGCGATGTTGTTTGATTCTTTCAGTGGAGACTTGTTAAGGTTGAACATCCACCTAGAGCAAGTAGCTACACTCCTTCACAACTTAACAATGTATTATGCCTTGAATAGTCAGTTTGGCGTAAAGAAGTTTCACCAAATGTTTTACCGGTACCACGCTTCCAAAGGCTGACCCCTTGGATGGAGCATATTAGTCACACTCCTGGCCTATTCATGAACTTTCTAGAGATCACCCCAACTGTGACCAGAGTCGGGCTCATATAGGTATGTTTCTTCCAAAATTGCTTTGTAGGATAACATCTTGCTTATACAAGCTTTGGAACACATTAAGAAAAAATTCAACCAGCCAGACAATTTTCGAGAGTATTGTCGTGGTTCTAACTCTGACAGTTATGTAGGGGGGTATGTATGGAGAGGCTAGATCTTAGCTATGGAGGAGTTGTAAGCACACGAGGATTACGAGTTCAGGCCCTTCTCGGAGGAAGTAATAGCCCTACGTCTCGGTGCTCGGAGGCGGTCGACTGAATTATGTGTGTATGAATAACAGGGGTGCCAACCCTTGATACTGAGGAGGGGGGTGGCTTATATAGAGTTCGCCAGGCCCCTCCAGCCCTCAGTAATGCAAGGTTTAAAGTACATTAAGACTGGGGGTTACTGGTAACGCCCCTAATAAAGTGCTATGATGACCATAAAAGCTACTTAATGACCGACCGTTTGCGTGCAGGGCGACTTTAGATCTCCTGGCAGTCGAGTGGTTGGATTTTGGTCGAGTGATTGCTTCGTGGTCGAGTGTCTTGAATCTGTCGAGTGGGATACCTCCAAGTCGATTGAAAGGTGACTTCTTCTAGGGATGTCCTTGGGTAGGGTACTTAGGACAGGTCCATGCCCCTATCCTAGGTACATAGCTTCATCATTAGCCCCCGAATGGATCGAGGTTCGAGTGGGGAAGGAGTTGGGGATCTTTCCGACTGGTTCTTCATGTTATATGAACGTCTTGTTTTGGATCAATTGTCACGGATGACGTCGTCAACTTCTTTCAGTCGCCTTGATCCATTCTTGGCCTCTTGTCGAGTGAATTTCTTTACTTGTGAAGTTCCGAGTGACGGTGTGAAAGGGATCTTCTGTTTGACGAGTTGTTCTGCGGCCCGCGGATTTTGCGGGATTTGAATTTCGAGAAGCGCGCGGGATGGGGGCGGCCGCAGTAATCGGATGGCATAGGACGGAAGCTCCTCGATCCCCGCGCCACCTTTTTCGCCACGTACCGCGCGCGCCTGTTGCGGGATTTGACGGGATTGCCTGGGCCTACCAGTCAGCCACTCGGAAGCGACCTCTTATAAGCTGCCGGCTCGGGACCCCCGAACAGTGCGCCTTCACTTTTCCCCCTTCCTTCACAAGATCCTCCGCCACCTCCGCTCCCACCTTGGTGCCATAGGTCTGTTCGAGCTTCGCCGGCGATGATGGTGAAGGAGAAGACGTCGGCTCTGGAGCGCGCGAAGAAGGCGGCGGTGCAGGGGAAGGGGAAGAAGTCTGCTCAGGGCGGATCTTCCTCGAGGACTGCTCTGCCCAAGGATTGGATCCAGGGCGACTGGATGCCGTCGGGGATTCGGCAGGATGATCTCGATGATATGGTCGAGGGGGGATTCATTCCCCACGAATCTGCGCGCCTCCCGGGGAAAGAAGTCGAACCCCAGCCTCTTGATGGTGAGTGCGTCCTCCTCGCCACCCATATCGATCGTGGATTCTCTCTGCCTCCTCATCCTTTTTTCCGGAGCTTCTTGAACTTCTTCGGAGCGCAGCTCCATCACTTTACTCCCAATTCTATTGTGTATCTTGCTGCTTTCGTTTCCTTGTGTGAAAACTTCTTGGGTTGCTGCCCCCATTGGGGACTCTTCAAGCACATCTTCACTTGCCGCTCTCAGTCGGTCAAGAAGGCCAAGTCGAGTGACGAACGGACGCAGGTGATCCAGCTGTGCGGGGGCCTGGCGATCCAGATGAGGGGAAAAAGTTCCTTTCCGTCTATCACTTTTCCCGAGTCAGTCCGTGGGTAGCAGTCGACTTGGTTTTACTGTAAAGACCAGGTGACCCCAGGACAGTCGACTGGGCTTCCCCCTTTTTCTCTGAATCGAGCACAAAAACCTGCCTCTCTGAAAGTGACGCCGGAGGAAAAGGCGCAAGTCAAGGTGCTGGTCGGTCGAGTGGTTCAGCTTGTCTACGAGGGTGTGACTGGCATGGACTTGTTGGAAGTCTTCCTTCGGAGGCGCATCCAACCGCTTCAGGCTCGTGACCACCCGATGTGGCTGTACTCGGGTCTCGAAGACACCACTCGGATTCACCCAGAGGAGGTCACTGACAAGATGTTGGAAGGGTGGCTGTCGAGTATCACAGGGACCAAGGACAACCCCCGAGGAGCCAGGAGGATTCCTCCACTCGACCAAACATACGAAGTGGACAAGGTCTGACCTTGTGTTTCCGACTGTGATCTTGCTTTCTTTATTTGTTCTTTTTGGATCAGTCGATTGACTTTTGTCTCGTTTGTTGTCCTCTAGGCCACTACTGAGATGTACTCGACACCCAATGGAGCACAGGAGCAGGCCGAGGAAGGAGAGGCGAGCGGAGGCGAAAGTGGAGACGAGGGAGAAGAGTGGGAATCTGACGGCGAAGGAGAGGGGGATGACGACGACTCCAGTGAAGAGGAGGAGGAAGAAGTCGAACCTCCCCGCTCGGAACGGCGATCCAAGCTTACACACGACCCTGCGCGGGAACGTGGTAAGGCGACTGTCCCTGTTGGGCAGTCGTCGAAGCGCCCTCCGACCTCATCTCTAGCGCCGACAGAAAAAGCTCCCAAGCACCCACGTGCGACGCCGTCCAAGCCACCCAAGGCTCTGCCCAAGATGAGGATGACTGTCCCCACCATTTCTGGGTAATAGTAGAATTTGTTTTCCTTTGTCGAACGTGACATACTCTTGGTCGACTCATTGAATAAGCTGACTGACTTTTGAAATTTGCAGTGCTGCCACCTCGGAGATCTCCGCCAAGGAAAATGATCAAGAGATGGAAGACGCTGTTACCTCCAACCCTGGTACGATTACTGATGCTCTGCTTTTAGTCGACTGACGATTTCTTATAATTCCGGTCGATTGGATTTTTCTTGTAGCTCCTCCTCATGTCATTGACCTCCTTGATGATGACGACGAAGTGCCGCTGAGGGCGCGAAGGAACAGGAGGGCGCCGGCTGGCAAGACCCCACAAACTACTCCGGCGCCTGAGGCCGCAGTCCGGGAGGGTGGTGATACCACTCAGGTTTCTATGACCTTCGCTGAACCTCTGACGAGTGTCCAGCCTTCGACGTCGACTGCAAATCCGCCTTCGCTTTTTGCCACACACCACGTCCCTGAGGACCAAGTGGGTGCCGCTAAAGAGGCTATACGCCAGGCGGGGATCATGATGGAGCAAGTGAAGGTGGTTCGGGAAGCCAGCCAAGCAGCTTATGACGCGAGCTTAGCTCTTTAGAGCAACGTCCAGGCCAGTCGATTCACCGCTTGTTCTGTTAGGATATGCTATCTGAAGAATCTCTTTTCCGAAGATCTTTATATTTGTACGCCCAATGGGTGTGTCTATTAATCTTTTTGACGAGTGGGGGCACGCTAAGTGCACCCACTGGGTGTAGTCCCCGAGACTACGGTGGACTGCTGGCAGTCGACTGTAGTCTTTATATTGTGTTGCTTTAGCTGAACTTCTTCACTTGGTCTGGTCAGGCCATGTCGAATGGAACTGTAGGCTGCGGGCAGTCGATTTTTTTGGTCGAACCAGTGGGGGCACGCTGAGTGCACCCACTGGGTGTAGTCCCCGAGACTACTGTCGAATGTTTTTGATTCGGCTGTAGTCTTAGAAACGCCATCATTGTCTCTTGGTTACTCGGAAGCAACTTATCTTGGATGTCTGTCGACTGATTTTTTGCAGAAATCCTGCGAACTTGTGGCTCGCTACACTGAGTTGGAGAACAAACAGATCCAGCTGAACCTTGACTTGAAGCTTGCTCAGGAGAACTTGCAGAAGGCGAGGGACGAAGCAAAAGGTATGGCTGGTGAGCTTTTGTCGACTGTCCTTTCTTTCTGGCCGTCCTCGATGTTGATCTCACTTGCTGTTTCGCAGGCAAAATGGAGGAGGCTCTGAAGAAGAAGGATCAAGACCTTGCCGAAGCGCAGAAGGTGTTGGGGAACGTAGCAATAATTCAAAATTTTCTACGTATCACCAAGATCAATCTATGGAGTCATCTAGCAACGAGGGAGGAGTGGATCTACATACCCTTGTAGATCGCGTGCGGAAGCGTTCAAGAGAACGGGGTTGATGGAGTCGTACTCGTCGTGATCCAAATCACCGATGATCCTAGCGCCGAACGGACGGCACCTCCGCGTTCAACACACGTACGGAGCAGCAATGTCTCCTCCTTCTTGATCCAGCAAGGGGGGAGGAGAGGTTGATGGAGATCCAACAGCATGACGGCGTGGTGGTGGAAGTAGCGGGATTCCAACAGGGCTTCGCCAAGCGCTGCGGGAGGAGGGAGATGTGTCATGGGAGGGAGAGGGAGGCGCCAGGGCTTAGGTATGGTTGCCCTCCCTTCCCCCCACTATATATAGGGCCAAGGGAGAGGGGGGGGCAGCCTTGGCCCTTCCTCCAAGGAAGGGTGCGGCCAGGGAGGAGTCCCTCCTCCCCAAGGCACCTCGGAGGTGCCTTCCCCCTTTAGGACTCTTCCTTTCCCTCTTCTCTTGGCGCATGGGCCTCTTGGGGCTGGTGCCCTTGGCCCATATAGGCCAAGGCGCACCCCCTACAGCCCATGTGGCCCTCCGGGGCAGGGGGCCCCACCCGGTGGACCCCCGGGACCCTTCCGGTGGTCCCGGTACAATACCGGTGACCCCGAAACTTGTCCCGATGGCCGAAATAGCACTTCTTATATATAATTCTTTACCTCCGGACCATTCTGGAACTCCTCGTGACGTCCGGGATCTCATCCGGGACTCCGAACAACTTTTGGGTTACCGCATACTAATATCTCTATAACCCTAGCCTCACTGAACCTTAATTGTGTAGACCCTACGGGTTCGGGAGACATGTAGACATGACCGAGATGACTCTCCGGTCAATAACCAACAGCAGGATCTGGATACCCATGTTGGCTCCCACATGTTCCACGATGATCTCATCGGATGAACCACGATGTCAAGGACTTAATCAATCCCGTATACAATTCCCTTTGTCTATCGGTACGATACTTGCCCGAGATTCGATCGTCGGTATCCTGATACCTTGTTCAATCTCGTTACCGGCAAGTCTCTTTACTCGTTCCGTAACACATCATCCCGTGATCAACTCCTTGATCACATTGTGCACATTATGATGATGTCCTACCGAGTGGGCCCAGAGATACCTCTCCGTTTACACGGAGTGACAAATCCCAGTCTCGATTCGTGCCAACCCAACAGACACTTTCGGAGATACCTGTAGTGTACCTTTATAGCCACCCAGTTACGTTGTGACGTTTGGCACACCCAAAGAACTCCTACGGTATCCGGGAGTTGCACAATCTCATGGTCTAAGGAAATGATACTTGACATTAGAAAAGCTTTAGCATACGAACTACATGATCTTGTGCTAGGCTTAGGATTGGGTCTTGTCCATCACATCATTCTCCTAATGATGTGATCTCGTTATCAACGACATCCAATGTCCATGGTCAGGAAACCGTAACCATCTATTGATCAACGAGCTAGTCAACTAGAGGCTTACTAGGGACATGGTGTTGTCTATGTATCCACACATGTATCTGAGTTTCCTATCAATACAATTATAGCATGGATAATAAACGATTATCATGAACAAGGAAATATAATAATAACCAATTTATTATTGCCTCTAGGGCATATTTCCAACAGTCTCCCACTTGCACTAGAGTCAATAATCTAGTTCACATCGTCATGTGATTAACACTCACAGGTCACATCGCCATGTGACCAACACCCAAAGAGTTTACTAGAGTCAATAATCTATTTCACATTACCATGTGATTAACACTCGATGAGTTCTGGGTTTGATCATGTTATGCTTGTGAGAGATGTTATAGTCAAGGGTCTGAATCTTTCAGATCCGTATGTACTTCGCAAATTTCTATGTCATCTTGTAGATGCAGCTACTACGCTATATTTGGAGCCATTTCAAATAACTGTTCTACTATACGAATCCAGTTTACTACTCAGAATAATCTGGATTAGTGTCATAGTTTGCATCAGCGTAACCCTTTACGACGAACTCTTTTACCACCTCCATAATCGAGAAAATTCCTTAGTCCACTAGTTACTAAGGATAACTTTGACCGCTGTCCTGTGATCCATTCTTGGATCACTCTTGTATCCCTTGACTGACTCATGGCAAGGCACATTTCAGGTGCGGTACACATCATAGCATACTGTAGAGCCTATGTCTTAAGCATAGGGGACGGCCTTCGTCCTTCCTCTTTCTTCTGCCGTGGTCGAGCTTTAAGTCTTAACTTCATACCTTACAACTCAGGCAAGAACTCCTTCTTTGACTGGTCCATCTTGAACACCTTCAAGATCATGTCAAGGTATGTGCTCATTTGAAAGTACCATTAAGCATTTTGATCTATCCTTATAGATCTTGATGCTCAATGTTCAAGTAGCTTAATCCAGGCTTTCCATTGAAAAACACTTTCCAAATAACCCTATATGCTTTCCAGAAATTCTACGTCATTTCTGATCAACAATATGTCAACAACATATATTTATCAGAAATTCTATAGTGCTCCCACTCACTTCTTTGGAAATACAAGTTTCTCATAAACTTTGTATAAACCCAAAATCTTTGATCATCATCAAAGCATACATTCCAACTCCGAGATGCTTACTCCAGTCCCTAGAAGGATTGCTGGAGCTTTGCATACTTATTAGCATCTTTCAGGATTGACAAAACCTTTCGGTTGTATCACATACAACCTTTCCTCAAGAAACATCGAGGAAACAATGTTTTGACATCCTATCTGCAAGATTTCATAAATAATGCAGTAATCGCTAATATAATTCCAACAGACTCTTAGCATCGCTACGAGTGAGAAAGTCTCATCACAGTCAACTCCTTGAACTTGTCGGAAAACATCTTAACGACAAGTCGAGCTTTCTTAATGGTGATACCTACCATCATTGTCTGTCTTCCTTTAAAATCCATATGTACCTAACAGCCTTACGACCATCAAGTAGTTCTCCCAAAGTCTACACTTTGTTTTCATATATGGATCCTCTCTCGGATTATATGGCCTCGAGCCATTTTGGAATCCAGGCCCACCATCGCTTCTCCATAGCTCGTAGGTTCATTGTTGTCTAGCAACATGACTTCCAAGACAGGATTACGTACCACTCTAAAGTAGTACGCATCCTTGTCATCCCACGAGGTTTGGTAGTGACTTGATCTGAAGTTTCATGATCACTATCATAAGCTTCCACTTCAATTGGTGTAGGTGCCACAGGAATAACTCCCTGTGCCCTGTCACACACTAGTTGAAGAGACGGTTCAATAACCTCATCAAGTCTCCACCATCCTCCCACTCAATTCTTTCGAGAGAAACTTTTCCTCGAGAAAGGACCCGATTCTAGAAAAAATCCCTTATTGCTTTCGAATCTGAGACAGGAGGTATATCCAACTATTTTGGGTGTCCTATGAAGATGCATTTATCCGCTTTGGGTTCGAGCTTATCAGCTTGAAACTTTTTCACATAAGCGTCGTAGCCCCAAACTTTTAAGAAATGACAGCTTAGGTTTCTCTAAACCATAGTTCATATGGTGTCATCTCATCGGAATTACATGGTGCCCTATTTAAAGTGAATGTGGTTGTCTCTAATGCCTAACCCATAAACTATCATGGTAATTCGATAAGAGACATCATGGTATGCATCATATCCAATAGGGTGCAGTTATGATGTTCGGACACACCATCACACTATGGTGTTCCAGGCTGTATTAGTTGTGAAACAATTTCCACAATGTCTTAATTCTGTGCCAAACTCGTAATTCAGATATTCATCTCTATGATCATATCATAGAAATTTTATCCTCCTGTCATGACGATCTTTCAACTTCACCCTGAAATTACTTGAACCTTTCAATAATTCAGACTCGTGATTCATCAAGTAAATATACTCAACATCTACTCAAATCATCTGTGAAGTAAGAACATAACGATATCCACTACACGCCTCAGCACTCATTGGACTGCACACATCAAAAATGTATTACTTCCAACAAGTTGCTTTCTAGTTCCATTTTACTGAAAACGAGGCTTTCAGTCATCTTGCCCATGTGGTATGATTTGCATGTCTCAAGTGATTCAAAATCAAGTGAGTCCAAACGGTCCATTTGCATGGAGTTTCTTCATGCATATACACCAATAAACATGGTTCGCATGTCTCAAACCTTTCAAAAACGAGTGATCCCAAAGATCCATCAACATGGAGCTTCTTCATGCGTTTTATACCAATATGACTTAAGTGGCAGTGCCACAAGTAGGTGGTACTATCATTACTATCTTATATCTTTTGGCATGAACATGTGTATCACTATGATCGAGATTCAATGAACCATTCATTTTAGGTGCAAGACCATTGAAGGTATTATTCAAATAAACAGAGTAACCGTTATTCTCCTTAAATGAATAACCGTATTGCGATAGACATAATCCAATCATGTCTATGCTCAACGCAAACACCAATCTTGATGGTAGAGGGAGCATGCGACGCTTGATCATATCAACATTGGAAACACTTCCAACACATATCGTCAGCTCACCTTTAGCTAGTCTCCGTTTATTCCGTAGCCTTTTGTTTCGAGTTACTAACACTTAGCAACCGAACCGGTATCTAATACCCTGGTGCTACTAGGAGTACCATCAACACAATGTATATCCAATATACTTCTATCGACCTTGCGAGCCTTCTCATCTACCAAGTATCTAGGGTAATTCTGCTCCAGTGGCTGTTCCCCTTATTAAAGAAGCACTCAGTCTCAGGTTTGGGTTCAACCTTGGGTTTCTTCACTAGAGCAGCAGCTGAATTGCCGTTTCATGAAGTATCCCTTTGTTCCCTTGCCCTTCTTGAAACTAGTGGTTTCACCAACCATCAACAATTGATGCTCCTTCTTGATTTCTACTTTTGTGGTGTCAAACATCGCGAATATCTCAAGGATCATCATATATGTCCCTGATATATTATAGTTCATCACGAAGCTCTAGCAGCTTGGTGGTAATGACTTCGGAGAAACATCACTATCTCATTTGGAAGATCAACTCCCACTTGATTCAAATGATTGTTGTACTCAGACAATCTGAGCACAAGCTCAACAATTGAGCTTTTCTCCCTTAGTTTGCAAGCTAAGAAAATCGTCGGAGGCCTTATACCTCTTGACGTGGGCACGAGCCTGAAATCCCAATTTCAGTCCTCGAAACATCTCATATGTTTCGCGACGTTTCAAAAACGTCTTCGGTGCCTCAACTCTAAGCAGTTTAACTGAACTATCATGTAGTTATCAAAATGTGTATGTCAGATGTTCGCAACATCCACAGACAACGTTCGAGGTTCAGCACACTGAGCGGTGCATTAAGGACATAAGCCTTCTATGAAGCAATGAGGAAAATCCTCAGTTTACGGACCTAGTCCGCATAATTGCTACTATCAACTTTCAACTAAATTTTCTCTAGGAACATATCTAAACAGTAGAACTGAAGCGCGAGCTACGACATAATTTGCGAAGACCTTTTGACTATGTTCAGGATAATTAAGTTCATCTTATGAACTCCCACTCAGATAGACATCCCTCTAGTCATCTAAGTGATTACATGATCCGAGTCAACTAGGCCGTGTCCGATCATCACGTGAGACGGACTAGTCATCATCGGTGAACATCTTCATGTTGATCGTATCTACCATACGACTCATGCTCGACCTTTCGGTCTTCTGTGTTCCGAGGCCATGTCTGTACACATGCTAGGCTCGTCAAGTCAACCTAAGTGTTTCGCGTGTGTAAATCTGTCTTACACCCGTTGTATGTGAACGTTAGAATCTATCACACCCGATCATCACGTGGTGCTTCGAAACAACGAACTGTCGCAACGGTGCACAGTTAGGGGGAACACTTTCTTGAAATTTTAGTGAGGGATCATCTTATTTACTACCGTCGTTCTAAGTAAACAAGATGTATAAACATGATAAACATCACATGCAATCAAATAGTGGCATGATATGGCCATCATCACTTTGCTCCTCTTGATCTCCATCTTCGGGGCTCCATGATCATCATCGTCACCGGCATGACACCATGATCTCCATCATCATGATCTCCATCATCGTGTCTTCTTGAAGTTGTCACGTCATCTATTACTTCTACTACTATGGCTAACACTTTAGCAATAAAGTAAAGTAATTACATGACGTTTATGTTGACACGCAGGTCATAAATAAATTAAGACAACTCCTATGGCTCCTGCCGGTTGTCATACTCATCGACATGCAAGTCGTGATTCCTATTACAAGAACATGATCAATCTCATACATCACATATATCAATCATCACATCCTTTTGGCCATATCACATCACATAGCATACCCTGCAAAAACAAGTTAGACGTCCTCTAATTGTTGTTTGCATGTTTTACGTGGCTGCTATGGGTTTCTAGCAAGAACGTTTCTTACCTACGCAAAAACCACAACGTGATATGCCAATTGCTATTTACCCTTCATAAGGACCCTTTTCATCGAATCCGATCCGACTAAAGTGGGAGAGACAGACACCCGCTAGCCACCTTATGCAACTAGTGCATGTCAGTCGGTGGAACCAGTCTCACGTAAGAGTACGTGTAAGGTCGGTCCGGGCCGCTTCATCCCACGATGCCGCCGAATCAAGATAAGACTAGTAACGGCAAGCATATTGAACAAAATCAACGCCCACAACTACTTTGTGTTCTACTCGTGCATAGAAACTACGCATAGACCTAGCTCATGATGCCACTGTTGGGGAACGTAGCAATAATTCAAAATTTTCTACGTATAACCAAGATCAATCTATGGAGTCATCTAGCAACGAGGGAGGAATGGATCTACATACCCTTGTAGATCACGCGCGGAAGCGTTCAAGAGAACGGGGTTGATGGAGTCGTACTCGTCGTGATCCAAATCACCGATGATCCTAGCGCCGAACGGACGGCACCTCCGCGTTCAACACACGTACGGAGCAGCGACGTCTCCTCCTTCTTGATCCAGCAAGGGGGGAGGAGAGGTTGATGGAGATCCAACAGCACGACGGCGTGGTGGTGGAAGTAGCGGGATTCCAACAGGGCTTCGCCAAGCGCTGCGGGAGGAGGGAGATGTGTCATGGGAGGGAGAGGGAGGCGCCAGGGCTTAGGTATGGTTGCCCTCCCTTCCCCCCACTATATATAGGGCCAAGGGAGAGGGGGGGGGGGCGCAGCCTTGGCCCTTCCTCCAAGGAAGGGTGCGGCCAGGGAGGAGTCCCTCCTCTCCAAGGCACCTCGGAGGTGCCTTCCCCCTTTAGGACTCTTCCTTTCCCTCTTCTCTTGGCGCATGGGCCTCTTGGGGCTGGTGCCCTTGGCCCATATAGGCCAAGGCGCACCCCCTACAGCCCATGTGGCCCTCCGGGGCAGGTGGCCCCACCCGGTGGACCCCCGGGACCCTTCCGGTGGTCCCGGTACAATACCGGTGACCCCGAAACTTGTCTCGATGGCCGAAATAGCACTTCCTATATATAATTCTTTACCTCCGGACCATTCCGGAACTCCTTGTGACGTCCGGGATCTAATCCGGGACTCCGAAAAACTTTCGGGTTACCGCATACTAATATCTCTATAACCCTAGCGTCACTGAACCTTAAGTGTGTAGACCCTACGGGTTCGGGAGACATGCAGACATGACCGAGATGACTCTCCGGTCAATAACCAACAGTGGGATCTGGATACCCATGTTGGCTCCCACATGTTCCACGATGATCTCATCGGATGAACCACGATGTCAAGGACTTAATCAATCCCGTATACAATTCCCTTTGTCTATCGGTACGATACTTGCCCGAGATTCGATCGTCGGTATCCTGATACCTTGTTCAATCTCGTTACCGGCAAGTCTCTTTACTCGTTCCGTAACACATCATCCCGTGATCAACTCCTTGATCACATTGTGCACATTATGATGATGTCCTACCGAGTGGGCCCAGAGATACCTCTCCGTTTACACGGAGTGACAAATCCCCGTCTCGATTCGTGCCAACCCAACAGACACTTTCGGAGATACCTGTAGTGTACCTTTATAGCCACCCAGTTACCTTGTGACGTTTGGCACACCCAAAGCACTCCTACGGTATCCGGGAGTTGCACAATCTCATGGTCTAAGGAAATGATACTTGACATTAGAAAAGCTTTAGCATACGAACTACATGATCTTGTGCTAGGCTTAGGATTGGGTCTTGTCCATCACATCATTCTCCTAATGATGTGATCCCGTTATCAACGACATCCAATGTCCATGGTCAGGAAACCGTAACCATCTATTGATCAACGAGCTAGTCAACTAGAGGCTTACTAGGGACATGGTGTTGTCTATGTATCCACACATGTATCTGAGTTTCCTATCAATACAATTATAGCATGGATAATAAACGATTATCATGAACAAGGAAATATAATAATAACCAATTTATTATTGCCTCTAGGGCATATTTCCAACAGAAGGAGGCCCTGAACAAAACAAAGCTTGCTGAAGAAAAACTGGCTTCAGTCGGTACTCTTGAAAAGGAAAACTCCAAGCTGAAAACTACTCTCGACGCGGCTAATCGAGAGGTCAGCCGTCTGAAGAATGGCAATATAGCTCTGAATGACAAGGCAAGTGAACTGGCGGGGAAGAGGAATGATCTGGAGGCTTATCTCGGTGGACTCGCCAAGAAGCTGTTCGTCATGGTCGAGGGTAATTACTCCGGCCCGACTGACTTGCAGTTACCAAATCTGCGTAGAGCCACTGACTTATCCTTGAATTGTGTTTACAGAATTCTGCCAGAACTTCGAAGAGGAGACCAGTCGAGTAGAGACAGACTTGGACCCCATCAATTCTCTAGTGAAGGACGAGGCTGCTATGAACGTGCTCCGACTGGAATCTCGTGTTGCCGACGTTGTTGACTATCTTGCTCGGTTGAAGGTTGCGATGTCACGGATCAACACGTCGCTCTGGCCTAGGACGACGCTTCAGAATGACCTCGAGTCCCTGATGACTCGACTGAATGAAGTCCCAGGTCGAGTGGCGGAATGGAAGAAATCTTCTGCTAGATGTGGCGCTGACATCGCTGTGTCTCAGGTCCGCTTCCACTGCAAGGAGGCGCGAGAAGAAAAGTTGGCCGCCATCCAAGTTGCCAATACCAGGAAGCACAACTTTTAAGACTTCATGGAGACTTTCATTGCTGCTGCCACTCGCATTGCAGACGGGATCGACTTGGACGAGTTCGTCGCCCCTTCCAGTCCTCCGCATGAGGAATAAAAACTTTTATGCTTCACTTTAAATTTGCCTCGGAATGCCGAGTGGATTTTGTAACCGTTAAACTCTGTCGAGCTGGAGGCTCGAGTACTTTGATCTGCGGTCTAGAACCTTTGGATCTTATCTGAACTTGATTTATCGTTGAATATCTTCATGAATTATCTGTTGAGTGGAACTTGTTCATCACCCGAAATAACTTTGTATTTGTGGTGCAACTCCGAAGGAGAAGGTAGCAGTCGATTTGCACCTCGTCGTCCTTGCGGATTGGGATGTGTTCCGTACTTAGGCGAGCACTGGGCTGCAGCTAAGCCTCCGAGTGGAAGGTCTACTCTCCACTCGGTAGGATTTTAAAAACATAGGCGAGTACTGGACTGCAGCTAAGCCCCCGAGTGGGAGGTCTGCTCTCCACTCGGTAGGATTTTTTCAAACTTAGGCGAATACTGGACTGCAGCTAAGCCCCCGAGTGGGAGGTCTGCTCTCCACTCGGTAGGATTTTTTCAAACTTAGGCGAGTACCGGACTGCAGCTAAGCCCCCGAGTGGGAGGTCTGCTCTCCACTCGGTAGGATTTTTTCAAACTTAGGCGAGTACTGGACTGCAGCTAAGCCCCCCGAGTGGGAGGTCTGCTCACCACTCGGTAGGATTTTTAAACACTTAGGCGAGCACTGGGCTGCAGCTAAGCCTCCGAGTGGGAGGTTTGCTCTCCACTCGGTAGGATTTTTAAACACTTAGGCGAGCACTGGGCTGCAGCTAAGCCTCCGAGTGGGAGTCTGGCTCACCACTCGGTAGGATTTTTAAACACTTAGGCGAGCACTGGGCTGCAGCTAAGCCTCCGAGTGGGAGGTTTGCTCTCCACTCAATAGGATTTTTAAACACTTAGGCGAGCACTGGGCTGCAGCTAAGCCTCCGAGTGGGAGTCTGGCTCACCACTCGGTAGGATTTTTAAACACTTAGGCGAGCACTGGGCTGCAGCTAAGCCTCCGAGTGGGAGGTTTGCTCTCCACTCGGTAGGATTTTTAAACACTTAGGCGAGCACTGGGCTGCAGCTAAGCCTCCGAGTGGGAGGTTTGCTCTCCACTCGGTAGGATTTTTAAACACTTAGGCGAGCACTGGGCTGCAGCTAAGCCTCCGAGTGGGAGTCTGGCTCACCACTCGGTAGGATTTTTAAACACTTAGGCAAGCACTGGGCTGCAGCTAAGCCTCCGAGTGGGAGGTTTGCTCTCCACTCAGTAGGATTTTTAAACACTTAGGCGAGCACTGGGCTGCAGCTAAGCCTCTGAGTGGCAGTCTGGCTCACCACTCGGTAGGATTTTTAAACACTTAGGCGAGCACTGGGCTGCAGCTAAGCCTCCGAGTGGGAGTCTGGCTCACCACTTGGTAGGATTTTTAAACACTTAGGCGAGCACTGGGCTGCAGCTAAGCCTCCGAGTGGGAGTCTGGCTCGCCACTCGGTAGGATTTTTAAACACTTAGGCGAGCACTGAGCTGCAGCTAAGCCTCCGAGTGGGAGTCTGGCTCACCACTCGGTAGGAATTTTTTTTACAAACTTAGGCAAAACGGATTCACCACTCGGTAGGATTTTTAAACACTTAGGCGAGCACTGGGCTGCAGCTAAGCCTCCGAGTGGGAGGTTTTCTCTCCACTCGATAGGATTTTTAAACACTTAGGCGAGCACTGGGCTGCAGCTAAGCCTCCGAGTGGGAGTCTGGCTCACCACTCGGTAGGATTTTTAAACACTTAGGCGAGCACTGGGCTGCAGCTAAGCCTCCGAGTGGGAGTCTGGCTCGCTACTCGGTAGGATTTTTAAACACTTAGGCGAACACTGAGCTGCAGCTAAGCCTCCGAGTGGGAGTCTGGCTCACCACTCAGTAGGATTTTTTTATGAACTTAGGCGAAACGGATTCGTAGCTAAGCCACCCACTGGGGGATTTCACACGCAAACAAAAGCAACAACAATTATAGGAAAATTTGTAACACTCTTGTCTTTGATAAATAGACTACAGAAGTTTTTCTTATTACATCTCATCTGAGTGAGAATTCAAGTGTGAAAGGGGCGGAGCAGTTCTGCATTCCAAGCTCGTGGCTCATCGATCTGGCGATCGACATTGTAAAGGTGATACGCTCCATTGTGGAGGACTCTGGTGACGATGAAGGGACCTTCCCAAGTAGGAGTGAGCTTGTGTGGTTTCTGTTGATCCACTCGGAGGACCAAATCTCCTTCTTGGAAGGCTCGACTCTTCACATTTCTGGCATGGAATCGACGCAAGTCTTGCTGATAAATGGTCGATCGGATCATAGCTATTTCTCTTTCTTCTTCCAGGAGGTCGACTGCGTCTTGCCGGGCTTGTTCTGCTTCATCTTCAGTATAAAGCTCGACTTGGGGTGCATTGTGAAGTAGATCACTCGGTAGGACCGCTTCCGCTCCGTAACCCAGAAAGAACGGAGTTCTTCCAGTCGACCGATTCGGGGTGGTCCTCAATCCCCACAGAACTGACGGAAGCTCATCGACCCAAGCGCCTGCTGCATGCTTGAGATCACGCATCAGCCGAGGCTTTAGTCCTTTGAGAATCAGACCATTTACCCTTTCTGCTTGTCCATTCGACTGGGGGTGGGCGACCGATGCGTAGTCGACTCGTGTGCCTTGAGAGGCGCAAAAAGCTCTGAACTTGTCTGAATCAAAGTTTGACCCATTGTCGGTGATGATGCTATGTGGGACTCCATATCTGAATGTTAACTCTCTGACGAAACTGATAGCAGTGCAAGCATCAAGATTTTTGATAGGCTTAGCTTCAATCCATTTGGTAAACTTGTCGACTGCCACAAGCACATGTGTGAAACCGCTCCTGCCTGTTCTCAATGGGCCAACCATGTCCAGTCCCCAAACAGCAAAGGGCCAGACGAGTGGAATGGTCTTCAGGGCTGATGCAGGCTTGTGCGACATGTTGGAGTAGAACTGGCACCCTTCACACTTGTCGACTATCTCTTTTGCCATTTCATTCGCTCTTGGCCAGTAAAATCCCGCTTGGTATGCTTTAGCCACAATGGTCCGAGAGGACGCATGATGACCACAGGTCCCCGAGTGGATATCATCAAGGATTATCTGACCTTCTTCTCATGTTATACACTTCTGGCCGACTCCAGTCGCGCTTTCTCTATACAACTGTCGCTTTATGACTGTAAAGGCCTTGGATCGACGGACGATCTGTCGAGCCTCTTCTTCGTCCTCCGGGAGTTCCTTTCTCAGGATATACGCGATGTACGGTATCGTCTAGTCAGGGGTGATTGTCAAAACTTCCATGATTAGGTCGACCACTGCCGGAATTTCAACTTCAGTCGGATCTGTGGCACTCTTTGACTGCGGGGCTTCATCTGTAAAAGGATCTTCTTGGACTGATGGCGAGTGGATGTGTTCCAAAAACACATTGCTGGGGATGGCTTCTCTCTTGGAGCCTATCTTTGCCAAATCATCAGCCGCTTGATTTTTCAGTCGGGGGATGTGATGAAGCTCTAACCCCTCAAATTTCTTCTCTAACTTTCTCACTGCATTGCAATAACCAGTCATAGCTGGACTTCTGACGTCCCATTCTTTCATCACCTGATTAACCACCAAATCTGAGTCGCCATAGACCATGAGGCGACGGACGCCGAGTGAAATGGCCATGCGCAACCTATACAAAATTGCTTCATATTCTGCTTCGTTATTGGAGGAATCGAAGTGAATCTGGAGAACATATCTGAGCTTATCTCCTCGGGGGGAAACCAATACTACCCCAGCATCGGAACCATTCAACATCTTAGATCCATCGAAGAACATGGTCCAGTGCTCCGAGTGAACTTGAGTCGGAAGTTGCTGTTCAACCCACTCGGCGACGAAATCTGCAATTGCTTGGGACTTGATAGCTTTCTTTGCCTCAAACTTGATATCTAGGGGAAGAAGTTCAATCGCCCATTTGGCCACTCGACCAGTTGCATCTCTGTTGTGCAAAATCTCTGATAGTGGAGCGTCGCTGACGACTGTAATGGAATGATCAGAGAAGTAATGTGCAACCTTCTTCGTGGTCATATAAATCTCATATACAAGCTTCTGGTAATGAGGATATCTTTGCTTTGAAGGAGTCAAAACTTCAGAAACATAATATACTGGGCGCTGAACTTTGAAGGCCTTTCCTTCTTCTTCCCGCTCGACCATAAGTACTATACTGAAAACTTGTCCTGTGGCTGCAATGTAAATCAGCAAAGGCTCCTTGCTGATTGGGGCAGTAAGCACCGGCTGGGTGGAGAGCAGAGCTTTGAGCTCTGTAAACGCTGCATCAGCTTCTGGAGTCCACTCGAACTTGTCGGACTTCTTCATCAGTCGGTAAAGAGGCAATGCCTTTTCACCGAGGCGAGAGATGAATCGACTTAAAGCGGCCAAGCATCCTGTAAGCTTCTGGACGTCATGCACACGCACAGGACGTTTCATCCGGAGTATAGTACCAATTTTTTCAGGATTGGCGTCGATTCCCCGTTCGGAAGCGAGAAAACCGAGTAACTTCCCACCTGGAACTCCGAACGTGCACTTTGACGGATTGAGCTTGATATCATACCTCCTGAGGTTGGCAAAGGTTTCAGCAAGGTCAGTCAGCAGGTCGGAACCCTTCCGTGACTTGACCACAATATCATCCATGTATGCCTCCACATTCCGACTGATTTGAGTGAGCAAACACTTCTGAATCATCCTCATGAACGTGGCTCCGGCATTCTTGAGGCCGAACGGCATGGTGACATAATAGAAGCACCCGAATGGAGTGATGAAAACTGTTTTGATCTCGTCGGGCCCGTACAGACGGATCTGATGGTACCCGGAATAGGCGTCTAGGAAAGACAAACGCTCACATCCCGCAGTCGAGTCGACTATCTGGTCGATGCGGGGGAGAGGAAAATGATCTTTCGGGCAGGCCCGATTGATATGCTTGAAATCAATGCACATACGAAGTGACTTGTCCTTCTTGGGGACCATGACAACATTGGCGAGCCACTCGGAGTGGTAAATTTCTCGGATGAACTCCGCTGCTAAGAGCCGAGCCACCTCCTCGCCAATGGCCTTCCTCTTTTGGACGGCGGACCGTAGAAGATGTTCTTTCACAGGTTTAAATTTTGGGTCGACTCGTAGATGGTGCTCAGCCAGCCCCCTGGGAACTCCAGGCATGTTAGCAGGCTTCCATGCGAAGATGTCCCAGTTCTCACGGAGGAACTGGATGAGCACTTCTTCCTATTTGGAGTCGACCGTCGTTGAGATGTGAGTCGGAGCAGCGTTTGGATCGGTCGGGTGAATGTGAACTGCCTTCGTTTCACCGGACGACTGAAAAGCTGATTCTGAAGCAGGCTTCTTAGCTCGTAGCAACTCACTCGGATCTGCAGTCTTCTGATACTCTTGCAGCTCGACCACCGCCATCTGAGCGTCAGCAATCTTTGAGCCTTTCTGAAAAGACTCTTCTACTTTCTTCTGATTGCCTGTAACAGTGATCACACCTTTGGGACCAGGCATCTTCAATTTGAGATACACATAACATGGTCGAGCCATGAAGCGTGCATAAGCTGGCTTGCCCAAAATAGCGTGATAAGCACTTTGGAAATCCACAACTTCGAATGTCAACTTTTCCTTGCGGTAATTCTTGGAATCACCGAAAACCACATCAAGAGCAATTTGGCTGAGTGACTCGGCTTTCTTCCTAGGAATGACTCCATGGAAACTCATGTTACTGGTGCTGAGCCTGGACATCGGAATGCCCATCTCTTTCAATGTTTCTGCATTCAGTATGTTCAAACCGCTGCCTCCATCCATCAGGACTTTGGTCAGTCTAGTGCCTTCGACAACTGGGTCGACCACCAGAGCTTGCCTCCCAGGGGTGGCAATGTGCGTAGGGTGATCAGACTGGTCGAATGTGATGGCAGTCTGGGACCACTTCATATAATTGGGTGTTGCCGGAGCAACCATATTTACCTCACGGTTAATAACCTTCAGTCGACTTTTGCTCTCAACATCAGCAAAAATCATTAGGGTGGAATTGACCTGGGGGTACCCATCGTCACTGTCTTCATTGTCCTCAACTTTGTCCGACTCCTTTTCCTTATCTTTGGACTGCTTTCCCTGAAACTGCTGGATCAGAAGCCGACACTGTCGAGTGGTATGCTTTGGGTAAATGAGTTTACCCTCTTCATCTTTCTTGGTGTGGATGTGACACGGTAGATCCAAAACATCATTTCCATCTTGGTCTTTAACTTTCTTGGGGTTCCAAGGTCCTTTGGGTTTTCCCTTAAATTTTCCCTGGGTTACGGCCAGGGCCTCCCCAGGAGCGGCTGGCTCGGCTTTCCGCTTCTATTTCCGACTGGAATTTCCTCCGGTTTCCTGGGCGACTGCTTTATGCTTGCCACTCCGGAGTCGATCCTCATCTTCACCATTAGCGTATTTGGTGGCAATCTCCATCATACAATTCAGAGACATCTCTCCGGTTCGACCGAACTTCAGATTCAATTCTCTGTACTTAACACCTTCTTTAAAGGCACAAACTGCTTGATGATCTGGTACATTTTCAACTGTGTGATGCAATGTGATCCATCTCTGGATGTAATCCCTCAGAGTTTCGTTCGGTTTCTGCACGCAAGACCGCAATTCCGTAAGGCCTGCAGATCGCTTGCATGTTCCTTCAAATGTGGTGACAAACACTCGGGAGAGATCCTCCCAAGTGTAAATGCTGCTGGGTGCTAACTGATTCAGCCATGCTCTGGCCGAGCCTTCTAACATGAGAGGTAGGTGCTTCATGGCTACCTCATCGTTCCCACCGCCAATCTGGACAGCCACTCGGTAATCTTCGAGCCAAGTATCGGGCTTGGACTCACTGGTGAACTTACTAACTCGAGTCGCGAACCTGAAGTTGGGAGGAATTACAGCGGCTCTGATGGCTCGACTGAAACACTCCGGCCCTGAAACATGTACTCTGCTACTGGTAGGCGCATCTCTGTCGTGGCCTTCTCGGTGAGCTCTATTCCTGTCGACCAAACCTTGAACGAGAATGGATCTCGCATCAAAGCCTGGTTCCCTGGGGTCGACTGGAATTCTCCGCCCAACACTATGAGGGCGTCTATCAACCTGCTGTCGAGGCACATATGATCCACTCCTCGGGGGAGGGGTTGGCACTCGACGTCGATCATCACAATCGAATCGGTGATCATACTGCTCATTCCTTCTGTACTGATCACGCCGGTCTCCACGTCCCTCACGCCTCGGAGGCGATCTTGGGCTGTGAGCCGACTGGACTGTATCCGCTGCAACGGATCGACTGTGGATCCTGTTCCGCGACTGAGAAACAGCGGAATTCTGGTCTCCCGCTGCCCGGAGCAACACTCTGATTTGCAACAAGCCTCTGCCAGCCTCTGACTGGGAGGGCTGAATCGACTCTGCTATACGGGCCGCAGCCGCCAAATTCTGAATCGGAGTACGATATACCTGCGGGGGCGGAAAGAGTTGACGTCGACTGGATTCTGGAGCCCGTTGACGCGCTCGCTCGTCGAGTATTCGCTGGAGATTCTCCAGTCGAGTGCGCTCGGCCAAGTTAGCCAAGCGCGCGTCCTCCAAGGCTCGGGCCTCCGGGGTTTCTCCAACGATAGGAGTGTGGAGTACATCCATGTTCCGGCGGTGAAGCTCCTCCCGCTGCAACGACGTGAGAGGCTCGGGGAGATACTCCTCGTGAGGACGCGACGGGTCGCCCCCATCCGCGCCTCCGTCAGCGCGGGGGAAACCGGGAGGACTGTGTGGCGCATCGATAACCAGAACCTCTGCAGCTGGGTCACTGCTGTCGCATTCGGATGCGGTCTCTGCGGAGCCAGTCGACAGGTCGAACAGGTCATAGAGGGATTCATCGGGCTCGATTGCCACGACTTGTGGGGTGGACGACTGGCGGGCCACCGCATGCCTCACCCACCTCTGAAGCCTCGACCGACCGGAGCGCTTGCGCCGGCGAGAAACAGGGCGGGGAGATGCCACGGGAGCCGACCGATACTGGGTCGACGGCTGCCGCAGGAGGACACCACGGACACATGCACGAAAGTGCGTCGCCCCGCGGACGGGGAGCGCATCGACGTCGAGTGGAGCCTCCTGAAGCCAAGCGGAGTCGTCGGCGATGAACGTGAGCGCGCCGAGATGGATATCGCGGCCCTCCACCAAAGCTCCGCCCGAAACCATGATCAAGGAGATCGGAAAAAATCGCAACTTCTCAAACTAGGCGCTAAGACTCCAGGCCCCACGGTGGGCGCCAACTGTCGTGGTTCTAACTCTGACAGTTATGTAGGGGGGTATGTATGGAGAGGCTAGATCTTAGCTATGGAGGAGTTGTAAGCACACGAGGATTACGAGTTCAGGCCCTTCTCGGAGGAAGTAATAGCCCTACGTCTCGGTGCTCGGAGGCGGTCGACTGAATTATGTGTGTATGAATAACAGGGGTGCCAACCCTTGATACTGAGGAGGGGGGTGGCTTATATAGAGTTCGCCAGGCCCCTCCAGCCCTCAGTAATGCAAGGTTTAAAGTACATTAAGACTGGGGGTTACTGGTAACGCCCCTAATAAAGTGCTATGATGACCATAAAAGCTACTTAATGACCGACCGTTTGTGTGCAGGGCAACTTTAGATCTCCTGGCAGCCGAGTGGTTGGAATTTGGTCGAGTGATTGCTTCGTGGTCGAGTGTCTTGAATCTGTCGAGTGGGATACCTCCAAGTCGATTGAACGGTGACTTCTTCTAGGGATGTCCTTGGGTAGGGTACTTAGGACAGGTCCATGCCCCTATCCTAGGTACATAGCTTCATCAAGTATCGCCTCTCCAACGAGGTGGGTTAGTAAAGTTATTCTCATCAGTTAACCACTAGCTTGTTTTTCTAGGTCCTACTTCATGGGATCTCCCTCGGCTAAGTCATCGAACCAGCGCACTGGCCATTCGCTTTCTCAGTAGCGAAAGCGCTTCTCTTTGCCCCTTAACTTAATAAAGTATTTGGAGATCACATAGGTTTTTTTACCACCATGGCAACTCATGTGGGTCTCATACCCATCTCCCTCGACGCATTTTCTATCACAACACGTGATAGCCCTTTAGTAAAGGGATTTGCCAGATTCTTAGCCGACTAGATATAATCCAAAGCTATCACTCTGAAATTTTAAAACCTTTGACATCTTTCAATCTCATTCTTACGCGCCTTTTCTTTTTTCCTAAATTTATTTAGAATTTTGGTAAATGACCACATCTCAAAATTTGTTCACAAATTAGAAAAAAAACATGTTTTAAAAATTATCCTGGAATTTCAAAAAAGGTTCACCTTTTAAAATTTTGTTTGGAATTCCACTTTTTCTAGAAACAGGATTTAAAAAATTGTTCATATTTTAAAAAATATTCCTTAAAAATATTTGCATTTTAAAAAATGTTCAGAATTAAAAGTTCACAAATTCAAAAAATCACATTTTTTTAAAAAAGAACAATCAAAATTTTGAAACATGTTCAAAATCTTCAAAAATTATTTACTTTTTCAACAACAATGCACAAATTTTGAGAAATTTCAAAAAAATCATAAAGATAGTCGGAACCGGCTTTTCAACCACTAGCAAGTCCAGCAAAAGATCTCGAAGTCATTATGCTTTGACACCAGATGTGTGTAATGTTTTTAGTTCTAGTTCCATTGCAGATCTCATTACGATCGTTTGCTTGCAAGACTTCCATGAAATAGCACCACCTCCAAGTGTAAATATATACCCCAGTTATGGTATTCATCTCATCAACATTAGAGATCCAATTTGCATCATTAATTATACCCTTCAAGTACCGACGGGTATCCCATATAGTGAAGTCCATAGTTCATAAAACCCTTCAAATAGCGCATAATTCTTTCAAGAACATGCCAATGTACATCAAGCGGATTGGAAACAAACCGACTCAGTTTGCTCACAGCAAACATGATGTCAGGCCTCATAGCGCTCTCTAGGTACATCAGTGAACCAATGACCTGAGAGTAGCTCAGATGATCTTTAGTTGTGCCTTCGAACTTTTGAATCTGCACACTAGGATCATATGGTGTTGGAGAAATTTTGTAGTCAGAATATCCAAGCCGACTCGAAATTGTAACGCCCACGATGCGGCTATATCTCCCACGTGTCGAAGCGCGACTTAGAGGCATAACCGCATTGTAAGCAATGTCGCAAGTGGGGTAATCTTCACACAACCCATGTAATGAATAAGGAAAAGAGGTACATAGTTGGCTTACACTTGCCATGTCACATAATAGCATAAATATCATTACATTCATCCAGATACAATCAAGGTCCGACTACGGAACCAAAATAAAGACAACCCCAAATGCATAATGTCCCCGATCGCCCCAACTGGGCACCACTACTGATCATCTGGAAAGGAAACGTAGTATCGTCCTGAGCCCTCATCGAACTCCCACTTGAGCTCAGTCGAATCTCCTGGAACGACATCATCGGTCCCTGCATCTGGTTTTGGAAGTTCTGTGAGTCACGGGGACTCAGCAATCTCACACCCTCGCGATCAAGACTATTTAAGCTTATAGGTAGGGAAAATGTATGAGGTGGAGCTGCAGCAAGCACTAGCATATATGGTGGCTAACATACGCAAACGAGAGCGAGAAGAGAAGGCAAGGCACGGTCGAGAAACTATGATCAAGAAGTGATCCTAGAACAACCTATGTTCAAGCATAACACGAGACCGTGTTCTCTTCCCGAACTCCGCCGAAAAGAGACCATCACGGCCACACACTCTGTTGATTCATTTGAATTAAGTTAAGATTCAGGTTTTCTACAACCGGACATTAACAAATTCCCATCTTCCCATAACCATGGGCACGGCTTTCGAAAGTTCAAATCCCTACAGGGGTGTCCCAACTTAGCCCATCACAAGCTCTCATGGTCAAAGAAGGATATTCCTTCTCCCAATACAACCCGATCAGACTTGGAATCCCGGTTACAAGACATCTCGACAATGGTAAAACTAAACCAGCAAAGCCGCCCGAATGTGCCGACAAATCCCGATAGGAGCTGCACATATCTCGTTCTCAGGGCACACTCGGATGAGACATCCTACGAGTAAAACCAACCCTCGAGTTGCCCCGAGGTGGCCCCGCAGTCTACTCGGTTCGGACCAACACTCAGAGGAGCACTTGCCCAGGGGGGCTTAAAATAAAGATGACCCTTGAGTCCGCGAAACCCAAGGGAAAAAGGCTAGGTGGCGAATGGTAAAACCGAAGGTTGGGCCTTGTTGGAGGAGTTTTATTCAAGGCGAACTGTCAAGGGGTTCCCATTATAACCCAACCGTGTAAGGAACGCAAAATCAAGGAACATAACACCGGTATGACGGAAACTAGGGCGGCAAGAGTGAAACAAAACACCAGGCATAAGGCCGAGCATTCCACCCTTTACCAGGTGTATAGATGCATTAAAATAGACAAGATATAATAATGATATCCCAACAATAAACATGTTCCAACAAGGAACAAACTCCAATCTTCACTTGCAACTAGCAACGCTATAAGAGGGGCTGAGCAAAGCGGTAACATAGCCAAACAACGGTTTGCTATGACAAGGTGGGTTAGAGGTTTGACATGGCAATATGGGAGGCATGATAAGCAAGTGGTAGGTATCATAGCATAGGCATAGCAATAGAGCGAGCATCTAGCAAGCAAAGATAGAAGTGATTTCGAGGGTATAGTCATCTTGCCTGCAAAGTTCTCCGAGTTGACGTTAGCTTGATCCTTGTAAGCGTACTCAACGGGTTCCTTGATCACGTACTCGTCTCCCGGCTCTACCCAAAGCAAGAACACAAGCAAAGGGAGACACAATCAACCACGGTGCAATGCACAAGCAACATGATGCAAAACATGGCATGATATGCTGGATGCGATATGCGATGCATATGCATGTTTCGGAAAGGAAAGATTGAACCTGGCCTCAAATTGGAAAACCAAGAGTGCCACTGGAAAGATGAGTTGATTTCGGTCGAAATCGATATAAAGATCACCGGAATCGGATGCACGGTTTGCAAATGGCAAGCAAAACAAATATGGCACCGATCTGTGATTAACAGCACGAGGCCATCTAAATGCATCAAGAACAACAAGCTATTGCACTCTAACATAGAAACAAACCACATGGCAGTGGTCCACTCAAGATGCTTGACAAAAGATGAACACTGAGCTATGGCTAAATCACTCAATAGCAGGTTCAAACAAGCATGGCAAAAGTGCAAAAGATATCAGGTTACAGACTTAGTGAAAATAACAACATGCCAGGAATTTAACATCAGGAAGCAATGTTTAGAGCAAGATAACAACAGCTACAGGAACATATCATGACAAAGCAAGGCATGGCATGAAGCTACTCAAAGCATACAACAAAAGTCCCTTACTGACCATAAGCCAAAAGAGATTAGAAAATACAATGGCAACCATGTGAACATAGCAACTTTGGTTAACAGATTCAGACTTGGCAGAAAACTGGAACATGGCAAAACAGATTCACGTAGGCATGTTTACGAGCTCAATGCACTCACCACAAAGCATTGCATGACAAACTAAGCATACACCCAGCAAGTAGACATGGCATAGAAGCTAAACATGACAAGAACAACCTCATAGCATGCATGGATCAACTACAACAACCTCGGCTAAATTGCTTAACATGTAAACAATCTGCCAGGAACATTTTATAGCAACAATAGAGCTCGGTTGAGTCAAGCTAGGGTGCTCCATAATTACAAACAAAGACATGGATGGAAAGAGCACAACAATATCTACAAAACATCCGTACTGATCATGCTCAAAAGAGGCATGGATCACTCTGTAGCAACATGAATACATGGCATACAAATATTAACAGGGCAAAGACTTAGAAGATTTCTAAGTCCCTGAAATCAACAACATTACGAGAGCTACTTTGCATGCTTGTTGTAGTCACCATAGAGATCACAAAAATACATGGCATACACCCCTGTAAAGATGGCATGGCATACTTCAAAACACATGTAAGGCTCAAGTTCATAGGAGGCACACATTAATCATGGCAAAAATGACAAATGACCATTTACTGATAAGAATCTGAAACTAAAATTACATAGCACTCTTGCAACAGCATTTAGGGCATCAAGATGAACTCAAATGAACATGGTGCAATGGAATGAAATGAAGTACTCATCGAGACGAACAATTTGATATGCTACATGCCCAAAACGGAGCCACGGATGCAGAGTTATGATGCGATGAAAAACGCCAAAAATTACTGGGATTTAGGGCAAAAATTAGGTCAACCTCTCAGATCCGAATCTAGATTTGGCACGTTCTTCGAGGTTCATCGGAGGGGGCTCGCCGGAGACGCGCCGGAGTCGAGGGAGAGGGGCGGTGCCACCGGATCCGTCGCCGGGGTCCCTGCCGGCGATGAGGGCGGCACGGCGGACGGCGGAAGGAGGCGGAGGACGGTGCGGCAGCCCGGGCGGCAGAGGCGGCGGTCGGCAGCGATGGCGGGGGGCGGCGGGCGCCAGCGAGGTGAGAGCGCGGTAGCGCGGCGAGGAGGGAGCAGGCGCGGGTGCTGTCGGGCGGCGCCGGGCGGAGCGGGCCACGGGGGCCTGAGTAGGGCCCGGCGGGCCTCGGCGATGTGGGCGGCCGGGCGCCATGTGTCGGGCGGCGACTGGTGCGGAGCGGCGGCGGAGATTCGTCCGGCGCGGACCGGACGTGTCCGGCGCGCGGAGGGGAAGGGGGCTAGGTTTAGGGTGGAAATGATCTGAGAATTTCGGTGGAGGTGCCTTTTTGTAGGTAGAGGGAGCTAGGAGGCTCCAAATTGAGCACAGTTTGCGGCCACGCGATCGTGATCGAACGACCAAGATGATGGTGGGGGTTTAGGTGGTTTTTGGGCTACTTTGGAGAGGTTTTGGGCTGCAACACACACGAGGCCTCTACGGTTCCTCGGTTAACCGTTGGAGTATCAAACGAAGTCCAAATGGCACGAAACTTGACAGGCGGTCTACCGGTAGTAAACCAAGGCCGCTTGGCAAGTCTCGGTCCAATCTGAGAACGTTTAACACCCGCACACGAAAAGAGGTAGAAAGGGACACCGGAGGACATAGGAGCGCCGGAATGCGAAACAGACAACGGGGAAAATGCTCGGATGCATGAGACGAACATGTATGCAAATGCGATGCACATGATGACATGATATGAGATGCATGACAAAGACAAAACAACATGAAGACAAAAAACTCGACAACGAGGAAATATCATAACTTAGTGCCGGAAATGGCAAGAGTTGGAATACAAATATGGCATGTTACATACGGGGTGTTACAACACTCCACCACTACGAAAGGATCTCGTCCCGAGATCTAGGACTGGAAAAACTCCGGGTACACAGAACGGAGGTGGTCCTCGCGTTCCCAGGTTGCTTCACGGTCGGAATGATGTGACCACTTGACTTTCAGGAATTTGGTAGACTTGTTGCGAGTCTTGCGCTCAGTTTCTTCAAGAATAGCAATGGGGTGCTCATGATAAGACAGGTCTTCTTGGAGATCAATCTCTTCGAAGTTGATGGTGCGTTCAGGAGTCTTGAAACACTTGCAAAGCTGAGACACATGAAACACGTCGTGCACATTTGCAAAGTTGGATGGAAGCTCAAGTTGATAGGCGAGATCGCCTCTTTTGCCAATGATCTTGAAAGGACCCACATATCTCGGGGCAAGCTTCCCTTTGATACCGAAGCGACGAGTACCTTTCATTGGAGAGACGCGGAGGTAGACATGGTCTCCGATCTCGAAAGCCAAGACATGATGTTTGTTATCATAGTAACTCTTCTGGCGTGATTGCGCGGCTTTGAGATTTTCCCGAATGACTTTGCACATTTCTTCAGCCTTTGTGATCAAGTCATTGCCAAGAAGTTGGCGTTCACCAGTCTCTGACCAGTTAAGAGTACGGCACTTTCTGCCATAGAGAATCTCGAATGGGGCCTTGCCCGAACTCGCTTGGAAGCTGTTGTTGTAGGAGAACTCGACATATGGAAGACAATCTTTCCACTTCATACCAAAAGAAATGACACATGCCCTGAGCATATCTTCAAGAATTTGATTGACTCGCTTGACTTGGCCATTGGTTTGAGGATGAAAAGATGTGCTGAAACAAATGTTGGTGCCCATGGCCTTCTGAAAGGAATTCCAGAACTTAGAGGTGAAGATGCTACCACGATCTGGAGAAATCAACTGCGGAATGCCGTGCAGAGAGACAATCCTGGAGGTATATAGCTCTGCCAACTGAGCTGTTGTGATAGATTCTTTGATAGGAAGAAAATGAGCCACTTTGGTGAGCTTGTCGATGACAACAAAGATAGCATCATTGCCATGTTTGGACTTTGGAAATCCAGTCACGAAGTCCATCTCAATATGGTCAAACTTCCATTCTGGAATGGCAAGAGGTTGAAGGAGACCAGCTGGTCGTTGGTGTTCTGCTTCCACTCTTCTATAGACATCACATTCATTCACGAACTAAGAAATCTCGCGCTTCATTCGAGTCCACCAATACGACTGCTTGAGGTCCTGGTACATCTTTGTACTTCCAGGGTGAATAGAGAGGAGTGAATTGTGAGCCTCGTTCATAATGACTTTACGAAGGTCACCTTTAGGCACAACAATGCGATCCTCGAAGAATAGAGTATCCTTGTCATCAAGACGATAGCACTTGTACTTGGGTTGGCTCTTGGCAATCCCAATCTTCACCTTCTTCACCATAGCATCAAGAAGTTGAGCCTCACGAATCTGATCTTCCAAAGTAGGAGATACTTGGAGGTTGGCAAGGAATCCTTGAGGAACAACTTGGAGATTGAGTTTGCGGAAAGCTTCACAAAGCTCTGGTTGGTATGGCTTGATAATCAAACTGTTGCAGTAAGCCTTTCTGCTCAATGCGTCAGCAATTACATTGGCCTTTCCTGGAGTATATTCAATACTCGGATTATACTCTTGAATCATCTCGACCCAACGAGTCTGCCTGAGGTTGAGGTTGGACTGAGTGGAGATGTACTTGAGACTCTTATGATCAGTGAAGGTGTCCACTTTTCTTCCCAACAAGAGATGTCTCCATGTTAAAAGGGCATGGACAACTGCCGCCAACTCGAGGTCATGAGTGGGGTAGTTCTTTTCGTTGGCTTCAACTGGCGAGAGGTATAGGCCACAAATTTCTTCTCTTGCATCAACACTGCACCAAGACCTTGAAGGGAAGCATCACAGAAGACCTCGAACGGTTTGGATTCATCAGGAGGAGTAAGAACTGGAGCAGTGACTAACTTCTCTTTGAGGGTGTTGAAAGCGATGTCACATTCAGGCGACCAGACATACTTCACATGCTTCTGGAGAAGGTTGGAAAGAGGCTTCGCGATCTTAGAGAAGTTCTCAACGAACCTTCGACAGTAGCTTGCAAGCCCAAGGAAGCTACGGAGTTGCTTCACATTCTGAGGCGGTTCCCAATTCATAATTGCAGACACCTTCTCAGTATTAACAGATATGCCCTTGGCGGAGATGATATGCCCAAGGTAGAGAACCTCATCGAGCCAAAACTCGCACTTTGAAAACTTCGCATAGAACTGATGTTCTCTGAGTTTATCCAGCACCAATCTCAAGTGCTTGGCATGATCCTCCTTGTTCTTGGAAAAGACCAAAATGTCATTGAGTTCGACCAAGACGAAGTCATTTGTGTAGGCGTTGAAGATGAAGTTCATCATGCGAGAGAATGTTGGAGGGGCGTTGACAAGGCCGAAAGACATGACAGTGTATTCATATGAACCATAGCTTATTCTGAATGTTGTCTTGGGGATATCTTCTTCACGAATGCGAATCTGATGATAGCCCATACGGAGGTCAAGCTTGGAGAAAACTTGAGCACCTTTGAGTTATTCGAAAAGCTCATTGATGTTGGGAAGTGGGTACTTGTTCTTTATGGTCTTCTTGTTCAATGGACGGTAGTCGACACAAAGTCGGTCCGTTCCATCCTTCTTCTTGACAAAAAGAACACCACAACCCCATGGAGAAGAACTTGGTCGGATGAGACCCATACGCTCTTGAATATCGAGTTGTTTCTTCAGCTCCTTCAACTCTTCAGGTCCAATCTTGTAAGGACGTTTGCAAACAGGTTCCGTGCCAGGTTCAAGATCGATGACGAATTCAACTGGCCGGTGAGGAGGCATTCCTGGAAGCTCTTCTGGAAAGACGTCTTGATATTCACAAACGACTGGAATCTAAGAGATGGCATCCAATTCGCCCTTCTCATTGAGAGAAAACAGTCGAATTGTATCATCATGAGCGGCAAAGACGATTACATCCTCAGACGAAAGTGTCAATTGAATCTGCCTGGCAGCACAATCAAGGTGAGCCCTTGTGCTTAGAAAGCCAGTCCATTCCGAGAATAAGATCAATATCCGAGTTACCAAGGACCACTGGAGAAGACAGAAACTTATAGTTGATAACCCACAAGTATAGGGGATCGCAACAGCTTTCAAGGGTAGAGTATTCAACCCAAATTTATTGATTCGACACAAGGGGAGCCAAAGAATATTATCAAGTATTAGCAGCTGAGTTGTCAATTCAACCACACCTGGAAACTTAGTATCTGCAGCAAAGTGTTTAGTAGCAAAGTAATATGATTGTGGTGGTAGCAGCAACAAAAGTAAAGACAGCAACAATAATGTTTTTGGTATTTTTTAGTGATTGTAACAGTAGCAGCGGGAAAGTAAATAAGCGTAAACCAGTATATGGAAAACTCGTAGGCACCGGATCAGTGATGGATAATAATGCCGGATGCGGTTCATCATGTAACAGTCATAACATAGGGTGACACAAAACTAGCTCCAATTCATCAATGTAATGTAGGCATGTATTCCGTATATAGTCATACGTGCTTATGGAAAAGAACTTGCATGACATCTTTTGTCCTACCCTTCCGTGGCAGCGGGGTCCTATTGGAAACTAAGGGATATTAAAGCCTCCTTTTAATAGAGAACCGGAATAAAGCATTAGCACATAGTGAATACATGAACTCCTCAAACTATGGTCATCACCGGGAGTGGTCCTGATTATTGTCACTTCGGGGTTGCCGGATCATAACACATAGTAGGTGACTATAGACTTGCAAGATAGGATCAAGAACTCTCATATATTCATGAAAACATAATAGGTTCAGATCTGAAATCATGGCACTCGGGCCCTAGTGACAAGCATTAAGCATAGCAAAGTCATAGCAACATCAATCTCAGAACATAGTGGATACTAGGGATCAAACCCTAACAAAACTAACTCGATTACATGATAAATCTCATCCAACCCATCACCGTCCAGCAAGCCTACGATGGAATTACTCACGCACGGTGGTGAGCATCATGAAATTGGTGATGGAGGATGGTTGATGATGACGACGGCGACGAATCCCCCTCTCCGGAGCCCCGAACGGACTCCAGATCAGCCCTCCCAAGAGGTTTTAGGGCTTGGCGGCGGCTCCGTATCGTAAAACACGATGATTTCTTCTCTCATATTTTTTCTCTCCGAAAGCAAATATATAGAGTTGGAGTTGGCGTCGGAGGCCATCCAGGGGGCCCACGTGGTAGGGGGGCGCGCCCTAGGGGGGCGGCCCCCACCCTCGTGAGAAGGGTGTGGGCCCATGGTCTTCATCTTTGGTGAGGATTTTTTATTATTTTTTCTAAGATGTTCCGTGGAGTTTCAGGTCATTCCGAGAATATTTGTTTTCTGCACATAAAACAACACCATGGAAATTCTGCTGAAAACAGCATCAGTCCGGGTTAGTTCCATTCAAATCATACAAGTTAGAGTCCAAAACAAGGGCAAAAGTGTTTGGAAAAGTAGATATGACGGAGACGTATCAACTCCCCCAAGCTTAAACCCTTGCTTGTCCTCAAGCAATTCAGTTGACAAACTGAAAGAAAGAAAGAAAAACTTTTACAAACTCTGTTTGCTCTTGTTGTTGTAACTATGTCAAGCCAGTATTCAATTTTCAGCATAGATCATAACTAACCACATTTGCAATAATTCTCAGGTCTCACAATTACTCATATCAATAGCATAATCAACTAGCAAGCCATAATAATAAATCTCGGATGGCAACACTTTCTCAAAACAATCATAATATGATATAACAAGATGGTATCTCGCTAGCCCTTTCTAAGACCGCAAAACATAAATGAAGAGCACCTTTAAAGATCAAGGACTGACTAGACATTGTAATTCATGGTAAAAGAGATCCAATCATAGTCATACCCAATATAAATTAACAGTGATGAATGCAAATGATAGCTGTGCTCTCCAGCTAGTGCTTTTTAATAAGAGGGTGATGACTCAACATAAAAGTAAATGGATAGGCCTTTCGCAGGGGGAAGCAGGGATTTGTAGAGGTGCCAGAGCTCGGTTTTGAAATAGAGATAAATTGCATTTTGAGCGATATACTTTCATTGTCAACGTAACAACTAAGAGATGGCGATATCTTCCATGCTAAACACATTATAGGCGGTTCCCAAACAGAATGGTAAAGTTTATACTCCCCCTCCACCAACAAGCATCAATCCATGGCTTGCTCGAAACAACGAGTGCCTCCAACATACATCAGGTCCCAGGGGGAGTTTTGTTTGCAATTAATTTTGATTTAGTTTGCATAAAGCATGGGACTGGGCATCCCGGTGACCAGCCATTTTCTCGTGAGTGAGGAGCGGAGTCCACCCCTCTTGAAAATAATCCGCCTAACACGGAAGATAAGGAAAACCTTGGTTGATACATGAGCTATTCGAGCATACAAAACAAAATGTTTATTTGAAGGTTTAGAGTTTGGCACATACAAATTTACTTGGAACGGCAGGTAGATACCGCATATAGGAAGGTATGGTGGACTCATCTGGAATAACTTTGCGGTTTAAGGGATTGGATACACAAGCAGTATTCCCGCTTAGTACAAGTGGAGGCTAGCAAAAGACTGGGAAGCGACCAACTAGAGAGCGACAACAGCCATGTACATGCATTAAAATTAATAAACATTGGATGCAAGCATGAGTAGGATATAATCCACCATGAACATAAATATCGTGAAGGCTATGTTGATTTTGTTTCAACTACATGCGTGAACATGTGCCAAGTCAAGTCACTTAAATCATTCAAAGGAGGATACCACCCCATCATACCACATCATAATCATCTCAATAGCATGTTAGCACACAAGGTAAACCATTATAACTCATAGCTAATCAAGCATGGCACAAGCAACTACGATCTCTAATTGTCATTGCAAACATGTTTATTCATAATAAGCTGAATCAAGAACGAGGGACTCATCATATTTACGAAAACAAAAGAGGTCGAGTTCATACTAGCTTTTCTCATCTCAATTAGTCCATCATATATCATCATAATTGCCTTTCACTTGCACGATCGAACGGTGTGAATAATAATAAGAGTGTACGTGCATTGAACTAAGACGGAATCTACGAGCATTCAATAAACAGGAAAAGACAAGGCAATATGGGCTCTTGGTTAAATCAACAATAATGCATATAAGAGCCACTTCAACAATTTAAATATGGTCTTCTCCTACTGACCCCCAAAGAAAAGAAAAGAAATAAAACTATTTACACGGGAAAGCTCCCAACAAGCAAAAGAAGAACGGGAAATATTTTTGGGTTTTCTTTTTAATTATTACTACTACAGCAGAAAAAATAAACTACTACTAATTTTTTTTGGTTTTTCTTAAGGTTTAACAAACACACAAGAAGAAAGCAGGAAAAAGAAAAAATAAACTGGCATGGATATTACAGCGAAAAAGTATGAGCACCGACATCTAGTAATGAGTGTGTGTGAACATAAATGTAATGTCAGTGAGAAATACGTACTCCCCCAAGCTTAGGCTTTTGGCCTAAGTTGGTCTATGGCCACGGCTGGCCTGGCGGATATCCATAATAATAGTTGTTGGGGTCGTACTGTGATGAGGAAGAAGGAGGCTCCGGTTGCCACTGGCTGGCAATCATCTCCGGATCCCACTGATAGTTAGACTGCTGTGAAGGATCAAATTGTGGTTCTGTTTCTGGCTCCTCGGCTGGTGCAGGGTTCTGGTAGGCGTGAATAGCCGTCAACGGAACATGGTATGTGCCTACAGTCAAAACAAACAAAGAAGGAGCAGGCAGGATAATAGTCTCAGGATGATGTTTGTTAAAGAACAATTGATATTTAAGCTCTCCTGCCCTATTCTTAACAATAAAATCGTGTGCCACCATACTTTTATGATCTAGATAAACACAGGGCAACACCTTTTCTTCCTTCTCAGCATGCCTAATAGGTATGTTAAAATGTGCAGCTAGGCGTGTAGCATAGATGCCTCCAAAGATGGCACCCTTAGTACGCTTCATACTTAACCGTCTAGCAATAATACCGTCCATACTAAAAGTGTTATCACTGTATAAACCATGGTGCAGAATAATTATATCAGGGATACTAAGGTTTCCACAGTTTCCGCGTCCAATTAAACAATGACTAGCAAATAATGCAAAGTAATGTAAAAAAGGAAAATGTATGCTAGTGATTCGTGCATCGGAAACCTTCCTAGTTTCTCCTACAGTGATAGTATCAATAAACCCAGCCACATCATCATGATGTGGTTCTTCTGTCTTGCCCTCAAAAGGGACTAAACAAATTCGACAAAAATCATAGAGTGACATCTCCTTATGCTCATCATATAAATAAAACTCCACCGTAGGTGGTGAGTTCCTAGAATGAAAATAAAAGTTTTGCACAAAAGTATTTGTGAGTAAGAGATACTGATCGCATTGGTCGTGGAGGAAAGCTGTGAGGCCTGCATTGTGAGCCAATTCATGAAAATCTTCATAGATACCGGCTGCTCTCAAGAAATCATCAGAAGGTCATTCACATGCCCGAATCTCCGCGGTGCACGGCAAATTATACTTAGGCTTCGGTGCCTTTTCCTTCGAGCTTTGGCTCGATGAGCCCCTCAAAAATCTCCTCATTATCTTTCTGAAATAATCTGAAATTCTTAGTAACTTCAAACAAAAGTGAACCAACTTCAATAATATTGATAGCAACTACTCCTACAAGTGCCTAGAGCCTATATCAAGCATTAGAACTACTTGGAACCATATAAATTTGACATGCAAGCTCAAGAACATGGTCACCTATGCAGCACAAATTTGCAAAGAATAAAGCACTAGAACAAAAACTAATTGGACCAATGGAGGAGTCAAATACCAAGGAACAATCTCCCCAAGCAGTTTTGCGAGAGGTGCTTTCAGCAAGGAGATCGAAAATCACAGCAAAAGTGGCTGGAACTCGTGCTTGAGTTGGTTTTTCGGGTTTGTGTGAGACAGAGGAAGAAGATGGGTGCTGGGATAAGTGGAGGGGGGCCACCATGGGCCCATGAGGCAGGGGGCGCGCCCTAGGGGGGGGCACCCACCACCCTCGTGGCCAGGTGGCAGCTCCTCCCGCGGTAATTTTTGCACAGTAAATCCTCAAATATCCCTGAAAAAATCATATTAAATTGGCATGGCATTCTGAGGACTTTTATTTTCGGGATATTTTTATATTGCACGGATAAGTCAGGAAACAGACAGAAAAATACTATATTTACTTTATTTCTACTAATTAACAGAAAGTATAGAGAGGGTACAGAAGTTTGTGCTTCTAGTTTCATCCATCTCATGCTCATAAAAAAGAATCCACTAACAAGGTTGATCAAGTCTTGTTAACGAACTCATTCCGAATAACATGGAACCGGAGAAATTTCGAATAACACTATGTTACCTCAACGGGGATATGCACATCCCCAATAATAAGAATATCATATTTCTTCTTGACAGTAGGAAGAGGAAATTCAAAACCTCCAAATATAATCGATGGAATTTTTCCAATAGAATTGATACTATGAACTTGAGGTTGTTTCCTCGGAAAGTGTACCGTATGCTCATTACCATTAACATGAAAAGTACATTGCCTTTGTTGCAATCAATAACAGCCCCTGCAGTATTAAGAAGGTCTTCCAAGAATAATAGACATACTATCATCCTCGGGAATATCAAGTATAACAAAGTCCGTTAAAATAGTAACGTTTGCAACCACAACAGGCACATCCTCACAGATACCGACAGGTATAGCAGTTGATTTATCAGCCATTTGCAAAGATATTTCAGTAGGTGTCAACTTATTCAAGTCAAGTCTACGATATAAAGAAAGAGGCATAACACTAACACCGGCTCCAAGATCACATAAAGCAGTTTTAATATAATTTCTTTTAATGATGCAAGGTATAGTAGGTAGTCCGGGGTCTTCAAGTTTCTTTGGTATTCCACCCTTAAAAGTATAATTAGCAAGCATGGTGGAAATTTCAGCTTCCGGTATCTTTCTGTTATTAGTAATGATATCCTTCATATATTTAGCATAAGGATTTGTTTTGAGCACATCAGTTAATCGCATACGCAAAAAGATAGGCCTAATCATTTTAGCAAAGCGCTCAAAATCCTCATCATCCTTTTTCTTGGATGGTTTCGGAGGAAAAGGCATGGGTTTCTGAACCCAAGGTTCCCTTTCTTTACCATGTTTCCTAGCAACAAAGTCTCTTTTATCATAACGTTGATTCTTTGATTGTGGGTTATCAAGATCAACAGCAGGTTCAATTTCTACATCATTATCATTACTAGGTTGAGCATCATCATGAACATCATTATTAATAGTTTCATTAGGTTCATGTTCATTACCAGATTGTGTTTCAGCATCAGACATAGAAATATCATTTGGATTATCAGGTGGTTCAGCAATAGGTTCACTGGAAGTTTTTACAGTTCTATCATTTTTCTTCTTCTTCTTTTTAGAAGAACTAGGAACATCAATATTATTTCTTTGAGAATCTTGCTCGATTCTCTTAGGGTGGCCTTCAGGATACAAAGGTTCCTGAGTCATTCTACCAGTTCGAGTAGCCACTCTAACAGCATAATCATTTTTCTTACTATTCATTTCGTCAAGCACTTCTTTTTGAGCCTTAAGTACTTGTTCTACTTGAGTGGTAACCATAGAAGCATGTTTGCTAACAAGTTTAAGTTCACCTTTAATATTAGCCATATAGTCACCCAAGCGTCTAATCATATAAGCATTTTCTTTTACTTGTCTACCAAAATAAGCATTGAAGTCGTCTTGCTTAAACATAAAGTTATCAAACTCATCCAAGCACTGACTAGCAATTTTAGTAGGAGGAACTTCAGCTTTATCATATCTATAGAGAGAATTTACCTTTACTACCTGTGTCGGGATATCGGGATCAGGAGGCTCTTCAGTAAATAAAGAATTGAGATCATATGTTTCTTCAATAGGCAGTATATTAAGACCTTGTATTTCTTCAATAGGAGGTAAATTCTTAACATCTTCAGCTTTAATACCTTTTTCTTTCATAGATTTCCTTGCCTCTTGCATATCTTCGGGACTGAGGAATAGAACACCTCTCTTCTTCGGAGTTGTTTTGAGAATAGGATTAGTAATTGGAGCAGGAGCTGGCTCAGGAGGTGCCCAATTATTTTCATTTGTCAACATATTATTCAATAGAATTTCAGCTTCATCCTGTGTCCTTTCCCTGAAAAGAGAACCAGCACAACTATCCAGGTAATCTCTGGAAGCATTGGTTAGTCCATTATAAAAGATATCAAGTATTTCAGGTTTCTTAAGAGGATGATCAGGCAAAGCATTAAGTAACTTGAGAAGCCTCCCCAAGCTTGTGGGAGACTCTCTTCTTTAAATTGCATGAAGTTGTATATTTCTCTCAAAGCAGCTTGTTTCTTATGAGCAGGGAAATATTTAGCAGAGACGTAATAAATCATATCCTGGGGACTACGCACACAACCAGGATCAAGAGAATTAAACCATATCTTAGCATCACCCTTTAATGAGAACGAAAATATTTTAAGTATATAGAAGTAACGAGATCTCTCATCATTAGTAAACAAGGCAGCTATATCATTTAACTTAGTAAGATGTGCCACAACAGTTTCAGATTCATGGCCATAAAACGGATCAGATTCAACCAAAGTAATTATATCAGGATCAACAGAGAATTCATAATCCTTATCAGGAACACATATGGGTGAAGTAGCAAAAGCAGGGTCAGGTTTCATTTTATCTCTAAGTGATTCTTTGTTCCATTTAACTAATAACCTCTTAAGCTCGTATCTATCTTTGCAAGCTAAAATAGCTGCAGAAGATTCCATATCAAAAAGATAGCCCTCAGGGATAACAGGCATATTTTCATCATCAATATCATCATCGTATTCAGATTTAATAATTTCTTTTTCTCTAGCCCTAGCAATTTGTTCATCTAGAAATTCACCAAGGGGCACAGTAGTATCAGGCATAGAAGCAGTTTCATCATAAGTATCATGCATAGCAGAAGTGGCATCATCAATAACATGCGACATATCAGAACGAATAGCAGAAGCAGGTGTAGGTGTCACAAACTTACTCATAACAGAAGGTGAATCAAGTGCAGAGCTAGATGGCAGTTCCTTACCTCCCCTCGTAGTTGAGGGATAGATCTTGGTTTTTGGATCTCTCAAGTTCTTCATAGTGTCTAGCAGATATAAATCCCAAGTGACTCAAAGAATAGAACTATGCTCCCCGGCAACGGCGCCAGAAATTAGTCTTGATAACCCACAAATATAGGGGATCGCAACAGCTTTCAAGGGTAGAGTATTCAACCCAAATTTATTGATTCGACACAAGGGGAGCCAAAGAATATTCTCAAGTATTAGCAGCTGAGTTGTCTATTCAACCACTCCTGGAAACTTAGTATCTGCAGCAAAGTGTTTAGTAGCAAAGTAATATGATAGTGGTGGTAGCAGCAACAAAAGTAAAGACAGCAAAAGTAATGTTTTTGGTATTTTGTAGTGATTGTAACAGTAGCAGCGGGAAAGTAAATAAGCATAAACCAGTATATGGAAAACTCGTAGGCACCAGATCAGTGATGGATAATTATGCCAGATGTGGTTCATCATGTAATAGTCATAACATAGGGTGACACAGAACTAGGCTCCAATTCATCAATGTAATGTAGGCATGTATTCCGTATATAGTCATACGTGCTTATGGAAAAGAACTTGCATGACATCTTTTGTCCTACCCTCCCATGACAACGGGGTCCTATTGGAAACTAAGGGATATTAAGGCCTCCTTTTAATAGAGAACCAGAACAAAGCATTAGCACATAGTGAATACATGAACTCCTCAAACTATGGTCATCACCGGGAGTGGTCCCGATTATTGTCACTTCGGGGTTGCCGGATCATAACACATAGTAGGTGACTATAGACTTGCAAGATAGGATCAAGAACTCTCATATATTCATGAAAACATAATAGGTTCAGATCTGAAATCATGGCACTCGGGCCCTAGTGACAAGCATTAAGCATAGCAAAGTCATAGCAACATCAATCTCAGAACATAGTGGATACTAGGGATCAAACCCTAACAAAACTAACTCAATTACATGATAAATCTCATCCAACCCATCACCGTCCAGCAAGCCTATGATGGAATTACTCACGCACGGCGGTGAGCATCATTAAATTGGTGGAGGATGGTTGATGATGACGACGGCGACGAATCCCCCCTCTCCGGAGCCCCGAACGGACTCCAGATCAGCCCTCCCAAGAGGTTTTAGGGCTTGGCAGCGGCTCCGTATCGTGAAAACGCGATGATTTCTTCTCTCTAATTTTTTGTCTCCAAAAGCAAATATATAGAGTTGGAGCTGGCGTCGGAGGGCATCCAGGGGGCCCACGAGGTAGGCGGGTGCGCCCTAGGGGGGCACCCCCCACCCTCGTGATAAGGGTGTGGCCCCCCTGGTCTTCATCTTTGGCGAGGATTTATTTTTTATTTTTTCTAAGATGTTCCATGGAGTTTCAGGTCATTCCGAGAATATTTGTTTTCTGCACATAAAACAACACCATGGCAATTCTGCTGAAAACAGCGTCAGTCCGGGTTAGTTCCATTCAAATCATACAAGTTAGAGTCCAAAACAAGGGCAAACGTGTTTGGAAAAGTAGATACGACGGAGACGTATCAATAGTCGCCCAACGTGTTAGAGACATCGGGAGCAAGCAATCTAGAAGTCATAAGCTTTCCGGGAGAAACAACTTGCATGACTTTGGGCAAAACCTCTGTGTCAACATTGTGCTTCGATGCAAAAGGGAAAGACAAGAAAGAATGCAATGCACCAGTATCAAAAAGAACTCTTGCGGGAATATCTTAACAGGAAGGTTACCCATAATCACATCTGACGAGTCCTCTGCCTGAGTTGCGTTCAACATGTTGACCTTGGCATGCTTGGGATTATGCTTGACCACTGCGGTGCTGGCAGATCTCACATGAGGAGGAGGAAGACGCCTCTGATTGAAGCATTTGTTGGCATAGTGACCCTTCTGCTGACACTTGTTGCACGTGACCTCTGAAAGAGGACGGTGATACGGAGCACTTGATCTTGGAGCATGAGACGAAGTCTTGTTCTGAAAGCCTGGGTTGGGTGGGTGGGAAGATCCATTGCCACCTTTGCTCTTCTGCTGATAAGGCTGACGGAACAGAGGAGGAGGAGGAGGCAACCAATACTTTTGCTGCTTAGTTACCACTTGAGTTGAGGAAGAAGGAGTTGCATCCCTGACTCGTTTCTTGGAAGCATCGCACTTAAGCTGAGCAGTCTCTTGTTTCAGTGCCATGTTGTAAAACTCATCGTACTTGTTCGGCTCGAAAAGCACGAGAGCTAGTTGAAGATCTTCTCTGAGGCCACTTCTGAACTGATAAATCATGCTCTTCTCGTCAGGGACGTCTTGCTTAGCGAAACGAGCGAGCTTCTGGAACATGATGTTATACTGGTAAACAGACAAGCTGCCTTGCTTCAGATTGCGGAACTCCTCACGCTTGCTCTCAACAACACTCTGAGGAATGTGGTGAGCTTTGAAGTCTTGACGGAATTCATCCTAGGTAACCACACGACCTCCTCTGGAATCTTTGTATTGCTGATACCACTCTGCAGCTTGGTCTTTGAGTTGGAATGAGGCAAACTTGACAAAGTCCTCAGGCCTGACGTTGCAGCACTCGAAATGTTTGCAGATATCCACGAGCTAATCATCAGCGTCTGTTGCCTCGACACAGTTACTGAAGGTCTTTGGCTGGTTTGCGAGGAACTGGTTGAGTGTAGCAAACTGATTCTGATTGTTGCCATGGCCTTGATTTCCTTGGTTGCGCTCTTGCAAGAGTTGCATAAGCATTTGCGTGTTTGCATTGGTAGCGGACGATTCTGGCGCGTTGGAGGAGCCATCCTGAAGAGGGTGACATCCGTTAGCATCTTGACAGACATATATTCAAGCTGAATCAAATGGATTGAAATTGCAACATATAGTCTTAACATCCGAACAAAATGAACGAATGAATTCCAATTGAAATGGTCACACTTCCATAAATTGAGAAGCCACTTAGATAGAGGTAGATGAATAAAACAACAAGGTACGGACAAGAACAAATACTTGGTAAGGATTACCCAATCACAAACCAAATATCCACGAAAGAAATACTAGAGCTACATGAATTCCCACCTATGAAACTTCCGAACCTTTCCGGTTATGCAATCAGGTGTTGGGGATACAGGGGAATCATAATATCTCACCCAAAGCTAGCAAATCCTACATCTAGCTGTATCCATCCTTCAACACATAACCAAGAAACCTTTGGAAATCATTTACCTCAACCTTCAAAAAGCATCCGTTATACGAGTTATGGCAATACTCCCGAACTCCCGCCCCAGTACTGGGTGGCGTCGAGGTTATCTCACCAACAAATGCATAAAAGATATTTTCGATGTCGGTGAAACTCAGGTATTCCAGAATTGCAACTATAAAATTGTGACGACAACACCTCAGAGCTCAACTCCCCGGGACACTGCCACAACCCCTAAATGTCAGGAGGCACCAAGAACAATGTTCTCGTCACAAAACCATCGGAACGATTCCAAGATACCCGCGTGATCCTAAATTTTTTAGTGAAATTTGAGAAGAGAAGAGTCAAAACACTACGTCAGGATGCCTCACCAGAGCGACGAAGGGACTGAGGAGTAAAAAGAATCCTACTGTCCGATATATATAATCCTAAATGACTCAAAACATTTTTCTAGACTCGACAACGCCAGCGATTCGATCAAGCAGGGGGCTCCTAAGTCGGGGAAGGCTCTGATTACCAACTTGTAACACCCACGATGCGGCTATATCTCCCACGTGTCGAAGCACGACTTAGAGGCATAACCGCATTGTAAGCAATGTCGCAAGTGGGATAGTCTTCACACAACCCATGTAATTTATAAGGAAAAGAGGTACATAGTTGGCTTACACTCGCCATGTCACACAATAGCATAAATATCATTACATTCATCCAGATACAATCAAGGTCCGACTACGGAACCAAAATAAGGACAACCCCAAATGCATAATGTCCCCGATCTCCCCAACTGGGCACCACTACTGATCATCTGGAAAGGAAACGTAGTATCGTCCTAAGTCCTCATCGAACTCCCACTTGAGCTCAGTCGAATCTCCTGGAACGACATCATCGGTCCCTACATCTGGTTTTGGAAGTAATCTGTGAGTCACGGGGACTCAGCAATCTCACACCCTCACGATCAAGACTATTTAAGCGTATAGGTAGGGAAAAGGTATGAGGTGGAGCTGCAACAAGCACTAGCATATATGGTGGCTAACATACGCAAACGAGAGCAAGAAGAGAAGGCAAGGCACGGTCGAGAAACTATGATCAAGAAGTGATCCTAGAACAACCTATGTTCAAGCATAACACGAGACCGTGTTCTCTTCCCGAACTCCGCCGAAAAGAGACCATCACGGCCACACACTCTGTTGATTCATTTGAATTAAGTTAAGATTCAGGTTTTCTACAACCGGACATTAACAAATTCCCATCTTCCCATAACCATGGGCACGGCTTTCGAAAGTTCAAATCCCTATAGGGGTGTCCCAACTTAGCCCATCACAAGCTCTCACGGTCAAAGAAGGATATTCCTTCTCCCAAGACAACCCGATCAGACTCGGAATCCCGGTTATAAGACATCTCGACAATGGTAAAACTAAACCAGCAAAGCCGCCCGAATGTGCCGACAAATCCCGATAGGAGCTGCACATATCTCGTTCTCAGGGCACACTCTGATGAGACATCCTACGAGTAAAACCAACCCTCGAGTTGCCCCGAGATGGCCCCACAATCTACTCGGTTCGGACCAGCACTCAGAGGAGCACTTGCCCAGGGGGGGTTTAAAATAAAGATGACCCTTGAGTCCGCGAAACCCAAGGGAAAAAGGCTAGGTGGCGAATGGTAAAACCAAAGGTTGGCCCTTGGTGGAGGAGTTTTATTCAAGGCGAACTGTTAAGGGGTTCCCATTATAACCCAACCGTGTAAGGAACACAAAATCAAGGAACATAACACCAGTATGACAGAAACTAGGGCGGCAAGAGTGGAACAAAACACCAGGCATAAGGCCGAGCCTTCCACCCTTTACCAAGTGTATAGATGTATTAAAATAGACAAGATATAATAATGATATCCCAACAATAAACATGTTCCAACAAGGAACAAACTCCAATCTTCACCGGCAACTAACAATGCTATAAGAGGGGCTGAGCAAAGCGGTAACATAGCCAAACAACGGTTTGCTAGGACAAGGTGGGTTAGAGGTTTGACATGGCAATATGGGAGGCATGATAAGCAAGTGGTAGGTATCGTAGCATAGGCATAGCAATAGAGTGAGCATCTAGCATGGAAAGATAGAAGTGATTTCGAGGGTATGGTCATCTTGCCTGCAAAGTTCTCTGAGTTGACGTTAGCTTGATCCTCGTAAGCGTACTCAACGGGTTCCTCGATCACGTACTCATCTCCCGGCTCTACCCAAAGCAAGAACACAAGCAAAGGGAGACACAATCAACCACGGTGCAATGCACAAGCAACATGATGCAAAACATGGCATGAGATACGGGATGCGATATGCGATGCATATGCATGTTTCGGAAAGGAAAGATTGAACCTGGCCTCAACTTGGAAAACCAAGAGTGCCACTGGAAAGATGAGTTGATTTCAGTCGAAATCGGTATAAAGATCACCGGAATCGGATGCACGGTTTGCAAATGGCAAGCAAAACAAATATGGCACCGATCTGTGATTAACAGCACGAGGCCATCTAAATGCATCAAGAACAACAAGCTATTGCACTCTAACATAGAAACAAACCACATGGCAGTTGTCCACTCAAGATGCTTGACAAAAGATGAACACTGAGCCACGGCTAAATAACTCAATAGCAGGTTCAAACAAGCATGGCAAAAGTGCAAAAGATATCAGGTTACAGACTTAACAACATGCCAGGAATTTAACATCAGGAAGCAATGTGTAGATGAAGATAACAATAGCTACAGGAACATATCATGACAAAGCAAGGCATGGCATGAAGCTACTCAAAGCATATAACAAAAGTCCCTTACTGACCATAAGCCAAAAGGGATCAGAAAATACAATGGCAACCATGTGAACATAGCAACTTTTGTTAACAGATTCAGACTTAGTAGAAAACTGGAACATGGCAAAACAGATTCACGTAGGCATGTTTACGAGCTCGATGGACTCACCACAAAGCATTGCATGACAAACTAAGCATACACCCAGCAAGTAGACATGGCATAGAAGCTAAACATGGCAAGAACAACCTCATAGCATGCATGGATCAACTACAACAACCTCGGCAAAATTGCTTAACATGTAAACAATCTGCCAGGAACATTTTATAGCAACAGTAGAGCTCGGTTGAGTCTAGCTAGGGTGTTCCATAATTGCAAACAAAGACATGGATGGAAAGACCAAAACAATATCTACAAAACATCCTTATGATCATGCTCAAAAGAGGCATGGATCACTCTGTAGCAACATGAATACATGGCATAAAAATATTAGCAGGGCAAAGAATTAGAAGATTTCTAAGTCCCTGAAATCAACAACATTACGAGAGCTACTTTGCATGCTTGTGCTAGTCACCACAAAGATCACAAAAATACATGGCATACACCCCTGTAAAGATGGCATGACATACTTCAAAACACATGTAGGGCACAAGTTCATAGGAGGCACACATTAATCATGGAAAAAATGACAAATGACCATTTATTGATAAGAATCTGAAACTAACATTACATAGCACTCTTGCAACAGCATTTAGGGCATCAAGATGAACTCAAATTAACATGGTGCAATGGAATGAAATGATGTACTCATCGAGACGAACAATTTGATATGCTACATGCCCAAAACGGAGCCACGGATGCAGAGTTATGATGCGATGAAAAACGCTAAAAATTACTGGGACTTTGGGCCAAAATTAGGTCAACCTCTCAGATCCGAATATAGATCTGGCACGTTCTTCAAGGTTCGTCGGAGGGGGCTCGCCGGAGATGCGTCGGAGTCGAGGGAGAGGGGCGGTGCCACCAGATCCATCGCTGGGGTCCCTGCCGGTGACGAGGGCGGCACGGCGGACGATGGAAGGAGGCGGAGGATGGCGCGGCGGCCCGGGCGGTAGAGGCGGCGGTCGCCGGCGTTGGCGGTGGGCGGCGGGCGCCGGCGAGGTGAGAGCGCGGCGGCGCGGCGAGGAGGGAGCGGGCGCGGGTGCTGTCGGGCGGCGCCGGGCGGAGCGGGCCACGGGAGCCGGAGTAGGGCCCGGCGGGCCTCGGCGATGTGGGCGGCGCGGCACCATGTGGCGGGCGGCAACTGGTGCGGAGCGGCGGCAGAGATTCGTCCGGGGCGCAGAGGGGAAGGGGGGGCTAGGTTTAGGGTGGAAATGATCCGAGAATTTCGGTGGAGGTTCCTTTTTATAGGTAGAGGGAGCTAGGAGGCTCCAACTTGAGCACGGTTTGCGGCCACGCGATCGTGCTTGAATGACCGAGATGATGGAGGGGGTTTAGGTGGGTTTGGGGCTACTTTGGAGAGGTGTTGGGCTGCAACACACACGATGCCTCTACGGTTCCTCGGTTAACCGTTGGAGTATCAAATGAAGTCCAAATGGCACGAAACTTGACAGGCGGTCTACCGGTAGTAAACCAAGGCCGTTTGGCAAGTATCGGTCCAATCCGAGAAAGTTTAACACCCGCACACGAAAAGAGGTAGAAAGGGACACCGGAGGACATAGGAGCGCCGGAATGCGAAACGGACAACGGGGAAAATGCTCGGATGCATGAGACGAACATGTATGAAAATGCGATGCACATGATGACATGATATGAGATGCATGACATAGACAAAACAACACGAAGACAAAAAACCCGACAACAAGGAAATATCATAACTTAGTGCCGGAAATGGCAAGAGTTGGAATACAAATATGGCATGTTACACACGGGGTGTTACAAAAATCTTCTCAACACAATGGGATTACAAAAGGGTAATCCCACCCTCATTATCTCTCAATAGCTTGATATTTGAGATAACGTTAGCCACACCAAGGTCCTTCATCTCAAAGTTCTGACATGGAAATGGCTTGACCTCCTCAATGACTTTGAGGGAAAAATTCATCAACATACAAGCATAATATAACTCCTTCGTCCCCACCTTAATGATAGTATACACAGTTGTCAGCTTCATTAACAACAAAGCCACAAATATCAAAGTTGTATTAAGCTTCTCATGCCATTTCTTAGGTGCTTGTTTCGGACTATATAAAGATTTTAGTAACTTACACACCTTTCCTTCCTGACCATCTATCACAAAGCCACCTGGTTGTTGCATGTAGATTTCCTCGTATAGCTCTCCGTTCAGAAAAGTTGTCTTAAGATCCATCTGGTGGACGAGAAGACAATGTGAGGCCGCCAACGAGAGTAATACTCGAATGGTGGTCAGTATGGTCACAGGTGAATAAGTGTTGAAGAAATCTTCTTCTTCTTTCTGGGAAATAACCTTTGGCACAAGCCTGCCTTGTTCTTTTCAATCGTACCATTGGCCCTAAGCTTCTTTTTGAACACCCACTTACATCCCAATGGTTTACAACTATAGGGGCATTCAATGATCTCCCATGTCTCGTTAGCCATAATGGAATCCATCTCACTACAGACCGCATCTTTCTAGTAGTCAGCATCTGGAGATGTACATGCTTCTAAAATAGAAGTGGGAGTATCATCCACGAGGATCACAAGGAAATCATCACAAAAAGACTTCATAGTCATTTGTATCTTGCCCCTACCAAGGGTTTCCTCATCATCATGCACAGGATTTTCAGCATGTGTTCGTTCATAGTATTCCATAGGAGTGGCCGGAATCAATCTAGTTGGCCAAACCAAACCGATAATTCGAAGAGAAATACAAAGATATCAAATCATGCATATAAGAATTCAGACAAGATTCAAATAATATTTATAGATAAACTGATCATAAATCCACAATTCATCGGATCTTGACAAACACACCGTAAAAGAATATTACATCAGATAGATCTCCAAGAACATCATGGAGAACATGGTATTGAGAATCAAAGAGAGATAAGAATCCATCTAGCTACTAGCTATGGACCCGTGGGTTTGTGGTAAACTACTCACGCTTCATCGGAAGGGCAATAGAGTTGATGTAGATGCCCTTCGTGATCGAGTCCCCCTTCGGCAGGATGCGAGAAAAGGCCCCAAGATGGGATCTCACGGGAACAGAAGGTTACGGCGGTGGAAAAGTATTTTGGTGGACGCCTCTAGTGGTTTGGGAATATTTATGAATTTATAGGCCAAAGTTTAGGGTTTGGAGGACTCCCGTGGGGCCCACAAGACCTCGAGGCGCCCCCTAGGGCGCACCCGTGTGGCTTGTGGAGTCCTCGGGACTCCTTTGCCTTCCTCTCCAAGTCCTACGTGCGTCTTCTAGTCCAAAAAAACCATCGCGAAAGTTGTATTCTGTTTGGTATTCCTTTTCTGTAAAACTCAAGAACAAAGGAAAAAATAGAAACTGGCACTAGGCTCTAGGTTAATAAGTTAGTCCCAAATATAATATAAAATAGCATATTAATGCATATAAAAACATCCAAAATAGATAATATAATAGCATAGGACAATAAAAAATTATAGGTACGTTGGAGACGTATCACTGTGTTGCACCGGATTGTGAGAAATCTTGATAGCACTTTCATTGTCACATAGAAGAGGCACTTTGTCACAAGTGACACCATAATCCTTTAAAGTTTGCCTCATCCATAGCAATTGTGCACAACAACTTGCGGCGGCTACATACTCGGCCTCGCTGGAGGAGAGAGATACACAATTTTGCTTATTCGAGGCCCAACTCACCGAAGAGCGACCAAGGAACTGGCACCCTTTGGGAAGTTGACTTCCTCTCCACACAATCTCCTGCCCAGTCCGAGTCCGAGTAACCCATGAGATTAAAGCTTGCTCCTTTGGGGTACCATAAGCCAAAGTTTGTGGTGTGAGCCAAATATCGAAAGATTCGCTTGACCGCCACATAGTGGCTTTCCTTTGGTGCGGCTTGAAACCGTGCACAAATTCCCACACTCAACATGATATCCGGTCTAGATGCACAAAGGTAAAGCAAGGATCCAATCATGGAGCGATATACCTTTTGATCCACCGCTTTACCATTGGGATCGCTGTCAAGCTTGCATTTTGTGGGCATGGGAAACTTGACCGGCTTGACATCATATAGCTTGAATCTCTTGAGCATGTCTTGGGCATACTTGGCTTGGTTGATGAAAGTTCCTTTTCTTCTTTGCTTGACTTTGAACCCCAAGAAAGAACTTCAACTCACCCATCATGGACATCTCAAACTTCTTGGCCATTAGAGTGGCAAACTCATCATTGAAAGATTGTTAGGAGAACCAAAAATAATATCATCAACATATAGTTGGCGTATGAACAAATCCCCTTTGACCCTCTTAGTAAAAAGAGTGGGATCGATTTTCCCAATTTCAAACCCACGATCTTGCAACAACTCGGTAAGGTGCTCATACCATGCACATGGGGCTTGTTTAAGGCCATAGAGGTCCTTCTTGAGTTTGTATACATGATTGGGGAGCTTGGGATCCTCGAATCCTGGAGGTTGTTTGACATATACCACATCATTCAAAGGACCATTAAGAAATGCACTTTTCACATCCATTTCTTGCAACTTAAAATCATGATGAGATGCATATTGCTACCTCTTGAGCACTGCATTGGTTTTCCCTTGAAGAGGAAAGGGTGATGCAGTAAAGTAGCGTAAGTATTTCCCTCAGTTTTTGAGAACCAAGGTATCAATCCAGTAGGAGATCATGCTCGAGTCCCACACACCTACACAAACAAATAAGAACCTCGCAACCAACGCGATAAAGGGGTTGTCAATCCCTTCACGGTCACTTACGAGAGTGAGATCTGATAGATATGATAAGATAATATTTTTGGTATTTTTATGATAAAGAGAAATAAAGATGCAAAGTAAAACAAACGGCAATAGAAATAGCTAAGTGTTGGAAGATTAATATGATGGAAGATAGACCCGGGGGCCATAGGTTTCACTAGTGGCTTCTCTCAAGAGCATAAGTATTATGGTGGGTAAACGAATTACTGTCGAGCAATTGATAGAATTGAGCATAGTTATGAGAATATCTAGGTATGATCATGTATATAGGCATCACGTCCGTGACAAGTAGACTGAAACAATTTTGCATCTACTACTATTACTCCACACATCGACCGCTATCCAGCATGCATCTAGAGTATTAAGTTCATAAGAACAAAGTAATGCTTTAAGTAAGATGACATGATGTAGAGGGATAAACTCATGCAATATGATATAAACCCCATCTTTTTATCCTCGATGGCAACAATACAATACGTGCCTTGCTGCCCCTGCTGTCACTTGGAAAGGACACCGCAAGATTGAACCCAAAGCTAAGCACTTCTCCCATTGCAAGAAAGATCAATCTAGTAGGCCAAACCAAACTGATAATTCGAAGAGACTTTCAAAGATAACCAATCATACATAAAAGAATTCAGAGGAGATTCAAATATTGTTCATAGATAAACTTGATCATAAACCCACAATTCATCGGATCTCGACAAACACACCGCAAAAGAAGATTACATCGAATAGATCTCCAAGAAGATCGAGGAGAACTTTGTATTGAGATTCAAAGAGAGAGAAGAAGACATCTAGCTAATAACTATGGACCCGAAGGTCTGAAGTAAACTACTCACACATCACCGGAGAGGCCATGGAGTTGATGTAGAGGCCCTCCGTGATCAATGCCCCCTCCAGCGGAGCTCGGGAAAAGGCCCCAAGATGGGATCTCTCGGGTACAAAAGGTTGAGGCGGTGGAATTAGGTTTTCGTGGTGCTCCTGGATGTTTGCGGGGTACATGGACTTATATAGGAGGAAGAAGTAGGTCGGTGGAGCAACGAGGGGCCCACGAGGGTGGAGGGCGCGCCCAGGGGGGTAGGTGCGCCCCCTGCCTCGTGGCCTCCTCGATTGTTTCTTGACGCCCACTCCAAGTCTCCTGGATCACATTTGTTGAGAAAATCACGTTCCCAAAGGTTTCATTCCGTTTGGACTTTGATTGATATTCCTTTTCTGCGAAACACTGAAATAGGCAAAAAACAGCAATTTGGGTTGGGCCTCCGGTTAATAGGTTAGTCCCAAAAATGATATAAAAGTGTAAAATAAAGCCCCTTAAACATCCAAAATAGATAATATAATAGCATGGAGCAATCAAAAATTATAGATACGTTTGAGATGTATCACATATGCAAGCAACATGCGAATAGATTCAAGATGTACAATAGGGCAAAGGTTTAACTGTAGTCGATACCCTCGACTTGGGAGTAGCCTTGTGCCACCAATCTTGCCTTGTTTCGGACAACCACACCGTTCGCATTTTGCTTGTTCTTGAAGATCCATTTGGTCCCAAATGACATTGTGTTCCTTCGTTGGCCTTGGCACTAATTCCCAAACTTGATTGTGCTCGAAGTTGTTGAGTTCATCATGCATGGCCTCAAGCCAATCCTCATCATCGAGCGCCTCATGTACCTTTTGGTGTTCAACACACGAAAGAAACGTGTGATGCTCACAAAAGTTGGACAATTGTTTACGAGTAGTTACCCATTTTCTCAAGCTTCCAAGCACATTCTCCATGACATGTTGTTGACGGTCGTGCTTGGAAGCCACCTTAGCCGCACAACGCTCTAGAAGTACCTCGATGGGCATTTGGAGGTCATCTTTCTCATCTTGATCACTGTCTTGAGGTTGCTCTTGATCTTGCTCTTGCTCTTGATCTTGAGCACCATCTTGATCTTGCTCTTGATCTTGAGCGAGCTTGGAGGCATGAACTTGATCCTGGGCATCATTTGGTGCATCACCATCTCCACGGGGTTGATCTTGCCCTTGATCTCGCTCATTGGGTTGAGGGCCTTCACTTTGTTCTTCGGAAGCATGTGGGTGTGGCGTAGATGATGGCTCCACTTGAGTAGAGCATTTTCCTTCTCCTTCGGCCGCAAGGGGTTCCTTAATGGGGAGTATTTGACCAATCCCCATTCTTCTAATGGCTTGGGGAGGAATTTCATCACCTACATCACAAGGACCACTTTGCTCCACTTGTGAGCCGTTATTTTCACCAAACTCGATGTTACACGTCTCCACAATGAGTCCACTGGACTTGTTGAGGACACGGTAAGGATGAGAGCTTGTAGCATAACCACAAATATGCCCTCTTGAGCTCTAGGTTCGAATTTAGACAAACAAACACCTTTCTTGAGAATGAAACACTTACAACTAAACACGTACTTGAGGTTGGGCTTGTTGCTAGTAACACTACAAAAAAATACACTTCCGTGATGATACGTGTTTGTCACAGTAGGTCGCTTTTTTTGTCATGCATGTACATCCATGACAAATTTATGACAGAATCAAGATAGTCATACTTGTGCTGTCGTAGAAGTGTTCCATGACATTACCAAAATTATCATCACGGAAGTGTCCACTTCCATGACGATAAATCGCGCGTCACAGAAGTGCTTTCATCAAGGGTGACCGATACATGGCATCCACCGTAACGGCACACCGTTAAGCTATCGGGTCGGGTTTTGGATCTGATAACCCGTTAACAGCCTCGACCAATGGGAAATTTCCATGTGTAAAATTCTTATAAGCTCATCAGTGGGTCAGATAGGCGCCTATGATACATCGACACGTGGCACGGCCCAACAGAGGCCCATTCCTGCGAAAAGGTCGGCCCGTTTGACTTGGTCAAAAGGTGGCGGGCCAGCCCATGGAAAGCCTGTTAACGGCCTGTTCGCATATAGCCCATTTACAGCCCGCTAACCCAAGGCCCGTTACGCCCTATTCGAATTAGGCCCAGTAGTGTCATCTAGGCCATCCAATATGATTCCAGCCCGTTTTCACTTCTGGCCCATGTATGGCCCATGATGTCTTTCGGCCCATATGAGGCCCTATGTAACTCTTGGCCTATTAACGACCCGTTGTGAAACTGGCCCATAATGAACAGTGTATCACTTTACACCCATTAACGGCCCGTGGTGAAACTGGCCTGTAATGAACAGTGTATCACTTTATACCCATTAATGGCCCGTTATTCCGTTGGGCCGTTTCCAGCCCATGTTATCTTGCGGCCTTCTTAGAGCCCATTTATTCTTGGGCTCATTTCCAGCATTCGTTTACTTACGGCCCGTTACTGTCATTTTCTGCTTGTGGGCCAAATTCAGCTCGTGGTTACAGTCGGCCCGTTTGTGGTCCATTAATACGTTGGGCCATTTTCATAGCGTCATCAAATACGGCCTATTAACGATGGCCCATTACGGTCGGCCCATGAATGGACGATTCCATCTATAGCCCGTTTACGGCCATAATGCGGCCTGTTATTGGCCCATGTTTGGCCAATCGACCATACAGCCCGTATAAGGCCCATTGATGATACGGCCCGTAGAAGGCCCATTGTTTCTATGGCCCGTAGAAGGCCTACTGTTTCTACGGCCCGTAGAAGGCCCACTGTTTCTACGGCCTGTAGGAGGCCCAGTGTCACTACAGTAAATATTAGCCCATGGTTATTGTGGCCTAGTTTTAAAAAATAGGTTATTGCAGCCACTAGTTAACCGCAGAAAAAGAACTGCAATGACTATAAGCAAACAAATAAACAAGACAACAAGGAAATAAATAAGCAAGAAACTAACGCTAGGCTATCACGGCTATTACACATATTACATCCACCGGGCATCAAAGTTCGCCACTAGTGCAAATATAGGGAACAAAGCAGCATATCATATACACTGGCCGTCAAAATTGGCCACCAGTGCAAATAAACGCGGCAGCAAAACAAGAGCATAACTAAAACAACTTCAGAAGAGCTCAAGAAATGTTATCCTGGGTATCCACCATGCTGGCAATAAGCTTGGCAAGCTGATTAGCTTTGTCCTGTTTGGCGCTAAAATCCTCCAATGCTTGCTGTTGCACCAGAAAGTATGCATCTGAATGCTCTAGGGACTTCCGCAGTCCTTCCGCTTCTTGTCGCAGCACAGCTGATCGATGTCTTTCAGCTTGTAGTTGAGACTCAAGAAACCGAACTGATTCAGACAGTGAGTTTGAATAGCTTGTGCAAGCGGTAGTGGCCAGTAACTCCAACACTAAACCAAGACAGGATGTGTCACTATCCTGAACCTTATCTGCATTACTTCCTTTACCGTTGCTTAATAAGGCACTCTTCCCCAATATTCTGTCAGCATTCTAAAAGAAGAAACTAGCAGACACATAACAAGTTTAGCATGTACTAGTATATGAAACTCATTTCGGTGAACCAGTTCATTAGTAAGGTGGACATGATTAAACTACCAAGTCTTCTATTGCCAAGTACTAATACATAATATAAGCATCGAACAAACATATATCTATGTCCTATGGTAGCAATGAAATCTTAAGTTAGAACAATTGTTCTTCAGGTTTAGGCACTTGTTCTACGTGAACAGAGTACAATAAGACGCAAGAATATAGTACTTAAAAATAGAAAATGAGCTCATAGACCTTACCACATTCTTGGTTCGGGACCAGTACAGAACAAGGCGTTCCCAGTCATCGTCCAGTAAATGTGTCTCAGGAGAACGTAAGGGAATTTGATGAGCTTCTTTGCCGGTGAAGTACGTTTTCTTCAGGTAATTCTGATACTGCCACCAAGCATTCTTGAAGATAGCAGAGGTATTAGCACAGGTTACCTCATCCTGAGTTTCCAAATCGGTCCTTCTCTATAGAGAAAAATGGGAAAATTTGCTATATTATAACCATCATGGAGGTAGGATGTATGGGACGAAGCAAAGTAATTGCCATGAATAACATTACTTACACATAACTCCTGGACAAACACCTGCAATTGGCATTTTCCTTCATCTTCAGTATAATATTTCCAAGATGGGAAGATACACACATACGATTTAACAACATCAAATGCGATAGATGCTAAACTACGACTAGCTGGTTGTGCTTCCTCCACAGGAATAAGCGTACTAACTGGTGGAGTTGGGGTTCGCCGTGATAGTACTGGCCCTTTGGGCACTAGAGCTGCCTTACTAACTGCTCTTGTTTGGGAGCTCTGTGGTGGAGATGGTGTTGTGTCAATAGGAACTGGATTACTATCGGCTGGGTTTGGGGTTAGATTGGGTGAAGCTGGTTCTCTGTCCATCGTAGTAGGGGTACAATCTGGGAGAGTTTGGGTTATGTGTGGTAGGGCTGGTTCTTGTGCATGTACAACCGGGGTGCTATCTCCACCAAGAGGTAGCACTGTTTTATTTGAAGACCGTGTTTTTAGTCCGCTAGATACTGGCATCACCCGCTCCAATTCAAATGGCTGATAAACAGGAAACATAGTTGAATGTACAGACATTGTATGAGAGACAGATGCAATAGATAGTGTGGAAAAAAGAGGGCATGCAATAGTTGACATGTATATTGTTTAACTAAAACGGATAGCATGACATAATTTCACATATATGATGTCTATCTAAACTGGATAGCATAGCATAACATAATTCAAAGATATGATGAATAACTAAATAGGATCGCATGACATAATTCACCTACATGTTATCTAAGTAATCAGGATCGCATCATTTAATTCACATATGTGATTTATATGCTAAACAGAGGGCATTCGATATGATGTCTGAACTAAGAACATGGTGTTGAATATTGTGTATATGATGTCTAAACTATGCAATGCAAGACACCGTATGCATGATATGAGCAGTATAACCGTGCCAAGTTAGAGCATACACCTCAGTGGGGGAATAGGACTGGTCATCTGTCTCTGAATCCATCTCTGAGGAGCTATCGGGACCCAACAAGAGATCTGCTTCGACAGGTAGCACTGTCTACTCTGAAGGCCTTGTTTTCACTCCAGATTTTTCCATCTCCCACCCAAATGGCTGATTCACAGGAAGAGTAGCTTAATGTACGAACATTGTTGACAAATGGAAATGTAATGAAGAAAAGGATGGGAAAGATATCATTCAAATATATGATGCCTGGTTAAACAAGATGGCATTGCACATTTCACATATATTATGGCTGGCTAAAAGACATGAGACTGCATAATTCCCATATATGATATAGAAACTAAACATGTGGCATTATAGAACATGTCTAAACTAAGCAGATGACATATATTATGTCAAAAGTAGGCACTGCAAGGCAACATATGCATGATATGACTAACATCATCATGCCAAGGTAGAGCAAACACCTTGGGGGGTAAATAGGAGTGGTCAGTGGCGTCCGAATCCACCTCAGAACAGATATCTTCCTCTGGATTACAATCTGGAGAGGGGTGGGGAGGGTTTGCCATTGAACCCACCATGGAGCGATGTCTGCATGACATTGTATTACCGCACAAAACTCTTCTCTTTTTCTCTACATGTTCAGCATGACTGTGTACAATATCTGACATGCATACGAAAAAAATATGGTGAGATTATGTAAGGAGAGCATGTAGAAATTTAGAGTGATGGTAACAACCAGTGGATCGATGTTTTTCCGTTGAACCAAAATAGCCCTAATGGATCGACGTGAATGTATAGTAATAAGTGATGCAACAAGTGTACAACCTCTTTGCCGTAGCCGTGTCGACCTCAGCATCATTGGTTTGGTCGCTGAAGCAGTTGAGGCAGAGGTGGCTGTTGGAGGTATGGAGGAAGATCTATGGAATCTGTAGACGGCTTCCAGGGCACTGCTCTGTTGTGATGGATCGTTCTGTCGTTTGAGTAGCTCCGGTGAGCCGTAAGACGTCAAGGCTGAAGCAGCACAAGACAGACATCGTCAATCTCAAGTGGGATTCTAATAGCATCTCCAATAGATGATGTAAAATGGATGTAAAATTAACATCACCAAAAACCACCTGACTACAAGAGATGAGGTAAAAACTGTTGACTCTGAACTTAACTGTCGAAACTGAAATTTACTGTGGAATCTGAATGCTACTGTCGAAACTGAACGCAATGGTAGCAGAGAGGCACTTGACATGTAGTTTAGGGAGGGCCTGCAGTTCATCTTCAACCTGCACCCCCCTGAGCTGCCAGCTACCACCGGCCGAACCGCCGGCCCCAGCGCTGCATCGCCACCCCGAAACAACTCGCCACCACCACCCCGGCCAGCCCTCTAGGCCCCCCGCCCCCACCCTGACTCCTAAGATAGATAGTGGGGTACCTCTCCGGCGAGCCCCCGTCCCCGTTGCGGGTGGTTCTTCATTAACTCCGGCGAGCCCCCCAACCCCTGAAAATCGACTGACCCAAAAGTCGATTCAGTCGACTGAAGTGTGGCTTAATCGGAGCAGAGCAGCAGCACGAGTGAGGGGGAGAGCAGCAGCAACAGTTGGGCGAATGAGCGATCGAGCGAGAGCCGGAGCAGCAGCAGCAGATCCGGCCGGTATGGACGCCGCCGCCGAAGGGGCCTCGCACTGGGGGAGAGCCGCCGTGGAGATGTCGCCCGCGGCGCCGGCTTCAAGGTAGCCGCTCCATGGGGGTGCGGGATGGAGCACCGTCGGCGCCGGGAGGTCGAGTTAAGGAGAAGGTGCGATGCGATAAGTGTACAACCTCTTTGGTGGCGCTGAGTAGGCCTCGGCTTCGTCCGAGGAGTCGGTGAGGATGATGCGGTTCCGGTGGAGTAGGTTAAGGCGGCGCTGTGGGGATGGAGCAGCCGCGATAGACGAGGCGATCATCGGAGCAACTCCTTGGAGGTGGAGGACGAGGCAGCTGAACCGGCGGGACGACGAGATGGACGATGTATCCTCATCAGGGGAGGTGGACGAGGGACGTCGAGTTGTTGCGCTGGACGACGTCGTCGGGGAAGAGGCACCAGCTGGGCAGCAGTGACGTGGCGGACGGAGGAGGGTGGGGTTTCGCGGTTGGAGCGGAGAGGTTATGGCGGCCTGGGATTTCGAACAGCGAAAAGGGGGCGATGGGAGGGGGTGAAGCATGACTTAGGAACGCGCTTGTCCAAAATGTAGGGTGTGTTACAAAAGTACCCCCCATCGATTTGAACTAGCGGCCCTTTCGGCTCAGGGTTAGAAGGGGGGTTTCGCGTGTCGGGATTTGGCAGCTGGAGGGAGTTTTCGCGCGTGTTGTAATTTCGGGATAGCAAGGCGCGGGTTGTGAAGGCACCAATTTTGGGAGCACGATATCTGAATTTTTGGGATATAACAAGACGCACGTTGAACTTTAGGGACAAGCCTAACGTGTAGTAATATTGTACTTGTACGTACCAAATCAATTCGCACTTCCCTCAACCAAAAAGAAAACGAAAAAAATAAAACTATTCACACCACACAAAGAGAGAGTCTTGCCCCGTTTTACTATACAAATGCTATTCAAAGCTACTCCCTCCTTCCATCTATATAGGCCTAATGCATTTTTCGATGCTAACTTTGACCAAATATTAGAGCAATGATACATGACATGCAACTTACACAAAGCACACCGTTAAATTCGTCTGTGAAAGGTTCTTTCAATGATATAATTTTCACATTGTGCATGTCATGTACTATTAATCTTGTCAATAGTCAAAGGCGGTCTTAAAAATCTCATTACGCCCTATATAGATGGAAGGAGGGAGTATGAATCCATGTTATGTCCGATTAAATTTTTTCGCTTGCTGTATAATGCATGTAACCTACTCATACCAACATTTTAGTGCATTCCAAATGTCTCTACTACCGCTGCAATTCAAACTAAATTTGAATTCGTTTCTCTATTTCAATAAGAATCTACAATCATGATTGTTGCCAACTTCAACCATCATAGTTTCCTTGCTATCCGCCAGATATAAATCAGACGGCCTATAATGCAGGATGGCAGGCACACCATCATCAACAACTCCGTTTTTTTACAAGAGTAGAGATAAAACATATTAAATGTAGTATACCATGTTCATAACCACACCATGTGTATCACCGTTATATATATTCACACATCCGTCGGTTTGAAACACTATGATAAATTCTTCAAATATCCGAATTCGCTTTTTATAATGAAGTATATATGATCTCTATTCGTCTTTTACACCCACACAACCCTCTTATCTTTGTAGCTAGCGCTAACTTTCTCTTGTGCATGCACAGCCCGCATCCCTCTCACCCTCCCTCAGCATTCTCAAGCTCCATCGCGCAAATTTGTCTTTTCACTTTAGGTCATTCACCCACAATGTGTGTAGGCCCCCCAACTCCTTCTTTACGGCACACATCGATCGATATGCCTCTCTAGCCAGGTGTGCTTAGCACAAACACAAGCTTCCCCTCTTCTCTTGTCACTGTCCATGCCTCACTCCCACCACTCTTTTCATCGTTCTCGTACTCGCACACTCCTCCCCCTCGATATAGTATGCCTCTCGTACCACCTCCTACATGCATCCCTCTCTCTCTATCCTTCTCCTCGTGCCTCATTTTCTTCTAACACACACATGCATGTATACCGATCGATCTCCCAACATATACCTAGATCGACTATAACTACCCCCCATCGATCGACGTACCTCACAAGTTATGTCTCTCCTTTATCTTACAAAGGGCGATTGATCTTCCTATGTAGTTACGTCTGCTTACCACAGCCACATCGACCCCCCTCATCATTCGTGCATGCCTCCTGGCCCGTCTCTCACACGCACGTGCACAGACAACAAGCAGCCATCTCCTCTCTTATTGATATTGCGGGCGTGCCCTCCGTTTGTCTAGCAAGCCTATCCCACCATTTGTTAGAAGCAACTCCCCTACCACCCCCTCCAACACTCTAGCTGTATCTCTCTCCCAACCTTATTCATCTCCTGCACATATGCAAGGATGCCGATCGATCTCCCTTAATACATGAGGCAGATCGGTCTCCTTAATACATGAGGTAGGCCTCTCTCCTCCTCCACACATATACCAGCCATTGTACCTCTATAGTTAATTGGGTCTCCCTCTTCCCCCACCACACATCGATAGTCGAGCGCTGCAGGTAGGTATCCATGCCACAGAGACAAACTGCACATGTCCCATCTCACGTTCCAGTAGGCCAGCCACTCTATATCTTTGACGTGGGCACACACAAATTCAATGGCACTCTTTATCGATCGCGCATGCACACACACACACATCATCCCTCTCTTTGATTCTATGGACACCTCAAGCCGATGATACCTCCAATCTCTTCTCGTGGATCGCCCCCTCTATATATATATGTTATATCCAGGACTCTATTTCACACACATTGCATATGTTAATTTTTTTGATTGACCCCCCCCACCCACAAAAAAAACTCTCAAGAACCCACACACTATATCTCTCTAGGTTTGTATCTCTCTCACACAACCCCACGTAGGTGGTGTACGTATACAAGAAGAGAATAGGTGCACCGTGCACGTACTCACGCTTAGTGCCCAGCCACACCCGCGCGGGTACATGGTGGAGCTCATTTCTCCGCAGAACCTGAATTTGTTTTTGAAACATCAAGTGGATAGAGACTCAAAAACTTATTTGCCCATTAGTGACTTGTCAGGGCGGTGGATTTTAGTTTGTACGATAATGCTGCATCCACCTAAAGTAACGAATGTTCTTACGTAAACTTCCTAGTAATTCCCTCTTCGTAGGTGCAGCATTACCCCTAACATTTGTAATATCAGTTTGAAACTTGTAATATTGCCGTGTCCTATTCCCGCGTTTTCAAAATCCTGCGAATCAAACAGGTCCTGAGTTGGTGATGATGTTGTGCCTCCCATCTTTCACCAATAGCCGTCGGATCTAGATCTGACGCATACAAACCAAGCTTCTCCATTTTTGCAAAAAGATGCCCGCACTTGTTCCCTATTTACAAACAACTCCTTTTCTCTCACAATCTAGGAGTAGAAGGCCATGGAAAAATCTGGCGCGATGGCCGCTGCCGGAGCCGTCCACCCCCAATCTTGGTGTTCCGTGCAATGCACGGGCATCTACGCATGGGAAATTATGTCGAACAGGGCTAGTTGTAAGCAGGCTAGCTCTACAGCCATGATGATAGTGACTGCAGACGGTGAGGCTGACTATGGTATGCCGAACACGGTGCCTATACTCAGGTGTCATCTCCGGCGCAGGGTCTTGTCATTTCACTGTGAGCAGCAGCACGTAATAATTTGACCAACGGGTAGTACAGTGCTAGTACTCCTACTACTACATTGGTAGTACTACTACTAGTACTAGTAGCACCACCATCTGGATTTTGGAGTACTACCATGTCCACCGGCACCGAGGAACGTCTCCAGGTAATATTGCTTGAGGCCCCCAGGGCGAGGGGTCGCTTGGACGACAGCTTCGTCTCCTTGTTCGATGAGGTCCTCGTCGGTTTCCTCGACAAGTTCACCGTCGTCAAGAAGCTTGCGGACGACTTTGACGTAAGCCTCCAGCCGACATGCCCTGGCTCTGCGATGCCCGCCACCCTCAACGGCCACTATGGTTACAACCTCTTCGACGCACTGGTGGCCCTGCGACTGCCCGCTGTCGCGCCAGAGAATGTCCACCTCGAGGTCGCGCTCGCCGCGCAGCGCCTGGCGCAGTAAGACACCATCGACATAATCACCCACGTCTATGCGCAAATCGTCCACAAGGACTACTACATGCAAGAGGAGGACGATAGGACGCTGGCCTTCTTGGAGCGCCGGGCAACCTTGGACGGCACTGTTCAGAAGCACGTTGAGCTCGCTGCCAACGCCGCTGCTCCTCACACGTCAGTTGGTGACCCGGCGCACTAGGGCGTGAGGATGTCCTTGAACGTTGATGGATCCGTATGTATTTTTATCTTTCCGTCAAATCCATGTAGTAGTATATGATACTACAGTAATTATCTTACCTTTCACATCAACTTCATAATTTTCGTACGTACTCCATGCATGAACGGCGCCAGAACCAAACTTCTCATTACTCTAGGCAAAATCGTTATTTTCTATCTATTGGTCGCGCCATGGAGCAGAACCATATTTTGCAAGTTACGAGTTCAAAAGGAAAAGCCTGTCGTGTTCGCGTCGCACCCCCACATGGTTGTTCCGGCACGCCGCTCAAGCGGGAATGCGTGCGGTGTTGCATTTTCACTTACAAGTGGGACCGCAGTTGAGCAAACCGACTATCGGCAAACCCCCACCCCGCCCACCGCGCGATGGCTGAGAAAACAGGAGGGAGAAGAATGGCTGTAGCATGGACTCCAAGAAAATTGGTGTCGGATGGGACTCGTGTGGGTGGCGTGTGCCGTACTGCTAGAAGTGAATGCTACTGAGTTATGGCCCATGCCACCCCACTATATCGAGCCTATCCTGTTTGGATACTCTAACACAGTTAGAGTTAGAGTTATTTTCTAACCCACTCTAACCCAAATAAGCACCTCTCCACCGGGATAGTTGGGTTAGATGAAACTAACCCACTCTAACCCTCCCTGTTTGGATACTTTTGGGTTATTTGAGCCTTCAACTAACCCAAACTAGCTCTAACCCCATGATCCAAACAGGGCCATATCGAGGTACGTAGGACAAATTTCCTGCAGTCCGTGCTCAGCCCTCCTCTATCTCTCTTCTCAGCTAGCCAGCGGACGCGCGGAGCCCATCGTCTGTTTGCTCACATGCGGCCCCACATGTCAGTGAAAACGCAAGAGGACCCACTGAACCTGCACATCTTTCACCTCGACGTGCTGGTGATGAAAAACAAATCCAATAAAGATCTTCGGTGGCCGCTTTCGGAGTTACTCAAGAGTAGTAAGATTCTATTTACAGTTTAACCCAAGATGCACATCTCGTGGCTTCAACTACCACTCTATTTTCTTTCATGACACGACCTGGATGCTGGATGTCCCACGTGTCGGCAAAAGGAGGAAGAACCCGACCAAATCTTCGGTTCTGCTATCGGATGAGATTAGTGCACTTGTTGATACTCCTACTAGAATAGAGGCTAGACATGAGAATAGATGCGAGGAAGCAACGTCTACTTCTTTACACTCGAAGAAGAAAGAAGCACGCAAGATCGAGCCTCCGCAGATCAACAATGAATGCATCGAGAAGGCACTAATCCAACTTACAGGAGTAGTAAAATGTATTCTTGTGGTTCTTGTTTTCTTTGGTCTTGCTTTTCTAGTCAAAATTATCATTGGAGTTCGTGCAAAATGGAGGTCCGTTTGGGGTCGTGCGTTGAAGTTGGCCTTACAAGTGGGACCGCAGTTAAGGAAACCGACTATCGGCAAACCCCCACCTCGCCCGCCGCGCGATGGTTGAAGTTAGAGAAACGACGAGGTTGAAGAGATTGCTCTAGCACGGACTCCAAGAAATAATATGGTGTCAGATGGATGTCATGGTGGTGGCATGTGCCGTACTCCTAGACGTGAATGCTTGTTCTGGCCCATGCCACCCTACTACTCCTACTACTTACTCCTACTAGTATATTAGTATACTAGTATCGAGGGTTCGAGGTGCTGGTTACGTACAACGAACACATTAACGTATGGCTACAGTAAAAACACCCGCCCGACGCGCGAATCATGTGAAGCTAGTACAAATTTAGAGAAGCGACTCGAAAGCCATTCATAAATTTAGTAAGTTTATCACAGGCATATCATTTTATTACATACAACAGGTCATCAACCCACATCGACAATGAGGATACATTTTAAGTACTAAATTTTTCACCACACAACAAATAACAAGCCATGAAATGAACTTCAACTCAACCATTCCGCGGCGTTGGAAATACTTGGTTTGAACCACAAGTGATTCTCTGGGACAGTCCATCTGTTGTCGACCTGGAGACCAACGCAGGACCGATCATCCAGGCTGAAGCGGCCTACTATATCAGTATGAGGGTAGGGAACCACCCAAATGTCCGAGGTATAGACACAGTTGCTTCTCATAAATGTGTCAACAGTAGTTGGATCGCCTTTCACCATCATCGGATAGTTTTGTCCAAGGAAGAGCGAGTTTTCTCCACGACTATCAATTCTGTGCTAGGGAGAAGGAGTTGGCGCTAGCACACTAGTATCCATCCCGAATACCATGCAATGGGTGTTGGAATAGGTCTGTAGAGTGCGACCATGGGAGACACCTGCTTCCTTACCAGTAACATCATTAGTGGGTTGTATACACACAAGAAGAGGTGATCCATCGGAATTAGTTGCCAGGCGCCACAGAGTGTATCGGCGCTGCTCGTCCTCATGCTCGTGATCATCACCATCATTATCTCCCCCTTGGTTATAAAATTTTTCAAGTATAGGTGGTGGGATGTTCACAGGACCTTGGAAACACAAGAAGAAGGATAATTAGTAAAGGGAAACATGCTAACCCACATGCATGTGGATGAAACAATTATAATTATGGTGGAAGACAAACGTACTGAAACTACTAGGATGCCATGCAAAAACAGTGCCACGAGTGGTGGCATCAAACACAAGGCCCTTGTATTGAATTGCATCACAGTACTCTTCCGTGTACAGAAACTGATTTTTGAGCAATATCCATCGAGTCGAACAACGAAGGACAGCAACAAGCTTGTCGAAGATAGCAACAACTTGATAGTTGTTGTAATTCCAAGAGCGGTTGGGAACTCGACAAATTGCTATCTTACGTAGAAGACAGTCACCATTACAGGTGTGCTCAACCTTTGGGCAGTGTGCTGAGATTTTTGGAAGTGGAACCCGGTGATGACTGTACACATTCACAAGTTCCCACTCGCAGTTGGACCCAATGTAAACAACCCAATCTCCATTTGCGCCCGCCCAAGCCTTGCCCTCGAGCGATGGCATCTTAACATCATACGTATCATTATCAAGCGGCATCAACTGGCACAGGGCGAGGCCTCCGTCGTGCCGGCGCCAGTCATCAGGGTCACGGCGAAGAAGATAGGGGAGATGAAACCACTCCTTGACTCTTGGGTTCTTTGTAATGATGTTATTAGTTGAGTCAAGAATGGGCTTGAACGAACCTGCCATGCTATCCGAGGTGATGACGTTGCACCGATCAATGAGTTCCTCCACCACGTCATCTTTCAGATCGGGGCAAGAATAACAGGGTCGTTTCCGGCCTGTTCCCTCCATGGAGAAGACGATCAAACAATTGCAGAAGAAAGGGTGAAGGGCTGAAGGAAAATGGAGGAGGGAGAGGAAGAGCGTGCGACAGCAGTTCCAAATCGAGAGGGAAAAGCAAAGAGTCGATGCACGGTTGCGAGTTTCCACGGTTCACGAAGAAGCGCCCCGGCCTACACGTCCGTTCGGAAATACTCCTACTACTCGCCGTCGTCTCACTGATATGTTGGAACGGGACCACATGTCAACGAAACATGGTGTGTAATTTCTCGTGCAAAATTCGATCTGGCCGCGTTGGCCCGAGGTGCCGCATTAGTTATCGACCTTTATTTTTTTAATGGCGTGCCGATCAGTTTCGAAGCACGACTAACTAGTACTGTACGTGGAGAGGATGACAGCAGGGACCCGCCAAGGTCATGGCAGTACGCAAGCAAGTGCCTCCTTATTTCAAGCCAATAAAAAATGGCTCCTGCTAGTGGATTTCTGACATCTGGGTCCCATGCCATTGTCAACATAGTCAATAAACGAGAGAATTGCACAATGAGCGGCTGACACCAGGGACCCAGCAGCTCGCCCAGTTATTTTTGTTTTGGGTTAATTTCATAAATGTCACTCCAAATCTGGTGTATCCGAGAAAGGCCACTGCAATTTCCAAACTTTGAAAAATGCCATTTCTAGTGGCATTTTTCGAAGTCTGGAGTGGCGTTTTTAAAAATTTGCAAACTGCAGTGGCATTTTTCAAAGTTTGGAAATTGTAGTGACATTTTTATGAATTGCCATAATTGGAGTGGCATTTATCTAATTTGTGTTTGAGACGGAAGCAGGGTGTCAACTAGGCTGTGCGGGACACTTTGGACTGTCTAGACAACCTTTTCTTTTATGTTTACCACAGACCATCCCGGTAGTTTTTTTTCTTTCTGAAAATGGCTAGCCCAGTTCTTTTGTGATTTGTCAAGTAAGTCGCTTTATCAGGCCTGTTGTGCTGCAAATCTTTCAAGACGAGTAGAGCTTCATTTGGCTGGCCGAGAAAATGGCCTATCAGTAATGAGAAATGGGTTGTACATTTTTAAAACACATCAAACCGGCAATTATTTTCAAATATTTTTTTTCATTTCGAGATTTTAAATTGCATTGATTTTTATGCGTGGACAATTTATTGGATTTTATATTGATATACATTTATTTTTAAAATCAGTCTGAATGTGACTCGAAATTTCGGGATTAAAAACAGTTCAGACCACACCGACATATGCAAAATTTTGTATAATTTTTTAACTGTGGCCAGAATATGGGCTGTAATGGTAACATAAAGAATATGGGCTCCAAAAAACCCATAAGAATTAGCAAATGGGCTATAAATTATTTGAAATAATGGCAGATGGGTTGTATGCTGTTTTCCATAGATTTGAGGCTTTCCACAGATAGCATGTATACTGTTGGATGTCCATCCAACGGCCGTCGTGCTTCTTCAATCTCTGCTCTTCCTGCTCCATCCGCTCAAACAAGCGCCGGCGGGACTGCTTGCTCCCTCCTCCCCGCGGCCGGCTGTGCTGCCGCATAGGCCTCACCGCCCCACCATATTCCCATCGCTGGCCTAGCCATCCCTCTACTCACCCACACCTGCTGTTATTCTCCGGCGACGGCAGACGAACCAGTAAACCCTCGTACAGTCGTACTCCCCTCCGCGTGGGAAACAAAAACAATGGCCAAGTGTTCCCTGCCTCCGTGTCGTTCCCTTCCTAGGCCTCGCCGTCGTCCACCGCCCTGGTGCTCTCGGCGTGGCGTGGTCAGCGTGGTGAACGACCAACATGCATCTGAAGTGGACTGTGCGTGGAGAGGCTGACAGCTAGGTCCACGGCCGCACGCAAGGAAATGCCTCCTTATTATGCGCAAAATAATGATTTCCTCCACCTGACATCTGGGACCCACCGAAACGACCTCTGTATTTCGCGAAAAAAACGTTACCGCCGCTGATAGCTCGGACCCACCAGCTATATCTTCGCACGCAAGGAAGTGCCTCCTTATTACGCACAAAAAATGAATACTCCCCCTGCTAGCTGGGACCCAGTATAGTGGGCCTACTAAGTTGACGGGGACGAAGGGCTTTGTCAACTTAGTCAATATGCACGATTCTAGGTCGACTGACCGTACGATGTCCATCCAACGGTCGTAGTGCTTCTTCAACCTCTGGTCTTCTTGCTCCAGCCGCCCAAAGTAGCGCCGGTCGTGCCGCCTACTCCTGCCTCCCGCGGCCGGCTATGCTGCCGCGGAGGCCTCACCGCCGCCATACTACTCCCACCGCTGGCCAGGCCATCCCTCCACTCCACTCACCCACACCCCCTGTTATTCTGCGGTGATAGCAGTGCAGCCGAACCAGTGAACCCTCGTACTCCTCTCCGCGTGGGCATCCACTGCCGCGTCTTCCCCGGCTCCGCGTCGTCCCCTTCCTAGGCCTCGCCGTCGTCCACCGCCGTGGTGCTGTCGGCGCGGCATGGTCAATGTGGTCAACAACCGAATTCCATTGGAAGAATACAATACGTGGAGAGGCTGACAGCTAGGTCCACGGCAGCTGCAAGGAAGTGCCTCCTTATTACACAGAAAATAATTATTCCACCACTTCATAGCAGGGACCCACCGGACGCCCACCAGTATATCGCAAAAAAAATGTTTACCCCTGACTACTGGGACCCACCCGACGGGCCACCGTTTTTCGTGAAAAAAATGTCCCCCCCTCTGTCAGCTCGGACCCACTGGAAGTGCCTCCTTATTACGCACAAAAAATGAATACCCCCTGCTAGCTGGGACCCACCTTAGTGGTAGGCTGACTTGTGGGCCTACTAAGTTGACGGGGACGGATGGCTTTGTCAACTTAGTCAATATGCACGATTCTAGCTCCAGTGACCGTACGATGTCCATCCAATAACCGTAGTGCTTCTTCAACCTCTGGTCTTCTTGCTCTAGCCGCCCAAACCAGCGCCGGTCGTGCCTCGTGCTGCTGCCTCCCGTGGGCGGCTGTGATGCGGCGGAGGCCTCACCAAACCCTACTACTCCCACCGCTGGCCAGGCCATCCCTCTACTCACCCACACCCCCTGTTATTCTACGGCGACGGCAACCTCACACTGCAGCGAACCAGTGAACCCTCATACTCCTCTACGCGTGGGCATCCACTGCCGCGTCTTCCCCGGTTCCGCGTCGTCCCCTTCCTAGGCCTCGCCGTCGTCCACCGCCCTGGTGCTCTCGGCGCGGCATGGTCAATGTGGTCAAGGAACGGCTTCCATCGGACGTGGACTGTACGTGGAGAGGCTGACAGCTGGGTCCACGGCCGCAGCAAGGAAGTGCCTCCTTATTACGTGCAAAATAATTATTCCTCCACCTGACAGCGGGAACCCATCGGACGGGCCACCAGTATTTTGCAAAAAAATCTTTTCCCCCTGACTGTTGGGACCCAATGGACGGGCCACCGTATTTCACGAAAAAAGCGCCCCCCCGCTGTCAGCTCGGACCCACTAGAAGTGCCTCCTTATTACGCACAAAAAGATGAATACTCCCCCGGCTAGCTGGGACCCACCTTGCTGGGAGGCTAACTTGTGGGCCTAATACGTTGATGGGGACGAAGGGCCTTGTCAACTTAGTCAATATGAACGATTCTAGATCCAGTGACCGTACGATGTCCATCCAACGGCCATAGTGCTTATTCAACCTCTGGGCTTCTTGCTCCAGCCGCCCAAAGCAGCACCGGTCGTGCCGCATGCTCCTGCCTCTCGTGGCTGGCTGTGCTGCCGCAGAGGCCTCACCGCCCCTACTATTCTCACCACTGGCCAGGCCCTGCGGCGACGACATCCTCACACCGCAGCCGAACCAGTGAACCCTCGTAGTCCTCTCCGCGTTGACTTCCACTGCCACGTCGTCCCCTTCCTAGGCCTCGCCGTCGTCCACCGCCATGGTGCTCTCCGTGCTGCGTGGTTAACATGGTCAAGGAACGACTTCCATCGGAAGAGTACTGTACGTGGAGAGGCTGACAGCTGGGTCCACGACCACAACCCAGTTTTTTTGTGATTTGCCAAGAAAGTCACTTTGTCAGGCCTGTTGGGCTGCAAATCTTTCAAGACGAGGAGGCTTTCATTCGGCTGGCCGAGAAAATGGCCCATCAGTAATGAGAAATGGGTTGTACATTTTTAAAACACATCAAACCGGCAATTAGTTTCAAATATCTTTTTTTCATTTCAAGATTTTAAATTACATTAATTTTTATGCGTGGAGAATTTGTTGGATTTTATATTGATATACATTTACTTTTAAAATCAGTTTGAATGTGAGTCGAAATTTCGGGATTAAAAACGGTTCGGACCGCACCGAAATATGAAAAATTTCATATAATTTTTTAACCGTGGCCACAATATGGGCTGTAATGCTAACAAAAAGAATATGGGCTCCAAAAAAAAACCTTAAGAATTAGCAAATGGGCTGTAAATTATTAGAAATAATGGCAGATGGGCTGTATGCTGTTTTCCACAGATTTGAGGCTTTCCTAAAAAAAGGTTGATGCACAAGCACTGACTGTTGGATGTCCATCCGACGGCCGTCGTGCTTCTTCAATCTCTGCTCTTGCTGCTCCAGCCGCTCAAACAAGCACCGGCGGGACTGCCTGCTCCCTCCTCCTCGCGGCCAGCTGTGCTGCCGCGCAGGCCTCACCGCCCGAACGTACTCCCATCGCTGGCCTAGCCATCCCTCTACTCACCCACACCTGCTGTTATTCTCCGGCGACGGCAAACGAACCAGTAAACCCTCGTACAATCGTACTCCCCTCCGCGTGGGAAACAACTGCTGAGTCTTCCCTGCCTCCGTGTCGTCCCCTTCCTTGGCCTCGCAGTCGTCCACTGTCCTGGTGCTCTCAGCGCGGCGTGGTCAACGTGGTCAAGGAACGACTTCCATCGGACGTGGACTGTACGTGGAGAGGCTGACAGCTTGGTCCACGGCCGCAGCAAGGAAGTGCCTCCTTATTACGCGAAAAATAATGATTCCTCCACCTGATAGCTAGGACCCACCGGACGGGCCACTGTATTTTGTGAAAAAACATTCCCCCTGACTGCTGGGACCCACCAGCTATATCTTCGCACACAAGGAAGTGCGTCCGGGCAAAAAAAATGATTCTCCCCCTGACTGCTGGGACCCCACCAGCTACATCTTCGCAGGCAAGGAAGTGCGTGACAGTCGGGACCCACCTGGTCGAAGCGTACATAGCGTTGTCATTCTGGTCGCGAACGTGTACGTACATACTGGTCGATGTAGAGGCGCATGTGTCGTAGTAGAGGCGCGCACGTGTCGTAGTAGAGGCGCGCACGTAGCATGTACACGTACGTACAGCGGCCACGGTGCAAGAAAGAAAATACGGCCACGTATGTCTACATACGGGCGGGGTCTCGAACACCTACTCGCGCATACGTACGGCGAGGGATCGTGTACATGGCTGGGTCGGAACGGAGAAATAGCGTTGTCATCGTGTTCATGGGGAGGCAACGGAATGCGTCGTGTTCATGGGGAGGCAACAGAATGCATCGTGTTCATGGGAAGGCAACGAAATGCGTCGTGTTCATCGGGAGGCAACAAAATGCGTGGGAGCCAACTGGCTGGGTTGGAATGGAATGCGTGGTCGTGTTCATCGGGAGGGCTTGGACGGAACAAGCGATGGAAACGAGGCCTGGCGTACCGCACAACGGAGGAATAGGACCTCCTACGTTCGGAACGGGGTCCTGTTGATCGGGAGGTGTCCGGCGTACCGCAAAACGGAGGAAACGGACCTCCTACGGTTGAAACGGGGGTCCTGTTCATCGGGAGGGGTGTGGCGTACCGCAAAACGGAGGAAACTGACTTGTGTTGGAGCACTACGGTCGAAACGGGGGTCCTGTTCATCGGGAGGGGTGTGGCGTACCGCAAAACGAGACTCCACGGGATACTGTTTGTCTCCACCGTCGACCCCCTCCAGTCTCCACGACCTACTGTTCATCCACCGTCGACCTCCTCCAGCCTCCACCTGCGACCGTTCATCCACGGGCCCCTGTTCATCCAGCCTCCACCGCGCGCTACTCCACCAGCTACTGTTCAACCAGCCCTCTCCACGGGCTCCTGTTCAACCACCCCTCCACGGGCTACTGTTCATTCTGCCCTCTCTGATTTTTTCTCTCTGATTTTCTCTCTCCGAAAGCAAATATATAGAGTTGGAGCTGGCGTCGGAGGGCATCCAGGGGGCCCACGAGGTAGGTGGGCGCGCCCTAGGGGGGGCACCCCCCACCCTCGTGATAAGGGTGTGGCCCCCTTGGTCTTCATCTTTGGTGAGGATTTTTTTATTTTTTCTAAGATGTTCCATGGAGTTTCAGGTCATTCCGAGAATATTTGTTTTCTGCACATAAAACAACACCATGGCAATTCTGCTGAAAACAGCGTCAATCCGGGTTAGTTCCATTCAAATCATACAAGTTAGAGTCCAAAACAAGGGCAAAAGTGTTTGGAAAAGTAGATACGATGGAGACGTATCAATAGTCGCCCAACGTGTTAGAGACATCGGGAGCAAGCAATCTAGAAGTCATAAGCTTTCCGGGAGAAACAACTTGCATGACTTTGGGCAAAACCTCTGTGTCAACATTGTGCTTCGATGCAAAAGGGAAAGACAAGAAAGAATGCAATGCACCAGTATCAAAAAGAACTCTTGCGGGAATATCTTAACAGGAAGGTTACCCATAATCACATCTAACGAGTCCTCTGCCTGAGTTGCGTTCAACATGTTGACCTTGGCATGCTTGGGATTATGCTTGACCACTGCGGTGCTGGCAGATCTCACATGAGGAGGAGGAAGACGCCTCTGATTGAAGCATTTGTTGGCATAGTGACCCTTCTGCTGACACTTGTTGCACGTGACCTCTGAAAGAGGACGGTGATACGGAGCACTTGATCTTGGAGCATGAGACGAAGTCTTGTTCTGAAAGCCTGGGTTGGGTGGGTGGGAAGATCCATTGCCACCTTTGCTCTTCTGCTGATAAGGCTGACGGAACAGAGGAGGAGGAGGAGGCAACCAATACTTTTGCTGCTTAGTTACCACTTGAGTTGAGGAAGAAGGAGTTGCATCCCTGACTCGTTTCTTGGAAGCATCGCACTTAAGCTGAGCAGTCTCTTGTTTCAGTGCCATGTTGTAAAACTCATCGTACTTGTTCGGCTCGAAAAGCACGAGAGCTAGTTGAAGATCTTCTCTGAGGCCACTTCTGAACTGATAAATCATGCTCTTCTCGTCAAGGACGTCTTGCTTAGCGAAACGAGCGAGCTTCTGGAACATGATGTTATACTGGTAAATAGACAAGCTGCCTTGCTTCAGATTGCGGAACTCCTCATGCTTGCTCTCAACAACACTCTGAGGAATGTGGTGAGCTTTGAAGTCTTGACGGAATTCATCCCAGGTAATCACACGACCTCCTCTGGAATCTTTGTATTGCTGATACCACTCTGTAGCTTGGTCTTTGAGTTGGAACGAGGCAAACTTGACAAAGTCCTCAGGCCTGACGTTGCTGCACTCGAAATGTTTGCAGATATCCACGAGCTAATCATCAGCGTCTGTTGCCTCGACACAGTTACTGAAGGTCTTTGGCTGGTTTGTGAGGAACTGGTTGAGTGTAGCAAACTGATTCTGATTGTTGCCATGGCCTTGATTTCCTTGGTTGCGCTCTTGCAAGAGTTGCATAAGCATTTGCGTGTTTGCATTGGTAGCGGACGATTCTGACGCGTTGGAGGAGCCATCCTGAAGAGGGTGACATCCGTTAGCATCTTGACAGACATATATTCAAGCTGAATCAAATGGATCGAAATTGCAACATATAGTCTTAACATCCGAACAAAATGAACGAATGAATTCCAATTGAAATGGTCACACTTCCATAAATTGAGAAGCCACTTAGATAGAGGTAGATGAATAAAACAACAAGGTACGGACAAGAACAAATACTTGGTAAGGATTACCCAATCACAAACCAAATATCCACGAAAGAAATACTAGAGCTACATGAATTCCCACCTATGAAACTCCCGAACCTTTCCGGTTATGCAATCAGGTGTTGGGGATACAGGGGAAGCATAATATCTCACCCAAAGCTAGCAAATCCTACATCTAGCTGTATCCATCCTTCAACACATAACCAAGAAACCTTTGGAAATCATTTACCTCAACCTTCGAAAAGCATCCGTTATATGAGTTATGGCAATACTCCCGAACTCCCGCCCCAGTACTGGGTGGCGTCCAGGTTATCTCACCAACAACTGCATAAAAGATATTTTCGATGTCGGCAAAACTCAGGTATGCCAGAATTGCAACGATAAAATTGTGACGACAACACCTCGGAGCTCAACTCCCCGGGACACTGCCACAACCCCTAAATGTCAGGAGGCACCAAGAACAATGTTCTCGTCACAAAACCATCGGAACGATTCCAAGATACCCACGTGATCCTAATTTTTTTTAGTGAAATTTGAGAAGAGAAGAGTCAATACTCTACGTCAGGATGCCTCACCAGAGCGACGAAGGGACTGAGGAGTAAAAAGAATCCTACTGTCCGATATATATAATCCTAAATGACTCAAAACATTTTTCTAGACTCGACAACGCCAGCGATTCGATCAAGCAGGGGGCTCCTAAGTCGGGGAAGGCTCTGATTACCAACTTGTAACACCTACGATGCGGCTATATCTCCCACGTGTCGAAGCACGACTTAGAGGCATAACCGCATTGTAAGCAATGTCGCAAGTGGGGTAATCTTCACACAACCCATGTAATGAATAAGGAAAAGAGGTACATAGTTGGCTTACACTCGCCACGTCACACAATAGCATAAATATCATTACATTCATCCAGATACAATCAAGGTCCGACTACGGAACCAAAATAAGGACAACCCCAAATGCATAATGTCCCCGATCTCCCCAACTGGGCACCACTACTGATCATCTGGAAAGGAAACGTAGTATCATCCTGAGTCCTCATCGAACTCCCACTTGAGCTCAGTCGAATCTCCTGGAACGACATCATCGGTCCCTACATCTGGTTTTGGAAGTAATCTGTGAGTCACGGGGACTCAGCAATCTCACACCCTCGCGATCAAGACTATTTAAGCTTATAGGTAGGGAAAAGGTATGAGGTGGAGCTGCAGCAAGCACTAGCATATATGGTGGCTAACATACGCAAACAAGAGCAAGAAGAGAAGGCAAGGCACGGTCGAGAAACTATGATCAAGAAGTGATCCTAGAACAACCTATGTTCAAGCATAACACGAGACCGTGTTCTCTTCCCGAATTCCGCCGAAAAGAGACCATCATGGCCACACACTCTGTTGATTCATTTGAATTAAGTTAAGATTCAGGTTTTCTACAACAAGACATTAACAAATTCCCATCTTCCCATAACCATGGGCACGGCTTTCGAAAGTTCAAATCCCTACAGGGGTGTCCCAACTTAGCCCATCACAAGCTCTCACGGTCAAAGAAGGATATTCCTTCTCCCAAGACAATCCGATCAGACTCGGAATCCCGGTTACAAGACATCTCGACAATGGTAAAACTAAACCAGCAAAGCCGCCCGAATGTGCCGACAAATCCCGATAGGAGCTGCACATATCTCGTTCTCAGGGCACAGTCTGATGAGAAATCCTACAAGTAAAACCAACCCTCGATTTGCCCCGAGGTGGCCCCGCAATCTACTCGGTTCGGACCAGCACTCAGAGGAGCACTAGCCCGGGGGGGTTTAAAATAAAGATGACCCTTGAGTCCGCGAAACCCAAGGGAAAAAGGCTAGGTGGCGAATGGTAAAACCGAAGGTTGGGCCTTGCTGGAGGAGTTTTATTCAAGGCGAACTGTCAAGGGGTTCCCATTATAACCCAACCGTGTAAGGAACGCAAAATCAAGGAACATAACACCGGTATGACGGAAACTAGGGCGGCAAGAGTGAAACAAAACACCAGGCATAAGGCCGAGCCTTCCACCCTTTACCAAGTGTATAGATGTATTAAAATAGACAAGATATAATAATGATATCCCAATAATAAACATGTTCCAACAAGGAACAAACTCCAATCTTCACCGGCAACTAACAATGCTATAAGCGGGGCTGAGCAAAGCGGTAACATAGCCAAACAACGGTTTGCTAGGACAAGGTGGGTTAGAAGTTTGACATGGCAATATGGGAGGCATGATAAGCAAGTGGTAGGTATAGTAGCATAGGCATAACAATAGAGCGAGCCTCTAGCATGCAAAGATAGAAGTGATTTCGAGGGTATGGTCATCTTGCCTGCAAAGTTCTCTGAGTTGACGTTAGCTTGATCCTCGTAAGCGTACTCAACGGGTTCCTCGATCATGTACTCGTCTCCCGGCTCTACCAAAAGCAAGAACACAAGCAAAGGGAGACACAATCAACCATGGTGCAATGCACAAGCAACATGATGCAAAACATGGCATGATATGCGGGATGCGATATGCGATGCATATGCATGTTTCGGAAAGGAAAGATTGAACCTGGCCTCAACTTGGAAAACCAAGAGTGCCACTGGAAAGATGAGTTGATTTCGGTCGAAATCGGTATAAACATCACCGGAATCGGATGCACGGTTTGCAAATGGCAAGCAAAACAAATATGGCACCGATCTGTGATTAACAGCACGAGGCCATCTAAATGCATCAAGAACAACAAGCTATTGCACTCTAACATAGAAACAAACCACATGGCAGTTGTCCACTCAAGATGCTTGACAAAAGATGAACACTGAGCCACGGCTAAATAACTCAATAGCAGGTTCAAACAAGCATGGCAAAAGTGCAAAAGATATCAGGTTACAGACTTAACAACATGCCAGGAATTTAACATCAGGAAGCAATGTGTAGATGAAGATAACAACAGCTACAGGAACATATCATGACAAAGCAAGGCATGGCATGAAGCTACTCAAAGCATATAACAAAAGTCCCTTACTGACCATAAGCCAAAAGGGATCAGAAAATACAATGGCAACCATGTGAACATAGCAACTTTTGTTAACAGATTCAGACTTAGTAGAAAACTGGAACATGGCAAAACAGATTCACGTAGGCATGTTTACGAGCTCGATGGACTCACCACAAAGCATTGCATGACAAACTAAGCATACACCCAGCAAGTAGACATGGCATAGAAGCTAAACATGGCAAGAACAACCTCATAGCATGCATGGATCAACTACAACAACCTCGGCAAAATTGCTTAACATGTAAACAATCTGCCAGGAACATTTTATAGCAACAGTAGAGCTCGGTTGAGTCTAGCTAGGGTGTTCCATAATTGCAAACAAAGACATGGATGGAAAGACCAAAACAATATCTACAAAACATCCTTATGATCATGCTCAAAAGAGGCATGGATCACTCTGTAGCAACATGAATACATGGCATAAAAATATTAGCAGGGCAAAGAATTAGAAGATTTCTAAGTCCCTGAAATCAACAACATTACGAGAGCTACTTTGCATGCTTGTGCTAGTCACCACAAAGATCACAAAAATACATGGCATACACCCCTATAAAGATGGCATGACATACTTCAAAACACACGTAGGGCTCAAGTTCATAGGAGGCACACATTAATCATGGCAAAAATGACAAATGACCATTTACTGATAAGAATATGAAACTAACATTACATAGCACTCTTGCAACAGCATTTAGGGCATCAATATGAACTCAAATGAACATGGTGCAATGGAATGAAATGATGTACTCGTCGAGACGAACAATTTGATATGCTACATGCCCAAAACGGAGCCACGGATGCAGAGTTATGATGCGAGGAAAAATGCTAAAAATTACTGGGACTTTGGGCCAAAATTAGGTCAACCTCTCAGATCCGAATGTAGATCTGGCACGTTCTTCGAGTTTCGTCGGAGGGGGCTCGCCGGAGACGCGTCGGAGTCGAAGGAGAGGGGCGGTGCCACCAGATCCATCGCTGGGGTCCCTGCCGGCGATGAGGGCGGCGCGACGGACGATGGAAGAAGGCGGAGGACGGCGCGGCGGCCCGGGCGGTACAGGCAGCGGTTGCCGGCGTTGGCGGTGGGCGGCGGGCGCTGGCGAGGTGAGAGCGCGGCGGCGCGGCGAGGAGGGAGCGGGCGCGGGTGCTGTCGGGCGGCGCCGGGCGGAGCGGGCCACGGGAGCCGGAGTAGGGCCCGGCGGGCCTCGGCGATGTGGGCGGCGGGGCACCACGTGGCGGGCGGCAACTGGTGCGGAGCGGCGGCGGAGATTCGTCCGGCGTGGACCGGACATGTCCGGCGCGCGGAGGGGAAGGGGGGCTAGGTTTAGGGTGGAAATGATCCGAGAATTTCGGTGGAGGTTCCTTTTTATAGGTAGAGGGAGCTAGGAGGCTCCAACTTGAGCACGGTTTGCGGCCACACGATCGTGATCGAACGACCGAGATGATGGAGGGGCTTTAGGTGGGTTTGGGGCTACTTTGGAGAGGTGTTGGGCTGCAACACACACGATGCCTCTACGGTTCCTCGGTTAACCGTTGGAGTATCAAATGAAGTCCAAATGGCACGAAACTTGATAGGCGGTCTACCGGTAGTAAACCAAGGTCGTTTGGCAAGTATAGGTCCAATCCGAGAAAGTTTAACACCCGCACACGAAAAAAGGTAGAAAGGGACACCGGAGGACATAGGAGCGCCGGAATGCGAAACGGACAACGGAGAATGCTCGGATGCATGATACGAACATGTATGCAAATGCGATGCACATGATGACATGATATGAGATGCATGACACAGACAAAACAACACGAAGACAAAAAACCCGACAACGAGGAAATATCATAACTTAGTGCCGGAAATGGCAAGAGTTGTAATACAAATATGGCATGTTACACACGGGGTGTTACAAAAATCTTCTCAACACAATGGGATTACAAAAGGGTAATCCCACCCTCATTATCTCTCAATAGCTTGATGTTTAAGATAACGTTAGCCACACCAAGGTCCTTCATTTCAAAGTTCTGACATGGAAATGGCTTAACCTCCTCAATGACTTTGAGGGAACAATTCATCAACATACAAGCATAATATAACTCCTTCGTCCCCACCTTGATGATAGTATACACAGTTGTCAGCTTCATTAACAACAAAGCCACAAATATCAAAGTTGTATTAAGCTTCTCATGCCATTTCTTAGGTGCTTGTTTCGGACTATATAAAGATTTTAGTAACTTACACACCTTTCCTTCCTGACCATCTATCACAAAGCCATCTGGTTGTTGCATGTAGATTTCCTCGTATAGCTCTCCGTTCAGGAAAGTCGTCTTAAGATCCATCTGGTGGACGAGAAGACAATGTGAGGCCGCCAACGAGAGTAATACTCGAATGGTGGTCAGTCTGGTCACAGGTGAATAAGTGTTGAAGAAATCTTCTTCTTCTTTCTGGGAAATAACCTTTGGCACAAGCCTTCCGTGTTCTTTTCAATCGTACCATTGGCCCTAAGCTTCTTTTTGAACACCCACTTACATCCCAATGGTTTACAACTATAGGGACATTCAATGATCTCCCATGTCTCGTTAGCCATAATGGAATCCATCTCACTACAGACCGCATCTTTCTAGTAGTCAGCATCTGGAGATGTACATGCTTCTAAAATAGAAGTGGGAGTATCATCCACGAGGATCACAAGGAAATCATCACAAAAAGACTTCATAGTCATTTGTATCTTGCCCCTACCAAGGGTTTCCTCATCATCCTCCACAGGATTTTCAGCATGTGTTCGTTCATAGTATTCCATAGGAGTGGCCGGAATCAATATAGTTGGCCAAACCAAACCGATAATTCGAAGAGAAATACAAAGATATCAAATCATGCATATAAGAATTCAGACAAGATTCAAATAATATTTATAGATAAACTGATCATAAATCCACAAATCATCGGATCTTGACAAACACACCGCAAAAGAATATTACATCGGATAGATCTCCAAGAACATCGTGGAGAACATGGTATTGAGAATCAAAGAGAGATAAGAATCCATCTAGCTACTAGCTATGGACCCGTGGGTCTGTGGTAAACTACTCACGCTTCATCGGAAGGGCAATAGAGTTGATGTGGATGCCCTTCGTGATCGAGTCCCCCTTTGACAGGATGCGAGAAAAGGCCCCAAGATGGGATCTCACGTGAACAGAAGGTTACGGCGGTGGAAAAGTATTTTGGTGGACGCCTCTAGTGGTTTGGGAATATTTCTGAATTTATAGGCCAAAGTTTAGGGTTTGGAGGACTCCCGTGGGGCCCACAAGACCTCGAGGCGCCCCATAGGGTGCACCCATGTGGCTTGTGGAGTCCTCGGGACTCCTTTGCCTTCCTCTCCAAGTCCTACGTGCGTCTTCTAGTCGAAAAAAAACCATCGCGAAAGTTTTATTCTGTTTGGTATTCCTTTTCTGTAAAACTCAAGAACAAGGAAAAAATAGAAACTGGCACTAGGCTCTAGGTTAATAAGTTAGTCCCGAATATAATATAAAATAGCATATTAATGCATATAAAAACATCCAAAATAGATAATATAATAGCATAGGACAATAAAAAATTATAGGTACGTTGGAGACGTATCACTGTGTTGCACCGGATTGTGAGAAATCTTGATAGCACTTTCATTGTCACATAGAAGAGGCACTTTGTCACAAGTGACACCATAATCCTTTAAAGTTTGCCTCATCCATAGCAATTGTGCACAACAACTTGCGGCGGCTACATACTCGGCCTCGCTGGAGGAGAGAGATACACAATTTTGCTTATTCGAGGCCCAACTCACCAAAGAGCGACCAAGGAACTGGCACCCTTTGGGAAGTTGACTTCCTCTCCACACAATCTCCTGCCCAGTCCGAGTCCGAGTAACCCATGAGATTGAAGCTTTCTCCTTTGGGGTACCATAAGCCAAAGTTTGGGGTGTGAGCCAAATATCGAAAGATTCGCTTGACCGCCACATAGTGGCTTTCCTTTGGTGCGGCTTGAAACCGTGCACAAATTCCCACACTCAACATGATATCCGGTCTAGATGCACAAAGGTAAAGCAAGGATCCAATCATGGAGCGATATACCTTTTGATCCACCGCTTTACCATTGGGATCGCTGTCAAGCTTGCATTTTGTGGGCATGGGAAACTTGACCGGCTTGACATCATATAGCTTGAATCTCTTGAGCATGTCTTGGGCATACTTGGCTTGGTTGATGAAAGTTCCTTTTCTTCTTTGCTTGACTTTGAACCCCAAGAAAGAACTTCAACTCACCCATCATGGACATCTCAAACTTCTTGGCCATTAGAGTGGCAAACTCATCATTGAAAGATTGTTAGGAGAACCAAAAATAATATCATCAACATATAGTTGGCGTATGAACAAATCCCCTTTGACCCTCTTAGTAAAAAGAGTGGGATCGATTTTCCCAATTTCAAACCCACGATCTTGCAACAACTCGGTAAGGTGCTCATACCATGCACATGGGGCTTGTTTAAGGCCATAGAGGTCCTTCTTGAGTTTGTATACATGATTGGGGAGCTTGGGATCCTCGAATCCTGGAGGTTGTTTGACATATACCACATCATTCAAAGGACCATTAAGAAATGCACTTTTCACATCCATTTCTTGCAACTTAAAATCATGATGAGATGCATATTGCTACCTCTTGAGCACTGCGTTAGTTTTCCCTTGAAGAGGAAAGGGTGATGCAGTAAAGTAGCGTAAGTATTTCCCTCAGTTTTTGAGAACCAAGGTATCAATCCAGTAGGAGATCATGCTCGAGTCCCACACACCTACACAAACAAATAAGAACCTCGCAACCAACGCGATAAAGGGGTTGTCAATCCCTTCACAGTCACTTACGAGAGTGAGATCTGATAGATATGATAAGATAATATTTTTGGTATTTTTATGATAAAGAGAAATAAAGATGCAAAGTAAAACAAATGGCAATAGAAATAGCTAAGTGTTGGCAGATTAATATGATGGAAGATAGACCCGGGGGGCCATAGGTTTCACTAGTGGCTTCTCTCAAGAGCATAAGTATTATGGTGGGTAAACGAATTACTGTCGAGCAATTGATAGAATTGAGCATAGTTATGAGAATATCTAGGTATGATCATGTATATAGGCATCACGTCCGTGACAAGTAGACTGAAACAATTTTGCATCTACTACTGTTACTCCACACATCGACCGCTATCCAGCATGCATCTAGAGTATTAAGTTCATAAGAACAAAGTAATGCTTTAAGTAAGATGACATGATGTAGAGGGATAAACTCATGCAATATGATATAAACCCCATCTTTTTATCCTCGATGGCAACAATACAATACGTGCCTTGCTGCCCCTGCTGTCACTTGGAAAGGACACCGCAAGATTGAACCCAAAGCTAAGCACTTCTCCCATTGCAAGAAAGATCAATCTAGTAGGCCAAACCAAACTGATAATTCGAAGAGACTTGCAAAGATAACCAATCATACATAAAAGAATTCAGAGGAGATTCAAATATTGTTCATAGATAAACTTGATCATAAACCCACAATTCATCGGATCTCGACAAACACACCACAAAAGAAGATTACATCGAATAGATCTCCAAGAAGATCGAGGAGAACTTTGTATTGAGATTCAAATAGAGAGAAGAAGACATCTAGCTAATAACTATGGACCCGAAGGTCTGAAGTAAACTACTCACACATCACCGGAGAGGCCATGGAGTTGATGTAGAGGCCCTCCGTGATCAATGCCCCCTCCGGCGGAGCTCCGGAAAAGGCCCCAAGATGGGATCTCTCGGGTACAAAAGGTTGAGGTGGTGGAATTAGGTTTTTGTGGTGCTCCTGGATGTTTGCGGGGTACGTGGACTTATATAGGAGGAAGAAGTAGGTCGGTGGAGCAACGAGGGGCCCACGAGGGTGGAGGACGCGCCCAGGGGGGGTAGGTGCGCCCCCTGCCTCATGGCCTCCTTGATTGTTTCTTGACGCCCACTCCAAGTCTCCTAGATCACATTTGTTGAGAAAATCACGTTCCCAAAGGTTTCATTCTGTTTGGACTTTGTTTGATATTCCTTTTCTGCGAAACACTGAAATAGGCAAAAAACAACAATTTGGGCTGGGCCTCCGGTTAATAGGTTAGTCCCAAAAATGATATAAAAGTGTAAAATACAGCCCCTTAAACATCCAAAATAGATAATATAATAGCATGGAGAAATCTAAAATTATAGATATGTTTGAGACGTATCACATATGCAAGCAACATGCGAATAGATTCAAGATGTACAATAGGGCAAAGGTTTAACTGTAGTCGATACCCTCGACTTGGGAGTAGCCTTGTGCCACCAATCTTGCCTTGTTTCGGACAACCACACCGTTCGCATTTTGCTTGTTCTTGAAGATCCATTTGGTCCCAAATGACATTGTGTTCCTTCGTTGGCCTTGGCACTAATTCCCAAACTTGATTGTGCTCGAAGTTGTTGAGTTCATCATGCATGGCCTCAAGCCAATCCTCATCATCGAGCGCCTCATGTACCTTTTGGTGTTCAACACACGAAAGAAACGTGTGATGCTCACAAAAGTTGGACAATTGTTTACGAGTAGTTACCCATTTTCTCAAGCTTCCAAGCACATTCTCCATGACATGTTGTTGACGGTCGTGCTTGGAAGCCACCTTAGCCGCAAAACGCTCTAGAAGTACCTCGATGGGCATTTGAAGGTCATCTTTCTCATCTTGATCACTGTCTTGAGGTTGCTCTTGATCTTGCTCTTGCTCTTGATCTTGAGCACCATCTTGATCTTGCTCTTGATCTTGAGCGAGCTCGGAGGCATGAACTTGATCCTGGGCATCATTTGGTGCATCACCATCTCCACGGGGTTGATCTTGCCCTTGATCTCGCTCATTGGGTTGAGGGCCTTCACTTTGTTTTTCGGAAGCGTGTGGGTGTGGCATAGATGATGGCTCCACTTGAGTAGAGCATTGTCCTTCTCCTTCGGCCGCAAGGGGTTCCTTAATGGGGAGTATTTGACCAATCCCCATTCTTCTAATGGCTTGGGGAGGAATTTCATCACCTACATCACAAGGACCACTTTGCTCCACTTGTGAGCCGTTATTTTCACCAAACTCGATGTTACACGTCTCCACAATGAGTCCACTGGACTTGTTGAGGACACGGTAAGGATGAGAGCTTGTAGCATAACCACAAATATGCCCTCTTGAGCTCTAGGTTCGAATTTAGACAAACAAACACCTTTCTTGAGAATGAAACACTTACAACTAAACACGTACTTGAGGTTGGGCTTGTTGCTAGTAACGCTACAAAAAAATACACTTCCGTGATGATACGTGTTTGTCACAGTAGGTCGCTTTTTTTGTCATGCATGTACATCCATGACAAATTTATGACAGAATCAAGATAGTCATACCTGTGCTGTCATAGAAGTGTTCCATGACATTACCAAAATTATCATCACGGAAGTGTCCACTTCCATGACGATAAATCGCGTGTCACAGAAGTTCTTTCATCAAGGGTGACCGATACATGGCATCCACCGTAACGGCACGCCATTAAGCTATCGGGTCGGGTTTTGGATCTGATAACCCGTTAATAGCCTCGACCAATGGGAAATTTCCACGTGTAAAATTCTTATCAGCTCATCAGTGGGTCAGATAGGCGCCTATGATACATCGACACGTGGCACGGCCCAACAGAGGCCCATTCCTGCGAAAAGGTCGGCCCGTTTGACTTGGTCAAAAGGTGGCGGGCCAGCCCATGGAAAGCCTGTTAACGGCTTGTTCGCATATAGCCCATTTATAGCCCGCTAACCCAAGGCCCGTTACGCCCTATCCGAATTAGGCCCAGTAGCGTCATCTAGGCCATCCAATGTGATTCCAGTCCGTTTTCACTTCTGGCCCATGTATGGCCCATGATGTCTTTCGGCCCATATGAGGCCCTATGTAACTCTTAGCCTATTAACGACCCGTGGTGAAACTGGCCCGTAATGAACATTGTATCACTTTACACCCATTAACGGCCCGTGGTGAAACTGGCCCGTAATGAATAGTGTATCACTTTATACCCATTAATGGCCCGTTATTCCGTTGGGCCGTTTCTAGCCCATGTTATCTTTCGGCCTTCTCAGAGCCCATTTATTCTTGGGCTCATTTCCAGCATTCGTTTACTTACGGCCCATTACTGTCATTTTCTGCTTGTGGGCCAAATTCAGCTCGTGGTTACAGTCGGCCCGTTTATGGTCCATTAATACGTTGGGCCATTTTCATAGTGTCATCAAATACGGCCTATTAACGATGGCCCATTACGGTCGGCCCATGAACGGATGATTCCAACTATAGCCCGCTTACGGCCATAATGCGGCCTGTTATTGGCCCATGTTTGGCCAATCGATCATACGGCCCGTATAAGGCCCATTGATGATACGGCCCGTAGAAGGCCCATTGTTTCTATGGCCCGTAGAAGGCCTACTGTTTCTACGGCCCGTAGAAGGCCCACTGTTTCTACGGCCCGTAGGAGGCCCAGTGTCACTACAGTAAATATTAGCCCATGGTTATTGTGGCCTAGTTTTAAAAAATAGGTTATTGCGGCCACTAGTTAACCGCAGAAAAAGAACTGCAATGACTACAAGCAAACAAATAAACAAGACAACAAGGAAATAAATAAGCAAGCAACTAACGCTAGGCTATCACGGCTATTACACATATTACATCCACCGGGCATCAAAGTTCGCCACCAGTGCAAATATAGGGAACAAAGCAGCATATCATATACACTGGCCGTCAAAATTGGCCACCAGTGCAAATAAACGCGGCAGCAAAACAAGAGCATAACTGAAACAACTTCAGAAGAGCTCAAGAAACGTTATCCTGGGTATCCACCATGCTGGCAATAAGCTTAGCAAGCTGATTAGCTTTGTCCTGTTTGGCGCTAAAATCCTCCAACGCTTGCTGTTGCACCAGAAAGTATGCATCTAAATGCTCCAGGGACTTCCGCAGTCCTTCCGCTTCTTGTCGTAGCACAGCTGATCGATGTCTTTCAGCTTGTAGTTGAGACTCAAGAAACCGAACTGATTCAGACAGTGAGTTTGAATAGCTTGTGCAAGCGGTAGTGGCCAGTAACTCCAACACTAAACCAAGTCAGGATGTGTCACTATCCTGAACCTTATCTGCATTACTTCCTTTACCGTTGCTTAATAAGGCACTCTTCCCCAATATTCTGTCAGCATTCTAAAAGAAGAAACTAGCAGACACATAACAAGTTTAGCATGTACTAGTATATGAAACTCATTTCGGTGAACCAGTTCATTAGTAAGGTGGACAGGATTAAACTACCAAGTCTTCTATTGCCAAGTACTAATACATATTATAAGCATCAAACAAACATATATCTATGTCCTATGGTAGCAATGGAATCTTAAGTTAGAACAATTGTTCTTCAGGTTTAGGCACTTGTTCTACGTGAACAGAGTACAATAAGACGCAAGAATATAGTACTTAAAATAGAAAATGAGCTCATAGACCTTACCACATTCTTGGTTCGGGACCAGTACAGAACAAGGCGTTCCCAGTCATCATCCAGTAAATGTGTCTCAGGAGAACGTAAGGGAATTTGATGAGCTTCTTTGCCGGTGAAGTACGTTTTCTTCAGGTAATTCTGATACTGCCACCAAGCATTCTTGAAGATAGCAGAGGTATTAGCACAGGTTACCTCATCCTGAGTTTCCAAATCGGTCCTTCTCTATAGAGAAAAATGGGAAAATTTGCTGTTTTATAACCATCATGGAGGTAGGATGTATGGGACGAAGCAAAGTAATTGCCATGAATAACATTACTTACACATAACTCCTGGACAAACACCTGCAACTGGCATTTTCCTTCATCTTTAGTATAATATTTCCAAGATGGGAAGATACGCACATACGATTTAACAACATCAAATGCGATAGATGCTAAACTACGACTAGCTGGTTGTGCTTCCTCCACAGGAATAAGCGTACTAACTGGTGGAGTTGGGGTTCGCCGTGATAGTACTGGCCCTTTGGGCACTGGAGCTGCCTTACTAACTGCTCTTGTTTGGGAGCTCTATGGTGGAGATGGTGTTGTTTCAACAGGAACTGGGTTACTATCGGCTGGGTTTTGGGTTAGATTGGGTGAAGCTGGTTCTCTGTCCATCGTAGTAGGGGTACAATCTGGGAGAGTTCGGGTTATGTGTGGTAGGGCTGGTTCTTGTGCATGTACAACCGGGGTGCTATCTCCACCAAGAGGTAGCACTGTTTTATTTGAAGACCGTGTTTTTAGTCCGCTAGATACTGGCATCACCCGCTCCAATTCAAATGACTGATAAACAAGAAACATAGTTGAATGTACAGACATTGTATGAGAGACAGATGCAATAGATAGTGTGGAAAAAGAGGGCATGAAATAGTTGACATGTATATTGTTTAACTAAAACGGATAGCATGACATAATTTCACATATATGATGTCTATCTAAACTGGATAGCATAGCATAACATAATTCAAAGATATGATGAATAACTAAACAGGATCGCATGACATAATTCACCTACATGTTATCTAAGTAACCAGGATCGCATCACTTAATTCACATATGTGATTTATATGCTAAACAGAGGGCATTCGATATGATGTCTGAACTAAGAACATGGTGTTGAATATTGTGTATATGATGTCTAAACTATGCAATGCAAGACACCGTGTGCATGATATGAGCAGTATAACCATGCCAAGTTAGAGCATACACCTCAGTGGGGGAATAGGACTGGTCATCTGTCTCTGAATCCATCTCCGAGGAGCTATCGGGACCCAACAAGAGATCTGCTTCGACAGGTAGCACTGTCTACTCTGAAGGCCTTGTTTTCACTCCAGATTTTTCCATCTCCCACCCAAATGGCTGATTCACAGGAAGAGTAGTTTAATGTACGAACATTGTTGACAAATGGAAATGTAATGAAGAAAAGGATGGGCAAGATATCATTCAAATATATGATGCCTGGTTAAACAGGATGGCATTGCACATTTCACATATATTATGGCTGGCTAAAAGACATGAGACTGCATAATTCCCATATATGATATAGAAACTAAACAGGTGGAGTTACAGAACATGTCTAAACTAAGCAGATGACATATATGATGTCAAAAGTAGGCACTGCAAGGCAACATATGCATGATATGACTAACATCATCATGCCAAGGTAGAGCAAACACCTTGGGGGGTAAATAGGAGTGGTCAGCGGCGTCCGAATCCGCCTCGGAACAGATATCTTCCTCTGGATTACAATCTGGAGAGGGGTGGGGAGGGTTTGCCATTGAACCCACCATGGAGCGATGTCTGCATGACATTGTATTACCGCACAAAACTCTTCTCTTTTTCTCTACATGTTCAGCATGACTGTGTACAATATCTGACATGCATACGAAAAAAATATGGTGAGATTATGTAAGGAGAGCATGCAGAAATTTAGAGTGATGGTAACAACCAGTGGATCGATGTTTTTCCGTTGAACCAAAATAGCCCTAATGGATCGACGTGAATGTATAGTAATAAGTGATGCAACAAGTGTACAACCTCTTTGCCGTAGCCGTGTCGACCTCAGCATCATTGGTTTGGTCGCTGAAGCAGTTGAGGCAGAGGTGGCCGTCGGAGGTATGGAGGAAGATCTGAGGAATCTGTAGACGGCGTCGAGGGCACTGCCCTGTTGTGACGGATCATTCTGTCGTTGGAGCAGCTCCGGTGAGCCGTAAGACGTCAAGGCTGAAGCAGCACAAGATAGACATCGTCAATCTCAAGTGGGATTCTAATAGCATCTCCAATAGATGATGTAAAATGGATGTAAAATTAACATCACTATAAACCACCTGACTACAAGAGATGAGGTAAAAACTGTTGACTCTGAACTTAACTGTCGAAACTGAAATTTACTGTGGAATCTGAATGCTACTGTCGAAACTGAACGCAATGGTAGCAGAGAGGCACTTGACAAGTAGTTTAGGGAGGGCCTGCAGTTCATCTTCAACCTGCACCCCCCTGAGCTGCCAGCTACCACCGGCCGAACCGCCGGCCCCAGCGCTGCCTCGCCGCCCCGAAACAACTCACCACCACCACCCCGGCCAGCCCTCTAGGCCCCCCGCCCCCACCCTGAACCCTAAGATAGATAGTGGGGTACCTCTCCGGCGAGCCCCCGTCCCCGCTGCGGGTGGTTCTTCATTAACTCCGGCGAGCCCCCCAACCCCTGAAAATCAACTGACCCAAAAGTCGATTCAGTCGACTGAAGTGTGGCTTAATCGGAGCAGAGCAGCAGCACGAGTGAGGGGGAGAGCAGCAGCAATAGTTGGGCGAGCGAGCGATCGAGCGAGAGCCGGAGCAGCAGCAGATCCGGCTGGTATGGACGCCGCCGCCGAAGGGGCCTCGCACTGGGGGAGAGCCGCCGTGGAGATGTCGCCCGCGGTGCCGGCTTCAAGGTAGCCGCTCCATGGGGGTGCGGGATGGAGCACCGTCGGCGCCGGGAGGTCGAGTTAAGGGGAAGGTGCGATGCGATGAGTGTACAACCTCTTTGGTGGCGCTGAGTAGGCCTCGGCTTCGTCCGAGGAGTCGGTGAGGATGATGCGGTTCCGGTGGAGCAGGTTAAGGCGGCGCTGTGGGGATGGAGCAGCCGCGATAGACGAGGCGATCGTTGGAGCAGCTCCTTGGAGGTGGAGGACGGGGCAGCTGAACCGGCGGGACGACGAGATGGAAGATGGATCCTCATCCGGGGAGGTGGATGAGGGACGTTGAGTTGTTGCGCTGGACGACGTCGTCGGGAAAGAGGCTCCGGTTGGGCAGCGGTGACGTGGCGGACGGAGGAGGGTGGGGTTTCGCGGCTGGAGCGGAGAGGTTATGGTGGCCTGGGATTTCGAACGGTGAAAATGGGGCGATTTGAGGGGGTGAAGCATGACTTAGTAACGCGCTTGTCCAAAATGTAGGGTGTGTTACAAAAGTACCCCCCACCGATTTGAACTAGCGGCCCTTTCGGCTCAGGGTTAGAAGGGGGATTTCGCGTGTTGGGATTTGGCAGCTGGAGGGAGTTTTCGCGCGTGTTGTAATTTCGGGATAGCAAGGCGCGGGTTGTGAAGGCGCCAGTTTTGGGAGCATGATATCTGAATTTTTCGGGATATAACAAGACGCAGGTTGAACTTTAGGGACAAGCCTAACGTGTAGTAATATTGTACTTGTACGTACCAAATCAATTCGCACTTCCCTCAACCAAAAAGAAAAAAAAATAAAACTATTCACACCACACAAAGAGAGAGTCTTGCCCCGTTTTACTATACAAATGCTATTCAAAGCTACTCCCTCCTTCCATCTATATAGGCCTAATGCATTTTTCGATGCTAACTTTGACCAAATATTAGAGCAATGATACATGACATGCAACTTACACAAAGCACACCGTTAAATTCGTCTGTGAAAGGTTCTTTCAATGATATAATTTTCACATTGTGCATGTCATGTACTATTAATCTTGTCAATAGTCAAAGGTGGTCTTAAAAATCTCATTACGCCCTATATAGATGGAAGGAGGGAGTATGAATCCATGTTATGTCCGATTAAATTTTTTCGCTTGCTGTATAATGCATGTAACCTACTCATACCAACATTTTAGTGCATTCCAAATGTCTCTACTACCACTGCAATTCAAACTAAATTTGAATTCGTTTCTCTATTTCAATAAGAATCTACAATCATGATTGTTGCCAACTTCAACCATCATAGTTTCCTTGCTATCCGCCAGATATAAATCAGACGGCCTATAATGCAGGATGGCAGGCACACCATCATCAACAACTCCGTTTTTTTACAAGAGTAGAGATAAAACATATTAAATGTAGTATACCATGTTCATAACCACACCATGTGTATCACCGTTATATATATTCACACATCCGTCGGTTTGAAACACTATGATAAATTCTTCAAATATCCGAATTCTCTTTTTATAATGAAGTATATATGATCTCTATTCGTCTTTTACACCCACACAACCCTCTTATCTTTGTAGCTAGCGCTAACTTTCTCTTGTGCATGCACACGCCCGCATCCCTCTCACCCTCCCTCAGCATTCTCTAGCTCCATCGCGCAAATTCGTCTTTTCACTTTAGGTCGTTCACCCACAGTGTGTGTAGGCCCCCCCAGCTCCTTCTTTATGGCACACATCGATCGATATGCCTCTCTAGCCAGGTGTGCCTAGCACAAACACAAGCTTCCCCTCTTCTCTTGTCACCGTCCATGCCTCACTCCCACCACTCTTTTCATCGTTCTCGTACTCGCACACTCCTCCCCCTCGATATAGTATGCCTCTCGTACAACCTCCTACATGCATCCCTCTCTCTCTATCCTTCTCCTCATGCCTCATTTGCTTCTAGCACACACATGCATGTATACCGATCGATCTCCCAACATATACCTAGATCGACTATAACTACCCCCCATCGATCGACGTACCTCACAAGTTATGTCTCTCCTTTATCTTACAAAGGGCGATTGATCTTCCTATGTAGTTACGTCTGCTTACCACAGCCACATCGACCCCCCTCATCATTTGTCCATGCCTCCTGGCCCGTCTCTCACACGCACGTGCACAGACAACAAGCAGCCATCTCCTCTCTTATTGATATTGCGGGCGTGCCCTCCGTTTGTCTAGCAAGCCTATCCCACCATTTGTTAGAAGCAACTCCACTACCACCCCCTCCAACACTCTAGCTCTGTCTCTCTCCCAACCTTATTCATCTCCTGCACATATGCAAGGATGCCGATCGATCTCCCTTAATACATGAGGTAGATCGATCTCCTTAATACATGAGGTAGGCCTCTCTCCTCCTCCACAGATATACCAGCCATTGTACCTCTATAGTTAATTGGGTCTCCCTCTTCCCCCACCACACATCGATAGTCGAGCGCTGCAGGTAGGTATCCATGCCACAGAGACAAACTGCACATGTCCCATCTCACGTTCCAGTAGGCCAGCCACTCTATATCTTTGACGTGGGCACACACAAATTCGATGGCACTCTTTATCGATCGCGCACGCACACACACACACATCATCCCTCTCTTCGATTCTATGGACACCTCAAGCCGATGATACCTCCAATCTATTCTCGTGGATCGCCCCCTCTCTCTATATATGTTATATCCAGGACTCTATTTCACACACATTGCATATGTTAAATTTTTTGATTGACCCCCCCACCCACAAAAAAACTCTCAAGAACCCACACACTATATCTCTCTAGGTTTGTATCTCTCTCACACAACCCCACGTAGGTGGTGTACGTATACAAGAAGAGAATAGGTGCACCGTGCACGTACTCACGCTTCGTGCCCAGCCACACCCGCGCGGGTACATGGTGGAGCTCATTTCTCCGCAGAAGCTGAATTTGTTTTTGAAACATCAAGTGGCCAGAGACTCAAAAACTTGTTTGCCCATTAGTGACTTGTCAGGGCGGTGGATTTTAGTTTGTACGATAATGTTGCATCCACCTAAAGTAACGAATGTTCTTACGTAAACTTCCTAGTAATTCCCTCTTCGTAGGTGCAGCATTACCCCTAACATTTGTAATATCAGTTTGAAACTTGTAATATTGCCGTGTCCTATTCCCGCGTTTTCAAAATCCTGCGAATCAAACAGGTCCTAAGTTGGTGATGATGTTGTGCCTCCCATCTTTCACCAATAGCCGTCGGATCTAGATTTGACGCATACAAACCAAGCTTCTCCATTTTTGCAAAAAGATGCCCGCACTTGTTCCCTATTTACAAACAACTCCTTGTCTCTCACAATCTAGGAGTAGAAGGCCGTGGAAAAATCTGGCGCGATGGCCGCTGCCGGAGCCGTCCACCCCCAATCTTGGTGTTCCATGCAATGCACGGGCATCTACGCATGGGAAATTATGTCGAACAGGGCTAGTTGTAAGCAGGCTAGCTCTACAGCCATGATGATAGTGACTGCAGACGGTGAGGCTGACTATGGTATGCCGAACACGGCGCCTATACTCAGGTGTCATCTCCGGCGCAGGGTCTTGTCATTTCACTATGAGCAGCAGCACGTAATAATTTGACCAACGGGCAGTACAGTGCTAGTACTCCTACTACTACATTGGTAGTACTACTACTAGTACTAGTAGCACCACCGTATGGATTTTGGAGTACTACCATGTCCACCGGCACCGAGGAACGTCTCCAGGTAATATTGCTTGAGGCCGCCAGGGCGAGGGGCTGCTTGGACGACAGCTTCGTCTCCTTGTTCGACGAGGTCCTCGTCGGTTTCCTCGACGAGTTCACCGTCGTCAAGAAGCTTGCGGACGACTTTGACGTAAGCCTCCAGCCGACGCGCCCTGGCTCTACGATGCCCGCCACCCTCAACGGACACTATGGTTACAACCTCTTAGACTTACTGGTTGCCCTGCGACTGCCCGCTATCGCGCCAGAGAATGTCCACCTCGAGGTCGCGCTCACCGCGCAGCGCCTGGCGCAGCAAGACACCATCGACATAATCACCCACGTCTATGCGCAAATCGTCCACAAGGACTACTACATGCAAGAGGAGGACGATAGGACGCTGGCCTTCTTGGAGCGCAGGGCAACCTTGGACGGCACTGTTCAGAAGCACGTTGAGCTCGCCGCCAACGCCACTGCTCCTCACACGTCGGTTGGTGACCCGGCGCACTAGGGCGTGAGGATGTCGTTGAACGTTGATGGATCCGTATGTATTTTTATCTTTCCGTCAAATCCATGTAGTAGTATATGATACTACAGTAATTATCTTACCTTTCGCATCAACTTCATAATTTTCGTACGTACTCCATGCATGAACGGCACCAGAACCAAACTTCTCATTACTCTAGGCAAAATCGTTATTTTCTATCTATTGGTCGCGCCATGGAGCAGAACCAAATTTTACAAGTTACGAGTTCAAAAGGAAAAGCCTGTCGTGTTCGCGTCGCACCCCCACATGGTTGTTCTGGCACGCCGCTCAAGCGGGAATGCGTGCGGTGTTGCATTTTCACTTACAAGTGGGACCGCAGTTGAGCAAACCGACTATCGGAAAACCCCCACCCCGCCCACCGCGCGATGGCTGAGAAAACAGGAGGGAGAAGAATGGCTGTAGCACGGACTTCAAGAAAATTGGTGTCGGATGGGACTCGTGTGGGTGGCGTGTGCCGTACTGCTAGACGTGAATGCTACTGAGTTATGGCCCATGCCACCCCACTATATCGAGCCTATCCTGTTTGGATACTTTTGGGTTATTTGAGCCTTCAACTAACCCAAACTAGCTCTAACCCCATGATCCAAACAGGGCCATATCGAGGTACGTAGAACAAATTTCCTGCAGTCCGTGCTCAGCCCTCCTCTATCTCTCTTCTCAGCTAGCCAGCGGACGCGCGGAGCCCATCGTCTGTTTGCTCACATGCGGCCCATGTCAGTGAAAACGCAAGAACCCACTGAACCTGCACATCTTTCACCTCGACATGCTGGTGATGAAAAACAAATCCAATAAAGATCTTCGGTGGCCGCTTTTGGAGTTACTCAAGAGTAGTAAGATTCTATTTACATTTTAACCCAAGATGCACATCTCGTGGCTTCAACTACCACTCTATTTTCTTTCATGACACGACCTGGATGCTGGATGTCCCACGTGTCGGCAAAAGGAGGAAGAACCCGACCAAATCTTCGGTTCTGCTATCGGATGAGATTAGTGCACTTGTTGATACTCCTACTAGAATAGAGGCTAGACATGAGACTAGATGCGAGGAAGCAACGTCTACTTCTTTACACTCGAAGAAGAAAGAAGCACGCAAGATCGAGCCTCCGCAGATCAACAATGAATGCATCGAGAAGCCACTAATCCAACTTACAGGAGTAGTAAAATGTATTCTTGTGGTTCTTGTTTTCTTTGGTCTTGCTTTTCTAGTCAAAACTATCGTTGGAGTTCGTGCAAAACGGAGGTCCGTTTGGGGTCGTGCGTTGGAGTTGGCCTTACAAGTGGGACCGCAGTTAAGGAAACCAACTATCGGCAAACCCCCACCTCGCCCGCCGCGTGATGGCTGAAGTTAGAGAAACGACGAGGTTGAAGAGATTGCTCTAGCACGGACTCCAAGAAATAATATGGTGTCAGATGGATGTCGTGGTGGTGGCGTGTGCCGTACTCCTAGACGTGAATGCTTGTTCTGGCCCATGCCACCCTACTACTCCTACTACTTACTCCTACTAGTATATTAGTATACTAGTATCGAGGGTTCGAGGTGCTGGTTACGTACAACGAACACATTAACATATGGCTACAGTAAAAACACCCGCCCGACGCGCGAAGCATGTGAAGCTAGTACAAATTTAGAGAAGTGACTCGAAAGCCATTCATAAATTTAGTAAGTTTATCACAGGCATATCATTTTATTACATACAACAGGTCATCAACCCACATCGACAATGAGGATACATTATAAATACTAAAGTTTTCACCACACAACAAATAACAAGCCATGAAATGAACTTCAACTCAACCATTCCGCGGCGTTGGAAATACTTGCTTTGAACCACAAGTGATTCTCTGGGACAGTCCATCTGTTGTCGACCTGGAGATCAACGCAGGACCGATCATCCAGGCTAAAGCGGCCTACTATATCAGTATGAGGGTAGGGAACCACCCAAATGTCCGAGGTATAGACACAGTTGCTTCTCATAAATGTGTCAACAGCAGTTGGATCGCCTTTCACCATCATCGGATAGTTTTGTCCAAGGAAGAGCGAGTTTTCTCCAAGACTATCAATTCTGTGCCAGGGAGAAGGAGTTGGCGCTAGCACAGTAGTATCCATCCCGAATACCATGCAACGGGTGTTGGAATAGGTCTAGAGAGTGTGACCATGGGAGACACCTGCTTCCTTACCAGTAACATCATCAGTGGGTTGTATACACACAAGAAGAGGTGATCCATCGGAATTAGTTGCCAGGCGCCACAGAGTGTATCGGCGCTGCTCGTCCTCATGCTCGTGATCATCACCATCGTTATCTCCCCCTTGGTTATAAAATTTTTCAAGTATAGGTGGTGGGATGTTCACAGGACCTTGGAAACACAAGAAGAAGGATAATTAGTAAAGGGAAACTTGCTAACCCACATGCATGTGGATGAAACAATTATAATTATGGTGGAAGACAAACGTACCGAAACTACTAGGATGCCATGCAAAAACAGTGCCACGAGTGGTGGCATCAAACACAAGGCCCTTGTATTGAATTGCATCACAGTACTCTTCCGTGTACTGAAACTGATTTTTGAGCAATATCCATCGAGTCGAACCACGAAGGACGGCAAAAAGCTTGTCGAAGATAGCAACAACTTGATAGTTGTTGTAATTCCAAGAGCGGTTGGGAACTCGACAAATTGCTATCTTCCGTAGAAGACAGTCACCATTACCGGTGTGCTCAACCTTTGGGCAGTGTGCTGAGATTTTTGGAAGTGGAACCCGGTGACAAGTGTACACATTCACAAGTTCCCACTCGCAGTTGGACCCAATGTAAACAACCCAATCTCCATTTGCGCCCGCCCAAGCCTTGCCCTCGAGCAATGGCATCTTAACATCATACGTATCATTATCAAGCGGCATCAACTGGCACAGGGCGAGGCCTCCGTCATGCCGGCGCCAGTCATCAGGGTCACGGCGAAGAAGATAGGGGAGATCAAACCACTCCTTGACTCTTGGGTTCTTTGTAATGATGTTATTAGTTGAGTCAAGAATGGGCTCGAACGAACCTGCCATGCTATCCATGCCTCCTTATTTCAAGCCAATAAAAAATGGCTCCTCGTTGTGGATTTCTGACATCTGGGTCCCATGCCATTGTCAACATAGTCCATAAACGAGAGAATTGCACAACGAGCGGCTGACACCAGGGACCCAGCAGCTCACCCAGTTATTTTTGTTTTGGGTTAATTTGATAAATTTCACTCCAAATCTGGTGTATCCGAGAAAGGCCACTGCAATTTCCAAACTTTGAAAAATGCCATTTCTAGTGGCATTTTTCGAAGTCTGGAGTGGCATTTTTCAAAGTTTGCAAACTACAGTGGCATTTTTCAAAGTTTGCAAAAATTGCAGTGGCATTTTTCAAAGTTTGGAAATTGCAGTGACATTTTTATGAATTGTCATAATTGGAGTGGCATTTATCTAATTTGTGTTTGAGACGGAAGCAGGGTGTCAACTGGGCTGTGCGGGACACTCTGGACTGTCTAGACAGCCTTTTCTTTTATGTTTACCACAGACCAGCCCGGTAGTTTTTTTTCTTTCTGAAAATGGCTAGCCCAGTTCTTTTGTGATTTGTCAAGTAAGTCGCTTTATCAGGCCTGTTGTGCTACAAATCTTTCAAGACGAGTAGAGCTTCATTTGGCTGGCCGAGAAAATGGCCTATCAGTAATGAGAAATGGGTTGTACATTTTTAAAACACATCCAACCGGCAATTATTTTCAAATATTTTTTTTCATTTCGAGATTTTAAATTGCATTGATTTTTATGCGTGGACAATTTATTGGATTTTATATTGATATACATTTATTTTTAAAATCAGTCTGAATGTGACTCGAAATTTCGGGATTAAAAACAGTTCAGACCACACCGACATATGCAAAATTTTGTATAATTTTTTAACCGTGGCCAGAATATGGGCTGTAATGGTAACATAAAGAATATGGGCTCCAAAAAACCCGTAAGAATTGGCAAATGGGCTGTAAATTATTTGAAATAATGGCAGATGGGCTGTATGTTGTTTTCCACAGATTTGAGGCTTTCCATAGATAGCATGTATACTATTGGATGTCCATCCAACGGCCATCGTGCTTCTTCAGTCTCTGCTCTTCCTACTCCATCCGCTCAAACAAGCGCCGGCGGGACTGCTTGCTCCCTCCTCCCCGCGGCCGGCTGTGCTGCCGCGTAGGCATCACCGCCCCACCATATTCCCATCGCTGGCCTAGCCATCCCTCTACTCACCCACACCTGCTGTTATTCTCCGGCGACGGCAGATGAACCAGTAAACCCTCTTACAGTCGTACTCCCCTCCGCGTGGGAAACAAAAACAATGGCCGAGTCTTCCCTGCCTCCGTGTCTTTACCTTCCTAGGCCACGCCGTCGTCCACCGCCCTGGTGCTCTCTGCGTGCCGTGGTCAGCGTGGTCAACGACCGACATGCATCTGAAGTGGAGTGTGCGTGGAGAGGCTGACAGCTAGGTCCACGGCCGCACGCAAGGAAATGCCTCCTTATTATGCGCAAAATAATGATTTCCTCCACCTGACATCTGGGACCCACCGAAACGACCTCTGTATTTCGTGAAAAAAACGTTACCGCCGCTGATAGCTCGGACCCACCAGCTATATCTTCGCACGCAAGGAAGTGCCTCCTTATTACGCACAAAAAATGAATACTCCCCCTGCTAGCTGGGACCCAGTATAGTGGGCCTACTAAGTTGACGGGGACGAAGGGCTTTGTCAACTTAGTCAATATGCACGATTCTAGGTCGACTGACCGTACGATGTCCATCCAACGGTCGTAGTGCTTCTTCAACCTCTAGTCTTCTTGCTCCAGCCGCCCAAAGCAGTGCCGGTCGTGCCGCCTGCTCCTGCCTCCCGTGGCCGGCTGTGCTGCCGCGGAGGCCTCACCTCCCCCATACTACTCCCACCGCTGGCCAAGCCATCCCTCCACTCCACTCACCCACACCCCCTGTTATTCTGCGGCGATAGCAGTGCAGTCGAACTAGTGAACCCTCGCACTCCTCTCTGCGTGGGCATCCACTGCCGCGTCTTCCCCGGCTCCGCGTCGTCCCCTTCCTAGGCCTCGCCGTCGTCCACCGCCGTGGTGCTGTCGGCGCGGCATGGTCAACGACCGAATTCCATTGGAAGAATACTATACGTGGAGAGGCTGACAGCTGGGTCCACGGCAGCCGCAAGGAGGTGCCTCCTTATTATGCGGAAAATAATTATTCCTCCACTTCATAGCAGGGACCCACCGGACGCCCACCAGTATATCGCGAAAAAATGTTTGCCCCTGACTACTAGGACCCACCCGACGGGCCACCATTTTTCGTGAAAAAAACGTTCCCCCCGCTGTCAGCTCGGACCCACCGGAAGTGCCTCCTTATTACGCACAAAAAAATGAATACCCCCTGCTAGCTGGGACCCACCTTAGTGGCAGGCTGACTTGTGGGCCTACTAAGTTGACGGGGACGGAGGGCTTTGTCAACTTAGTCAATATGCACGATTCTAGCTCCAGTGACCGTACGATGTCCATCCAACAACCGTAGTGCTTCTTCAACCTCTGGTCTTCTTGCTCCAGCCGCCCAAACCAGCGCCGGTCGTGCCTCGTGCTCCTGCCTCCCGTGGCCGGCTGCGATGCGGCGGAGGCCTCACCAAACCCTACTACTCCCACCACTGGCCAGGCCATCCCTCTACTCACCCACACCCCCTGTTATTCTGCGGCGACGGCAACCTCACACTGCAGCGAACCAGTGAACCCTCATACTCCTCTACGTGTGGGCATCCACTGCCGCGTCTTCCCCGGCTCCACGTCGTCCCCTTCCTAGGCCTCGCCGTCGTCCACCGCCCTGGTGCTCTCGGCACGGCATGGTCAACGTGGTCAAGGAACGGCTTCCATCGGACGTGGACTATACGTGGAGACGCTGACAGCTGGGTCCACGGCTGCAGCAAGGAAGTGCCTCCTTATTACGTGCAAAATAATTATTCCTCCACCTGACAGCGGGAACCCATCGGATGGGCCACCAGTATTTTGCGAAAAAATCTTTTCTCCCTGACTGTTGGGATCCACCGGACGGGCCACCGTATTTCGCGAAAAAAGTGCCCCCCCGCTGTCAGCTCGGACCCACCAGAAGTGCCTCCTTATTACGCACAAAAAGATGAATACTCCCCCGGCTAGCTGGGACCCACCTTGCTGGGAGGCTAACTTGTGGGCCTAATACATTGACGGGGACTAAGGGCCTTGTCAACTTAGTCAATATGAACGATTCTAGATCCAGTGACCGTACGATGTCCATCCAACGGCCATAGTGCTTCTTCAACCTCTGGTCTTCTTGCTCCAACCGCCCAAAGCAGCGCCGGTCGTGCCGCATGCTCCTGCCTCTCGTGGCTGGCTGTGCTGCCGCAGAGGCCTCACCGCCCCTACTATTCTCACCACTGGCCAGGCCCTGCGGCGACGACATCCTCACACCGCAGCCGAACCAGTGAACCCTCGTAGTCCTCTCCGCGCGGGCTTCCACTGCCACGTCGTCCCCTTCCTAGGCCTCGCCGTCGTCCACCACTATGGTGCTCTCCGCGCTGCGTGGTCAACGTGGTCAAGGAACGACTTCCATCGGAAGAGTACTGTATGTGGAGAGGCTGACAGCTGGGTCCACGACCACAACCCAGTTTTTTTGTGATTTGCCAAGTAAGTCGCTTTGTCAGGCCTGTTGGGCTGCAAATTTTTCAAGACTAGGAGGCTTTCATTCGGTTGGCCGAGAAAATGGCCCATCAGTAATGAGAAATGGGTTGTACATTTCTAAAACACATCAAACCGGCAATTAGTTTCAAATATCTTTTTTTCATTTCAAGATTTTAAATTACATTAATTTTTATGCGTGCAGAATTTGTTGGATTTTATATTGATATACATTTACTTTTAAAATCAGTTTGAATGTGAGTCAAAATTTCGGGATTAAAAACGGTTCAGACCGCACCGAAATATGCAAAATTTCATATAATTTTTTAACCGTGGCCACAATATGGGCTTTAATGCTAACAAAAAGAATATGGGCTCCAAAAAAACCTTAAGAATTAGCAAATGGGCTGTAAATTATTCGAAATAATGGCAGATGGGTTGTATGCTGTTTTCCACAGATTTGAGGCTTTCCTAAAAAAAGGTTGATGCACAAGCACTGACTGTTGGATGTCCATCCGACGGCCGTCGTGCTTCTTCAATCTCTGCTCTTGCTGCTCCAGCCGCTCAAACAAGCGCCGGCGGGACTGCCTGCTCCCTCCTCCTCGCGGCCAGCTGTGCTGCCGCGCAGGCCTCACCGCCCGAACGTACTCCCATCGCTGGCCTAGCCATCCCTCTACTCACCCACACCTGCTGTTATTCTCCGGCGACGGCAAACGAACCAGTAAACCCTCGTACAATCGTACTCCCCTCCGCGTGGGAAACAACTGCTGAGTCTTCCCTGCCTCCGTGTCGTCCCCTTCCTTGGCCTCGCAGTCGTCCACTGTCCTGGTGCTCTCAGCGCGGCGTGGTCAACGTGGTCAAGGAACGACTTCCATCGGACGTGGACTGTACGTGGAGAGGCTGACAGCTTGGTCCACGGCCGCAGCAAGGAAGTGCCTCCTTATTACGCGGAAAATAATGATTCCTCCACCTGATAGCTAGGACCCACCGGACGGGCCACTGTATTTTGTGAAAAAACATTCCCCCTGACTGCTGGGACCCACCAGCTATATCTTTGCACACATGGAAGTGCGTCCGGGCAAAAAAAATGATTCACCCCCTGACTGCTGGGACCCCACCAGCTACATCTTCGCAGGCAAGGAAGTGCGTGACAGTCGGGACCCACCTGGTCGAAGCGTACATAGCGTTGTCATTCTGGTCGCGAACGTGTACGTACATACTGGTTGATGTAGAGGCGCGCATGTGTCCTAGTAGAGGCGCGCATGTGTCGTAATAGAGGCACGCACGTAGCATGTACACGTACGTACAAAGGCCACGGTGCAAGAAAGAAAATACGGCCACGTATGTGTACATACGGGCGGGGTCTCGAACACCTACTCGCGCATACGTACGGCGAGGGCTCGTGTACATGGCTAGGTCAGAACGGAGAAATAGCGTCGTCATCGTGTTCATGGGGAGGCAACGGAATGCGTCGTGTTCATGGGGAGGCAACAGAATGCGTCGTGTTCATGGAAAGGCAACGGAATGCGTCGTGTTCATCGGGAGGCAACAAAATGCGTGGGAGCCAACCGGCTGGGTTGGAATGGAATGCGTGGTCGTGTTCATCGGGAGGGCTTGGACGGAACAGGCGATGGAAACGAGGCCTGGCGTACCGCACAATGGAGGAAATGTTGGAAATATGCCCTAGAGGAAATAATAAATTGGTTATTATTATATTTCCCTGTTCATGATAATCGTTTATTATCCATGCTATAATTGTATTGATAGGAAACTCAAATACATGTGTGGATACATAGACAACACCATGTCCCTAGTAAGCCTCTAGTTGACTAGTTCGTTGATCAATAGATGGTTACGGTTTCCTGACCATGGACATTGGATGTCATTGATAACGGGATCACATCATCAGGAGAATGATGTGATGGACAAGACCCAATCCTAAGCCTAGCACAAAGATCGCGTAGTTCGTATGCTAAAGCTTTTCTAATGTCAAGTATCATTTCCTTAGACCATGAGATTGTGCAACTCCCGGATACCGTAGGAATGCTTTGGGTGTACCAAACGTCACAACGTAACTGGGTGACTATAAAGGTGCACTACAGGTATCTCCGAAAGTGTCTGTTGGGCTGGCACGAATCGAGACTGGGATTTGTCACTCCGTGTGACGGAGAGGTATCTCTGGGCCCACTCGGTAGGACATCATCATAATGTGCACAATGTGATCAAGGAGTTGATCACGGGATGATGTGTTACGGAACGAGTAAAGAGACTTGCCGGTAACGAGATTGAACAAGGTATCGGGATACCGACGATCGAATCTCAGGCAAGTATCGTACCGCTAGACAAAGGGAATTGTATATGGGATTGATTAAGTCCTTGACATCGTGGTTCATCCGATGAGATCATCGTGGAACATGTGGGAGCCAACATGGGTATCCAGATCCCGCTGTTGGTTATTGACCGGAGAGTCATCTCGGTCATGTCTGCATGTCTCCCAAACCCGTAGGGTCTACACACTTAAGGTTCGATGACGCTAGGGTTATAAAGGAAGCTTGTATGTGGTTACCGAATGTTGTTCGGAGTCCCGGATGAGATCCCAGACGTCACGAGGAGTTCCGGAATGGTCCGGAGGTAAAGATTTATATATAGGAAGTCCTATTTCGGCCATCGCGACAAGTTTCGGGGTCATCGGTATTGTACCGGGACCACCGGAAGGGTCCCGGGGGCCCACCGGGTGGGGCCACCTATCCCGGAGGGTCCCATGGGCTGAAGTGGGAAGGGATCCAGCCCAAAGTGGGCTGGGGTGCCACTTCCCTTATGGCCCATGCGCCTAGGGCTGGCGCACCCCCCCTTGGGCTCCCTATATATAGTGAGGGTAGGAGGGCCTCTTGAGACACCCCTTATGCCTTTGGTGCAGCCCCTCCCTCTCTCCTAAGTCCTTCTCCTCTCCCGTGGTGCTTGGTGAAGCCCTGCAGGATTGCCACGCTCCTCCACCACCACCACGCCGTTGTGCTGCTGCTGGATGGAGTCTTCCTCAACCTCTCCCTCTCTCCTTGCTGGATCAAGGCGTGGGAGACATCACCGGGCTGTACGTGTGTTGAACGCGGAGGTGCCGTGCGTTCGGCACTTGATCATCGGTGATTTGGATCACGACGAGTACGACTCCATCGACCCCGTTCACTTGAACGCTTCCTCTTAGCGATCTACAAGGGTATGTAGATGCACTCTCCTTCCCCTCGTTGCTGGTCTCTCCATAGATAGATCTTGGTGACACGTAGGAAAATTTTGAATTTCTGCTACGTTCCCCAACAGTGGCATCATGAGCTAGGTCTATGCGTAGTTTCTATGCACGAGTAGAACACAAAGTAGTTGTGGGCGTTGATTTTGTTCAATATGCTTGCCGTTACTAGTCTTATCTTGATTCGGCGGCATCGTGGGATGAAGCGGCCCGGACCAACCTTACACGTATGCTTACGTGAGACCGGTTCCACCGACTGACATGCACTAGTTGCATTAGGTGGCTGGCGGGTGTTTGTCTCTCCCACTTTAGTCGGATCGGATTCGATGAAAAGGGTCCTTATGAAGGGTAAATAGCAATTGGCATATCACGTTGTGGTCTTTGCGTAGGTAAGAAACGTTCTTGCTAGAAACCCATAGCAGCCACGTAAAACATGCAAACAACAATTAGAGGACGTCTAACTTGTTTTTGCAAGGTATGCTATGTGATGTGATATGGCCAAAGGATGTGATGAATGATATATGTGATGTATGAGATTGATCATGTTCTTGTAATAGGAATCACGACTTGCATGTCGATGAGTATGACAACCGGCAGGAGCCATAGGAGTTGTCTTAATTTATTTAGGACCTGCATGTCAACATAAACGTCATGTAATTACTTTACTTTATTGCTAACCGTTAGCTGTAGTAGTAGAAGTGACAACTTCAAGAAGACGCGATGATGGAGATGATGATGATGGAGATCATGGTGTCATGCCGGTGACGATGATGATCATGGAGCCCTGAAGATGGAGATAAAAAGGAGCAATATGATATTGGCCATATCATGTCACTATTTGATTGCATGTGATGTTTATCATGTTTATACATCTTATTTGCTTAGAAGGACGGTAGTAAATAAGATGATCCCTCATTAAAATTTCAAGAAAGTGTTCCCCCTAACTGTGCACCGTTGCGACAGTTCGTTGTTTCAATGCACCACGTGATGATCGGGTGTTTGATCCAAACGTTCACATACAACGGGTGTAAGACAGATTTACACATGCAAACACTTAGGTTGACTTGACGAGCCTAGCATGTACAGACATGGCCTCGGAACACAGAAGACCGAAAGGTCGAGCATGAGTCGTATGGCAGATATGATCAACATGAAGATTTTCACCGATGTTGACTAGTCCGTCTCACGTGATGATCGGACACGGCCTAGTTGACTCGGATCATGTAATCACTTAGATGACTAGAGGGATGTCTATCTGAGTGGGAGTTCATATGATGAACTTAATTATCCTGAACATAGTCAAAAGGTCTTCGCATATTATGTCATAGCTCACGTTTCTGTTCTACTGTTTAGATATGTTCCTAGAGAAAATTTAGTTGAAAGTTGATAGTAGCAATTATGCGGACTAGGTCCGTAAACTGAGGATTGTCCTCATTGCTTCATAGAAGGCTTATGTCCTTTATGCACCGCTCAGTGTGCTGAATCTCGAACGTCGTCTGTGGATGTTGCGAACATCTGACATACACGTTTTGATAACTACGTGATAGTTCAGTTAAACGGTTTAGAGTTGAGGCACCGAAGACGTTTTTGAAACGTCGCAAAACATATGAGATGTTTTGAGGGCTGAAATTGGAATTTCAGGCCCGTGCCCACGTCAAGAGGTATAAGACCTCCGACCATTTTCTTAGCCTGCAAACTAAGGGAGAAAAGCTCAATTGTTGAACTTGTGCTCAGATTGTCTGAGTGCAACAATCGCTTGAATCGAGTGGGAGTTGATCTTCCAGATGAAATAGTGATGGTTCTCCGAAGTCATTACCACCAAGCTGCTAGAGCTTCGTGATGAACTATGATATATCAGGGACATATATGATGATCCTTGAGATATTCGCGATGTTTGACACCGCGAAAGTAGAAATCAAGAAGGAGCATCAATTGTTGATGGTTGGTGAAACCGCTAGTTTCAAGAAGGGCAAGGGAACAAAGGGATACTTCATGAAATGGCAATTCAGCTGCTGCTCTAGTGAAGAAACCCAAGGTTGAACCCAAACCCGAGACTGAGTGCTTCTGTAATAAGGGGAACAGCCACTGGAGCAGAATTACCCTAGATACTTGGTAGATGAGAAGGCTGGCAAGGTCGATAGAAGTATATTGGATATACATTGTGTTAATGTGTACTTTACTAGTACTCCTAGTAGCACCAGGGTATTAGATACCGGTTCAGTTGCTAAGTGTTAGTAACTCGAAATAAAAGCTACGGAATAAACGGAGACTAGCTAAAGGTGAGATGACGATATGTGTTGGAAGTATTTCCAAGGTTGATCAAATATCGTACGCTCCCTCTACCATCGAGATTGGTATTAAAACCTAAATAATTGTTATTTGGTGTTTGCGTTGAGCATAGACATGATTGGATTATGTCTATCGCGATACGGTTATTCATTTAAGGAGAATAATGGTTACTCTGTTTATTTGAATAATACCTTCAATGGTCTTGCACCTAAAATGAATGGTTCATTGAATCTCGATCATAGTGATACACATGTTCATGCCAAAAGATATAAGATAGTAATGATAGTACCACCTACTTGTGGCACTAGCACTTAAGTCATATCAATATAAAATGCATGAAGAAGCTCCATGTTGATGGATCTTTGGACTCACTCATTTTTGAAAGGATTGAGACATGCGAACCATGTTTGTTGGTAGATATGCATGAAGAAACTCCATGCAAATGGAGCGTTTGGACTCACTTGATCTTGAATCACTTGAGACATGCAAATCATACCACATGGGCAAGATGACTGAAAGCCTCGTTTTCAGTAAAATGGAACTAGAAAGCAACTTGTTGGAAGTAATACATTTTGATGTGTGCAGTCCAATGAGTGCTGAGGCATGTAGTGGATATCGTTATGTTCTTACTTCACAGATGATTTGAGTAGATGTTGAGTATATTTACTTGATGAATCATGAGTCTGAATTATTGAAAGGTTCAAGTAATTTCAGGGTGAAGTTGAAAGATCATCGTGACAAGAGGATAAAATATCTATGATATGATCATAGCGATGAATATCTGAATTATGAGTTTGGCACAGAATTAAGACATTGTGGAAATTGTTTCACAACTAATACAGCCTGGAACACCATAGTGTGATGGTGTGTCCGAACATCATAACTGCACCCTATTGGATATGATGCATACCATGATGTCTCTTATCGAATTACCACGATAGTTTATGGGTTAGGCATTAGAGACAACCACATTCACTTTAAATAGGGCACCACGTAATTCCGATGAGATGACACCGTATGAACTATGGTTTAGAGAAACCTAAGATGTCATTTCTTAAAAGTTTGGGGCTGCGACGCTTATGTGAAAAAGTTTCAGGCTGATAAGCTCGAACCCAAAGCGGATAAATGCATCTTCATAGGACACCCAAAACAGTTGGGTATACCTCCTGTCTCAGATCCGAAAGCAATAAGGGATTGTTTCTAGAATCGGGTCCTTTCACAAGGAAAAGTTTCTCTCGAAAGAATTGAGTGGGAGGATGGTGGAGACTTGATGAGGTTATTGAACCGTCTCTTCAACTAGTGTGTGGCAGAGCACAGGGAGTTGTTCCTGTGGTTCCTACACCAATTGAAGTGGAAGCTTATGATAGTGATCATGAAACTTCAGATCAAGTCACTACCAAACCTCGTGGGATGACATGGATGCGTACTACTTCAGAGTGGTACGTAATCCTGTCTTGGGAGTCATGTTGCTAGACAACAATGAACCTACGAGCTATGGAGAAGCGATGGTGGGCCCGGATTCCGATAAATGGCTCGAGGCCATAAAATCCGAGAGAGGATCCATGTATGAAAACAAAGTGTAGACTTTGGCAGAACAGCTCGATGGTCGTAAGGCTGTTGAGTGCAGATGGATTTTAAAAGGAAGATGGACAATGATGGTATGTATCACCATTAAGAAAGCTCGACTTGTCGTTAAGATGTTTTCCGACAAGTTCAAGGAGTTGACTATGATGAGACTTTCTCACTCGTAGCGATGCTAAGTGTCTTTTGGAATTATATTAGCGATTACTGCTTTATTTATGAAATCTTGCAGATAGGATGTCAAAACATTGTTTCCTCGACGATTTTCTTGAGGAAAGGTTGTATGTGATACAACCGGAAGGTTTTGTCAATCCTAAAAGATGCTAATAAGTATGCAAAGCTCCAGCAATCCTTCTAAGGACTGGAGTAAGCATCTCGGAGTTGGAATGTATGCTTTGATAAGATGATCAATGTTTTGGGTGTATACAAAGTTTATGAGAAACTTGTATTTCCAAAGAAGTGAGTGGGAGCACTATAGAATTTCTGATGAGTATATGTTGTTGACATATTGTTGATCAGAAATGACGTAGAATTTCTGGAAAGCATATAGGGTTATTTGGAAAGTGTTTTTCAATGAAAAGCCTGGATTAAGCTAATTGAGCATTGAGCATCAAGATCTATAAGGAAAGATCAAAACGCTTAAATGGTACTTTCAAATGAGCACATTCCTTGACATGATCTTGAAGGTGTTCAAGATGAATCAGTCAAAGAAGGAGTTCTTTCCTGAGTTGTAAGGTATGAAGTTAAGACTTAAAGCTCGACCACGGCAGAATAGAGAGAAAGGACGAAGGTCGTCCCCTATGCTTAAGACATAGGCTCTACAGTATGCTATGCTGTGTACCGCACCTGAAGTGTGCCTTGCCATGAGTCAGTCAAGGGGTACAAGAGTGATCCAAGAATGGATCACAGGACAACGGTCAAAGTTATCCTTAGTAACTAGTGGACTAAGGAATTTTCTCGATTATGGAGGTGGTAAAAGAGTTCGTCGTAAAGGGTTACGTCGATGGAAGCTTAACACCTATCCGGATAGCTCTGAGTAGAGATGCCGGATACGTATAATGGAGCAACAATTTAGAATAGCTCCAAGTAGAACAGTTATTTGAAATGGCTCCAAATAGAACGTGGTAGCTGCATCTAGGAGATGACATAGAGATTTGTAAAGCACACACGGATCTGAAAGGTTCAGACCCGTTGACTAAAACCTCTCTCACAAGCAACATGATCAAACTCAGAACTCTATGAGTGTTAATCACATGGCGATGTGAACTAGATTATTGACTCTAGTGCAAGTGGGAGACTGTTGGAAATATTCCCTAGAGGCAATAATAAATTGGTTATTATTATATTTCCCTGTTCATGATAATCGTTTATTATCCATGCTATAATTGTATTGATAGGAAACTCAGATACATGTGTGGATACATAGACAACACCATGTCCCTAGTAAGCCTCTAGTTGACTAGTTCGTTGATCAATAGATGGTTACGTTTTCCTGACCATGGACATTGGATGTCATTGATAACGGGATCACATCATCAGGAGAATGATGTGATGGACAAGACCCAATCCTAAGCCTAGCACAAAGATCGCGTAGTTCGTATGCTAAAGCTTTTCTAATGTCAAGTATCATTTCCTTAGACCATGAGATTGTGCAACTCCCGGATACCGTAGGAATGCTTTGGGTGTACCAAACGTCACAACGTAACTGGGTGACTATAAAGGTGCACTACAGGTATCTCCGAAAGTGTCTGTTGGGCTGGCACGAATCGAGACTGGGATTTGTCACTCCGTGTGACGGAGAGGTATCTCTGGGCCCACTCGGTAGGACATCATCATAATGTGCACAATGTGATCAAGGAGTTGATCATGGGATGATGTGTTACGGAACGAGTAAAGAGACTTGCCGGTAACGAGATTGAACAAGGTATCGGGATACCAACGATCGAATCTCGGGCAAGTATCGTACCGCTAGACAAAGGGAATTGTATACGGGATTGATTAAGTCCTTGACATCGTGGTTCATCCGATGAGATCATCGTGGAACATGTGGGAGCCAACATGGGTATCAAGATCCCACTGTTGGTTATTGACCGGAGAGTCATCTCGGTCATGTCTGCATGTCTCCCGAACCCGTAGGGTCTACACACTTAAGGTTCGATGACGCTAGGGTTATAAAGGAAGCTTGTATGTGGTTACCGAATGTTGTTCGGAGTCCCGGATGAGATCCCGGACGTCACGAGGAGTTCCGGAATGGTCCGGAGGTAAAGATTTATATATAGGAAGTCCTATTTCGGCCATCGGGACAAGTTTCGGGGTCATCGGTATTGTACCAGGACCACCGGAAGGGCCCCGGGGGCTCACCGGGTGGGGCCACCTATCCCGGAGGGTCCCATGGGCTGAAGTGGGAAGGGATCCAGCCCAAAGTGGGCTGGGGCGCCACTTCCCTTATGGCCCATGCGCCTAGGGCTGGCGCATCCCCCCCTTGGGCTCCCTATATATAGTGAGGGTAGGAGGGCCTCTTGAGACACCCCTTATGCCTTTGGTGCAGCCCCTTCCTCTCTCCTAAATCCTTCTCCTCTCCCGTGGTGCTTGGCGAAGCCCTGCAGGATTGCCACGCTCCTCCACCACCACCACGCCGTTGTGCTACTGCTGGATGGAGTCTTCCTCAACCTCTCCCTCTCTCCTTGCTGGATCAAGGCGTGGGAGACGTCACCGGGCTGTACGTGTGTTGAACGCGGAGGTGCCGTGCGTTCGGCACTTGATCATCGGTGATTTGGATCACGACGAGTACGACTCCATCGACCCCGTTCACTTGAATGCTTCCGCTTAGTGATCTACAAGGGTATGTAGATGCACTCTCCTTCCCCTCGTTGCTGGTCTCTCCATAGATAGATCTTGGTGACACGTAGGAAAATTTTGAATTTCTGCTACGTTCCCCAACAGGAAAAGGACCTCCTACGTTCGGAACGGGGTTCTGTTGATCGGGAGGTGTCTGGCGTACCGCAAAACAGAGGAAACGGACCTCCTACGGTCGAAACGGGGGTCCTGTTCATCGGGAGGGGTGTGGCGTACCGCAAAACGGAGGAAACGGACTTGTGTTGGAGCTCTACGGTCGAAACGGGGGTCCTGTTCATCGGGAGGGGTGTGGCGTACCGCAAAACAGGACTCCAGGATACTGTTCGTCTCCACCGTCGACGCCCTCCAGTCTCCACGAGCTACTGTTCATCCACCGTCGACCTCCTCCAGCCTCCACCTGCGACTGTTCATCCACGGGCCCCTGTTCATCCAGCCTCCACCGCGCGCTACTCCACCGGCTACTGTTCAACCAGCCCTCTCCATGGGCTCCTGTTCAACCACCCCTCCACGGGCTACTGTTCATCCTGCCCTCCACCGTCTACTGTTCATCCTGCCCTCCACGGGGTCCTGTTCATCCAGCCCCAACCGGCTCGATCGATCGGGGTCCTGTTCATCCAGAGGCAACACCACGGGGTCCTGTTCATCCACCCCCACCGGGAATTGTTCATCCACCCCCCCCCCCCCCCCCCGCAACACTCATTGTTCATCCAGAGGAAGCATCGATCGGCTTTAGTTAGGAGCAGTAGCGAAGGAATTGCTCGATCGGGTTCAGTTAATAGCCATCGATCGATTGCTCGGGTTCAGTAACGCGTAGCCTGCAGTGCAATCGCTCGGGTTCAGTTAGAGCCCAACGCCTCGCTCGGGTTCAGTTAGAGCCAATGCCTCGCACACACGTGCATACGTGTACGAGAGAAACGCGCATCGCTCGGCCCCCGACCTCCCACCGTAACCGGGAACTCCCCGAAATTTTCCTCCCCCTCGCTTCTACCACGATTTTTTCCGTCATGGACGGCCCAAAGAATGTCATGCAGATGCGTCTCCGGCCCGCCCAGGACGAAAATCCCATTTTCTGTCATGATTTTTTGTCATAAAAGTAGGATCCCACCACATCTATGATGATACCGGGTTTTGTCACAATTATCGTCATAGAAGTGTCATATGTATGACAGAAAAAAATTTGTTCGGCCCAAAATGTCACAGATGTGTCTTTTTTTGTAGTGTAAGTTTCTCATACGGAGTCTTGTTCAAGCCTTTGCGGAGGTAGAGCCTATTAGATGCATGACATGCGGTGTTGATGGAGATTTGAACTCCGCCATCATGGTCCTTGCCACGTCCATCAACGTCCGGTTCTTCCTCTCTGCCATACCATTTTGTTGAGGAGTATAGGGTGCGGCATATTGGTGTTTGATCCCCTCGTCACTAAGAAACTCATCCAAGGTGTAGTTCTTGAACTCGGTGCCGTTGTCATTTCTAATCATCAAAATCTTTGCTTCAAGAGCTTCATTTGAAAATTTGATGACAGTTTGTTGAGTCTCACCCTTCCTCTTGAAGAAGTATACCCATGTATATCCTGAGTAGTCATCCATAATTACCAAGCAATACTTTCTTCCACCAAGACTATCAAAGGATGGAGGACCAAATAGATCCATGTGGAGGAGCTCCAAGGGCCTCTTTGAGTAGATGATAGTTGAGGGTTGGTGAGCCGTTTCATGAAGCTTTCCTTTGATACAAGCACAGTCTTTGGCAAAACTCGCATTTCTTAGTCCACGGACATGATCCCCCTTGAGGAGACTTTGCAAAGATGCCAAAGCCAACCCACATCTACTTTAGCCATTAGGCAAGTTGCAGTCTTAGTGGGTCGCTCCGAAAAGTTCACCACATAGAGACCGTTCTCAACATGCCCAACAAAGGCTACTTTAAGAGTCTTGCTTCACAAAAGGGCCACATTATCAAGATCGAAGAATGATGCAAAGCCCATAAGTGCAAGTTGACGAACGGAAAGCAAATTGTATGCAAGGGACTCAACAAGCATGACCTTCTCAATAGATAAATCTTGAGAGATGACCGCCTTTCCAAGTCCCAATGCATTAGAAGTTGAAGCGTCACCGAATTGGAAATGGGTGGACATAGATGTAATTGGATGCACATCCACCATCAAGTCCTTTCCCCCGGTCATATGATTTGTTGCTCCACTATCGAGCAACCATGACAACCCACCGGAAGCAAACTCCTACAAGAGATCTATGCTTGGATTTAGGTACCCATTTTCGAATGGGTCCTTTGATGTTAGTAACAAGGGTCTTAGGAACCCAAATAGAACATTCAATGTACTCATAATAAGAGCCAACAAATTTGGCATAAACATGCCCATCACTAGCATGGCACAAAACATAAGGGGGGTTAAAGTCGCATGCTTTGTTGGTAGGGATGGTTTTGCCCTTCTTCGCATTACCACCTAATTCCTTGTTCTTCTTCTTCTCATAAGCACCCTCACCCGCCTTGACAAAGGTTTCCTTGAGCAGGAGAGGTTGCTTGGTCTTGTTCTTCTTCTTCTTCTTTGACTTGGGTACAAACCCAAGTCCTTCCTTTCGTACAACTTCCTTTTGGTTGCTCAAAAGGTCATTGAGGTTCTTCTCGCCTTGTATGCAAGTCACAAGGCCCTTCTCAAGTTGCTCTTTGAACTTGGCATTTTCCTCCACAAAATGCACATGCTCACAACAAGGGTTAGTAGCATGGGCATTATCAATTAGAATGAAAGGAGGACACGTGGAAATCTCCTTGGTTAGCTACACTTGGAGTTGATCATGAGACTCTTTGAGAGAAGCATGAACACCATTCAAGACCTTATGAGCCTTGTCAAGTGTATCAAACTCTTCCTTGAGTCTATCATGGACAACCCCAAGTGCAACTTTCTCGGATTTAAGCACATGAGTAAGAACAATAGCATGATCAAGATCTTTTTTTAATTTAGCATGATCAATGTTGTGTGACTCCTCAAGAGTGAAACGAAGACCTCGCACTTCCTCTAGATCAATGGAAAGATCCGCAATCTCATCGACATAGTCACGACTATGCCCCTCCAACTTGGAGATAGTATCCTAATGTGAATCGATGATATCATTGACCTAACCAAGTTGTTCCAAGAGAGCAACAAAGTGCTTCTTGGATTCACCCTTGAGCTTACTTACGAACTTGGTAAACTCATTCTCATCAACTTTCACCACCTCACTATCATCAACACAATCTAACAATGAAGGAGTACTAATGATGGTGGTTTTGATGTTAGGGGTTACCTTGTTGATACATTTGGCCATGAGACACTTGGCAATGGTGTTCTCGTTGGGGGTGCCGAAGAGAGACACCTTGGAAGGAGAAGATGTGGCAATGGCAATGGTCATCGTTGACATTCCTTCTCCACTTGTATCTTCCTCATCCTCATCGGAGGGGTACTCTTCATGTGCCACCAAGCCCTTTGGAGGTGTCTTCTTGGTGAAGTTGTTCTTTCTTGGGAAAGATTTGGCTTTGTCTTTGCGAATGAGTTTGCCACCGTTGTCTTCCCTCTTCTCATAAGGACACTTCGCTACAAAATGACTCACATTCCCGCAATTGTAGCAATTCCTCACTCGTTGCTTGTTCTTTGAGCCACTTGAGTTGTTCTTTGAAAGGTTGGGCCTTGAGTTCCTCTTGTTGCCTCAAAATGTCCTTGATGCAAGAGCCATGTGCTCGTGGTAAGCATATTTGGTGTTTTCGGGGCAACTCTCTTCTTCTTCTGGAATGGCCTTGGCCTTCAAGGCAAGAGTGGGTGGGCTTTTCTTTGACCGGACACGAGCAAGAGCATTGTTGGCAGTCTTGTTCATAATGTTCATGGCAATGAACTCATCCAACACTTCACTTGAGGTTAAGGTGTGGAAATCCGGCCTTTGATGAATCACAAAGGACATGGCCTTGTTGAATGGCATGATGGCATTGAGAAACTTGTGCTTGATCCAATTGTCATCCATATCCTTGCTCCCATGATCTTGGAGAGCAACCGCAAGAGTTGTCACCCTCCGGTAGAGATCATGCGGATCCTCATCTTCTAGCATCATGAAGTTATCGGCCTCATAAAGGACCACTTCAAAGTTGGACCGTTGAATGCTTCAGCTCCCTTGTACAAAGATATGATGTGTTCCCAACAATCCTTTGCACGAGTGAAAGGGCGCAAGTGAGATAGATCTTCGGGAGGAACCACATCTTGAAGGATGAACAAGGCGGAGTGGTTGTATTGATTGTCCACTTCTTCTCTTGGGGTGAGGTTGCTTGGACCGTGTGGGTAGAAGCCTTGCCCAATGATTCTCCAAAGCTTTGTTGAGATGTGATTCAAATGAGACCTGATGCAAAAAACCAAATTAGCAAAATCACCCTTAACAAGCTTAGGAGGAGGACCAAGATGGTTAATGCGTGGTGTAGGGACCAGTCCTTCATAGACCAGGAGAGGGGAGACCGAGGGAAAGGTTCCTGTCCCACTAATTCTTGTTGTGAGGGGAAAAAGTTTGAGTACCTTTAGCCACTTCCTTGCCGAAATTGGCCTCCGACTCCGATGCAGTGGGATTAACCACAAGCAACGGCTCAGGAGTAGTTTTCAACCCCTCAAGTAATTCTTTAAACACGGATTTGACCTCAGTCATCATATATGTCTTAAGTGAAGCCACGGCTTCATTTAAGTCGTCCTGAGTGATCGAAGTCAACTCCACGGCCTCGGGCACTTCATCCTTGGTGTCAACCATACTCAACGACAACAAGTGCAAGCAAAGGATACACCACAAGTAAAGCTTGCACAAAGTAAAGGTAAGAGATAACCACAAGTGGAGCCGGTGAAGATGAGGATGTGTTACTGGAGTTCCTTCCCTTTGAGGGGAAGTATGTCTCCGTTGGAGCGATGTGGAGGCACAATGCTCCCCAAGAAGCCACTAGGGCCACTGTATTCTCCTCAAGCCCTCATATAATGCGAGATGTCGTGATTCCACTAGTGGTGCCCTTGAAGGCGGTGACCGAACCTTTACGAACAATGTTGGGGCAATCACCACAACTTGATTGGAGGCTCGCAACAACACCACGGAGCTTCACCACAATGGAATGTGGCTCTGAGGTGACCTCAACCATCTAGGGTGCTCAAACACCCAAGAGTAACAAGATCCGCAAGGGATTATTCGGGGGAATCAAAATTCTGTTGGTGGAAGTGTAGATCCGGGCCTTCTCAACCAATCCCTAGAAAATCAACAGGTTTGATTGGCTAGGGAGAGAGATCGGGCGAAAATGAGCTTTGGAGCAACAATGGAGTTTGGGGGAGGAAGAGGTGAGTCTTCTTGGGGAAGAAGACCCCCTTTTATAGTGGGGGACAAATCCAACTGTTATGCACCTCACAGCCCGCAAGCAAGCGGTACTACCGCTCCAGGAGCGGTACTACCATTTTGAGAGCGGTACTACAGCTCCTTGAAATATGAGCAGGAGATGTAGAAGAGCAGGGGAAGAAGCAGAGGAACGGGCGGTGGTAGCCGCGGTAGTAGGGGCGGTACTACCGCTCCAGGAGCGGTACTACCATTTTGAGAGCGGTACTACAGCTCCTTGAAATATGAGTAGGAGATGTAGAAGAGCAGGGGAAGAAGCAGAGGAACGGGCGGTGGTAGCCGCGGTAGTAGGGGCGGTACTACCGCTTCTACTACCGCTGCTACAACTGCCAGTTTTGTTGGGGCGAACAGGTAGCACAGTAGAGACCCATAGGTACTACCATAAAACCCGACATGAAAAAGTCAAGGCCCCAACTACGAGCGGGAGTAACAGCGGTACTACCGCCTATAGGAGGTACTACTGCTGCTGCCCGCAGTACTATCGCTTGTAGCTCTTCTCCCCTTCTTCGACACAAACGAAGGACAACTCCAATGAAGCAGAAAGTGGCGATGGGTGCAATATGAGTGTGTACGTGTTGATTCCACCCAAACCTTTCCGAAGCGTACCCCCTCTTGATAGTATGGTTTTCCCTATGACTCAAAACCGCCAAAAAGAACCGAAGGAAAGAAAACCGCTTCACTTGGAACTCCGAGGGGCACGAATCATCTTGTGCCATATGCTTGATAGTCTGAAATGCTTAATACACACGATTAGTCCGCAAACACATTGTCATCAATCACCAAAACCACTTAGGGATAAATATGCCCTAACACTTCTCATGAACAAGTAACAATTTATCACAACATCAAAGTAAAAAGCATAAATTCTATTGAAAACCAACAAACTATGTTCTCAGTCAACTTTGCAACTACAAGTCATCATATTTTCAGGAAGGGTCACGTATCGGAGCCTTCTGGCAAGTCCACATACTCAGCCATTATTTAATCTTCTATGATTGCTAACACTCACAGCATACATACGAGCAAAAAGTTTCAACCGGAGACATATAAAGATAGGGGCTTATAGTTTTGCCTCCCAACGTATTCTCCTCAAGGGTGATGTCAAAAATAATAATTCATGCTCACTCATATCCAATGATGTCTACTACGCAACCTTCTTCTTGTAGACTCGTGTTGGGCCTCCAAGCGCAGGGTTTTGTAGGATAGTAGCAAATTTGGATGACCTAAGGTTTATCAATCCGTGGGAGGCGTAGGATGAAGATGATCTCTCTCAAACAACCCTGCAACCAAATAACAAAGAGTCTCTTGTGTCCCCAACAAATCCAACACAATGGTAAATTTTATAGGTGCACTAGTTCGGCGAAGAGATGGTGATACAAGTGTAATATGGATAGTATATATGGGTTTTTGTAATCTGAAAATATAAAAACAGCATGGTAACTAGTAACAAAAGTGAGCAAAAACGGTATTGCAATGCTTGAACACAAGGCCTAGGGTTCATACTTTCACTAGTGCAAGTTCTCTTAATAATGATAACATAATTAATCATATGGCAATCGCTCAACATGCGACAAAGAGTCACTCCAAATTTCCTATCATAGAGAACATAAGATGAAATTGCTTGTAGGGTACGAAACCACCTCAAAGTTATTCTTTCCAATCAATCCATTGTGCTATTCCTATAAGTGTCACAAACAACCCTAGAGTTCGTAGTAAAATAACACAATATGACACACATCAATCAACCCTAATGTCACCTAGATACTCCAATGTCACCACACGTATCCGTGGGTCAATTATACGATATGCATCAAACATCTTCGGATTCATAATATTCAATCCAACACAAAGAACCTCAAAGACTGCCCCAAGATACCTACCAGAGAAACAAGGACAAAACATGCATCAACCCCTATGCATAGATTACCCCAATGTCACCTCGAGAATCCACGAGTTGAGTGCCAAAACATACATCAAGTGAATCAATAGAACACCCCATTGTCACCACGGGTATCCCACGCAAGACATACATAAAGTGTTCTCAAATCCATAATAGTATTCAATCCGATAATAATGAAACCTCAAAGGTAAAACTCAATTCATCACAAGAAGATAGAGGGGGAGAAACACCATATGATCCAACGATAGTAGCAAAGCTTGCGGTACATCAAGATCGTGCCAAATCAAGAACATGAGAGATAGATAGATAGAGAGAGAGAGAGAGAGATCAAACACATAGCTACTGGTATACACCCTCAGACCCAAGGGTGAACTACTCCCTCCTCATCATGGAGACCGTCGGGATGATGAAGATGGCCTCCGGTGATGGTTTCCCCCTCCTGCAGGGTGCCAAAACGGGCTCCCGGTTGGTTTTTCGTGGCTACAAAGGCTTGTGGCGGCGGAACTTCTGATCTAGGTTTCCCCTTTTTGGGGTGTTTCTGGATTTATAGGAATTTTTGGCGTCGGTCTCGCGTCAGGGGGACACTAAGGGGCCCACAAGCCAGGGGCGTGCCCTAGGGGGCACCCCTAGGCTTGTGGACTCCTCGTCCACCTCCTAGCCTGGCTCCGATGCTCCATGGGTCTCTTCTGGTCCATAAAAAATCACCGTAAATTTTCAGCTCGTTTGGACTCCGTTTGATATTCCTTTTCTATAAAACTCAAAAAGAAGGAAAAAACAGAAACTTGCACTGGGCTCTAGGTTAATAGGTTAGTCCCAAAAATAATATAAAATAACATATTAATGCATATAAAACATCCAAAATAGATAATATAATAGCATGGAACAATAAAAAATTATAGATACGTTGGAGACGTATCATCCAACTGGATATATGTGCCTAGATCTTTCCTCACCACATGATGCTTGCAAAAAAGAGAAAATAAAAAGGAATAGGGAAGAATACTTTGACTCTTGCTTAAAAGTAAATACATAAAAGTAAAAAAGATAGGCCCTTCGCAGAGGGAAGCAGAGGTTGTCATGTGCTTTTAGTTTTATATGCCAAATCTCTTAATGCAAAAGAACGTCACGTTATATTGCCCCTTATGATAGCAACCTTTATTATGCAGTATGTTGCCTTTATTACTTTGCCATCACAAGTTTGTACAACGCTCAATTTTCTCTTACACTAAATGATCCAACACATTTAGAAGCAATTTTTATTGCCTTATTGCACCGATGACAACTTACTTGAAGGATCTTACTCAATCCATAGGTAGGTATGGTGGACTCTCAAAATAAGATTTTGGGTTTAAAGGTTTTTGGATGCACAAGTAGTATCTCTACTTAGTGCGGAGGTTTTGGCTAGCAAAGATATTGAGCAAGGACCACATGTTGAAGGATCTATGACAATATAACTTCTATGTGAATATGAACAAACATAAATCATTACGTTCTCTTCCTTATCCAACATCAACAATTTTGGCATAAAATATTTAATGGGGGCTCACAATCATAAAAGATGTCCAAGATAGTGTATTTGCATGTGGATCTTCTCTTCCCTTATTAATTCTTTCATGAATTGCATCATTGACCAATGCTATGTTTGTCAATATCCAATAAATTTTACCAATTATACTTTTCCTTATGTGATGTCATTACTTACCATAACATTAGCATATGATCTTTTTCATTTATTTTCCTTTCTTTTTATTGAAACATAAAAGTAAAGAAATAAAACTCAAACTACTATTTATTATATATTTCGCACACGGTTATATAGATAGTTAGATCACTAAGAAAGAACTCGAAAATAGATCAAACTAAACTTTTATTCAACTAATTCTTAGGATAACTAAAGGCGAAGAAGGTGGTGGTGATACGATACCGGGGCACCTCCCCCAAGCTTGGAGATACGTCTCCATCGTATCTATAATTTTTGATTGTTTCATGCCAATATTATACAACTTTCACATACTTTTGGCAACATTTTATATGATTTATTGGACTAACCAATTGATTCAGTGCACAGTGCCAGTTCCTGTTTGTTGCATGTTTTTTATTTCACAGAATATCCATATTAGACAAAGTCCATACACGATAAAAAATCACGGAGAATTATTTTGGAATATATGTGATTTTTGGGAGGTGGAATCAACGCTAACGGAGGCCCACAGCCTCCACAACCCACCAGGGTGCGCCAGGCACCCCCTAGCGCGCCCAATTGTCTTGGGCCCTCCCGGTAAGTTGGTTGGAGCCCTTCTTCGGCCGCAATAAAGATAATTTATGAAAAAAAATCATGTAAAAATTTCAGCGCAATCAGAGTTATGGATCTCTGGAAATTTAAGAAACGGTGAAGGGCCAGAAAATAGGAACGCGAAAGAGAAGAGAACAGAGAGGGCGATCCAATCTCGGAGGGGCTCCCGCCCATTCGCCTCCATGGAGGCCACGGAACATAGGAGGAACTCTCCTCCCATCTAGGTGGGAGGCCAAGGAAGAAGAAGGAGGGGGGCTCTCTCCCCCTCTTTCTTGGTGGTGCCGAAGTGCCGCCGGGGCAAGGATCATGACGGCAATCTACATCAACAATCTTGCTACTGTCAACACCAACTTTCTCCCCCACTATGTAGCGGTGTAACACCCCTTATCCCCATTGTAATCTTGATACGTCTCCAATGTATCTATAAGTTTTGATTGTTCCATGCTGTTATATTATCAATCTTGGATGTTTTATAATCATTTTATATCATTTTTGGTACTAACCTATTGACATAGTGCCAAGTGCCACTTCTTGTGTTTTTTTCATGTTTTTTACATCATAGAAAATCAATATCAAATGGAGTCCAAATGCCACGAAACTTTACAGAGAATTTTCATGGGACAGAAGGAACACAACGGACCCTGGCTGCGCCTGGGGGGTGCCCCGAGGGGGGCACAACCCACCAGGGCGTGCTAGTAGGCCCAGGTGCGCCCTGGTGGGTTGTGCCCACCTCGGGTGCCCCCCGGACCGCCTCTTTTCTCTATAAATACCCCCAAAATCCCAGAACCCTAGAGGAGTCAACGAAATATTCATCTAACCACCAGATCTAATCTAGACGCCATCTCGGATGGGGTTCACCACCTCCAGTGGTGCCTCTCTGATGATGCGTGAGTAGTTCTTTGTAGACCTTCGGGTCCGTAGTTAGTAGCTAGATGGCTTCATCTCTCTCTCTTGATTCTCAATACAATGGTCTCTTGAAGATCCATATGATGTAACTCTTTTGCAGTGTGTTTGTTGGGATCCGATGAACTTTGAGTTTATGATCAGATCTATCTTTTTATATCCATGAAAGTTATTTCAGTTTATTTGATCTCTTATATGCATGATTGCTTATAGCCTCGTATTTCTTCTCCGATATTTGGGTTTTGTTTGGCCTACTTGATCTATTTATCTTGCAATGGGAAGAGGCGCTTTGTAGTGGGTTCAATCTTACGGTGCTTGATCCCAGTGACAGAAAGGGAAACGACACGTATGTATCGTTGCTACTAAGGATAAAACGATGGGGTCTATCTCTACATAGATAGATCTTGTCTACATCATGTCATCGTTCTTATTGCATTACTCAATTTCTCCATGAACTTAATACACTAGATGCATGCTGGATAGCGGTCGACGGGTGGAGTAATAGTAGTAGATGCAGGCAGGAGTCGGTCTACTAATCTTGGACGTGATGCCTATATAATGATCATTGCCTGGATATCGTCATAATTATTTGAAGTTCTATCAATTGCCCAATAATAATTTTTTTACCCACCGTTTGCTATTTTTCTCGAGAGAAGCCACTAGTGAAACCTACGCCCCCCGGGTCTTCTTTCTCATATATTTGCCTTTGCGATCTATTTTATTTTCTTTTATTTTCAGATCTATTAATCCAAAAACCCAAAAATATCTTGTTGTAATTTATTATTATTTATTTTGTTTGGCGTTCGATCTATCAATTTACTACTAATTTATCTCACGTCTGTTTGCCACTTGAGGCGCCGTACCCCGAAAGGGATTGACAACCCCTTTAACACGTCAGGTTGCGAGAAGTTGTTATTTGTGTGTTGGGGCTCTTTACGTTGTGTTGCTTGGTTCTCCTACTGGTTCGATAACCTTGGTTTCTTTGTGAGGGAAATACCTACCGCCGCTATGCTGCATCATCCCTTCCTCTTTGGGGAAATACCAATGTAGCTTCAAGCAACATCAAAAGGAATTTCTGGTGTCGTTGCCGGGGAGGATCTTCAACATATACTAGGTTCCTAATCACAAATCTCATCTCCTTTCAATTTACATTATTTTCCATTTGCCTCTCATTTTCCTCTCCCCCACTTCACAAAAATTTGCCATTTTATTCGCCTTTCTTTTCGTTTGTCGTTTCCTTGCCGGATCCATTTTTGTGTGCACTCTTGTTTACGTAGTCATGATGCCTCAAATAAAATACTATGATGTTCCTTACCCAAATATTTTGCTTGAAATTGATAAAAATACTAAGGAATATATGACTACACAATTTGAGCATAATAAGTATTTTACTGAAGAAATTAAGGAGCACTCTGTTGTGCTTGATGCAATTACAAAACAACTTGATGATATCGGTAGAGAAGTTTGCAATCTCCAATCTAAGTATGCTTTTGCCGAAAGTTTGCTAGGAAAAATATCCGATCCGCAAGCTACCTTAGTAAATCAAATGGCCGCTAAACCAATCTCGTTAGAAGGCAAAAGTGATGAAGATCTTAAAATGATTGGTGTTTCTTCTATTGATTCCTTGTTTAGTAAAGTTAATATTGATGAAAAAGGGATTGGAGAAGAGTCAACTCTAGGTAGAAGGTGTCCCAATATTTCGGAGGGTGAAAATCTTGTTGAGAAAATTGATAAAAGTGGGTTTGGAGAGGTCAATACTTTAACTAGTGATGTGCCCACTCTTTTGGATTACAAAGACTTTAATTATGATAGTTGCTCTTTTATTGATTGTATTTCTTTGTTGCAATCCATGATAAATTCACCCCATGCTTATGAACAAAATAAAGCTTTTACTAAACATATTGTTGATGCTGTGACGAAAGCTCTTGAAGAAAAATTGGAATTAGAAGTTTCAATTCCTAGAAAATTGCATGATGAATGGGAACCTACTATCAAAGTCAAGATTAAAAATTGTGAGTGTTTCGCTTTGTGTGACTTGGGTGCTAGTGTTTCTACAATTCCGAAATCTTTACGTGATGTGCTTGGTCTTACTAGTCTTGAAGAATGTTCTTTGAATTTGCACTTGGCGGATTCTACTATTAAAAAGCCTATGGGAAGAATTAATGATGTTCTTATTCTTGCAAATAGGAATTATGTGCCCATAGATTTTATTGTTCTCGATATTGATTGCAATCCGTCTTGTCCAATTATTCTTGGTAGACCATTTTTATGCACTACCAGTGCCGTGATTGATATGAAAGAAGGCAATATTAAGTTCCAATTTCCTTTGAGGAAGGGTATGGAACACTTTCCTAGAACTAGAATTAAGCCACCTAATGAATCAATCATGAGGGCATCTTATGGATCTCAAACCAAAGATGACAAAACTTTGATCCTTCTTTATGCCTAGCCAAGGGCGTAAAACTATAGCGCTTGTTGGGAGGCAACCCAATGAATAAATTTTATTTTTGCTTTTTGCTCTCTGTTCTGGTGTGTTAACATAATTATGTTATTGTTATGATTGTGTTTTTATGTTTAATTAGTGTTTGTGCCAAGTAAAGCCTTTAGGATCTTCTTGGGTGATAGTTGTTTGAGCTTGCTGAAAAAACAGAAACTTTTATGCTCACAAAATTAACTTTACTTTTTTTACCAGAGAGCGATAAAATACCCATTCCACTTGAAGTAGATCTATATACATATTTCTCAGGTTTTCCTAAGTTTTCAGAATTTTTGGAGTTACAGAAGTATTCTAAATAGTCAGATTGCTACAGATTGTTCTGTTTTGACAGATTTTGTTTTCTTTGTGTTGTGTGCTTATTTTGATGGCTCTATGGTTTTCTTTGATGAGTTTTTGCCATAGAAAAGTTTGAATATAGTATATATAATACAAAAAGAAAATATGGATTGGTTTGATACATCACTTATAGTAGTGGTTTGCTTTCTTATACTAACGGATCTCACGAAGGTTTTGTTGAGTTTTGTGTGATTGAAGTTTTCAAGTTTTGGGTTATCTTACGATGGATGAAGGAAGGATGGAAGATCCTAAGCTTGGGGATGCCCCGGCATCCCAAGCTATTATCCAAAAATGAGCAACCAACTAAGCTTGGGGATGCCCCCGAGTGGCATCCCCGCTTTCTTCCAACGACCATCGGTATTTTACTTGAAACTATATTTTTATTCATCACATGATACGTGTTTTGCTTGGAGCGTCTTGTATGATATGAGTCTTTGTTTGTTTTATTTTGTGTTTTAAGTCATCAATCCTTGCTGTACACACCTATTTGATAGAGCCAAAATTATGTCATGACTTGTTAGAATTGCTCTCTATGCTTCACTTAAATTTTTATGAGCTATGGACTTGCTCTAGTGCTTCACTTATATCTTTTTTTTAGCACGATGTGCTTTAGTATTTTTGAAGAAATGCTCTCTTGCTTCACTTAGATTTAATTGAGAGTTAGTAAAATTTTCAAGAAATTCTCTCTTGCTTCACTTAAATTAATTTGAGAGAAAGAAAATTTTATTATGCTCTTGATCATCACTTATATTTGTTGGAGCTTGTCAAAAGCAACACATGAAAATTAGCCCCAAAGTGATAGATATCCAAGAAGGATATAATAAAAACTTTCATGAAGATCATTGGACAAAATAAACTTGATTCTTAGTAATAGTTTTGAGATATGATGATGTGATATGTGAGTTATGTTGGTGAGTAATTATGCTTTAGTATGAATATTGGTGTTAAGGTTTGTGATTCCCTCTGCAAGTACGACAGCCAATAGTCATGAAATGAAATTATATCCTACTTGTGGTGCATCATTCGGTGTTATTTATACTTAATGCTTGCTTATGAGATTATATGTTTCTTGGTTGGTCGCTTCCCAATCTTTTGCTAGCCTTCATTTTGCACTAAGTATGATCACTACTTGTGCATCCAAAAACCTTTAACCTAGTTTTTCCATATGAGTCCACTATATCTACCTATATGCGGTATTATTTTTCCATTATAAGAAAATTTGCATGTGTCATCTCTAATTTTCAAAATAAACTTCTCTTTTGTGTGTTTGTTTTGCTCGCGGAGCGGTGAGGGGTGGCTAATATTTTCCATGCTAGATGTGTTATTCCCACTATGAGTGTTTATTCACTTGTCATTGCACGGGAGTAAGGCAAAGGTATTAGGGATGCCCATTCCTGAAATGCAAAAAATGAATTTACTTTATGTTGTCAAATAATAAATTCCTTGGAAAGTGTTGGTATGCAGGGCAACCGTGGATACGGCTAGCCATGGAAAGTGAAAGTATGGTGGAAAAAGGAATAAACTTTATTTTCTGTTTGGGAACCGCCTATGATATATCTATGCATGGAAAGTATTGGGAACTCTAAGTCGTTTTCGTTGGTAGGATGGATACACCTCCCAAAATGTTTTTATCTCTAAGTTTTTCGCTTTGAGCTCTGGCACCTCTACAAATCCCTACTTCTCTCTGCGAAGGGCCTTTCTTTTACTTTATGCAATTTTTATTTTGAGTCTCCATCTTCTCTTATAAAAGCACTAACTAGGAGGTAATATGATCGTACTTAAGTATTGGGTGTAGCTAATATTTGAATGTGTTTCATGAATGGATCAATGTTTGAGCATGATGGGCTAGGGATAACTTATTTTAGCATTGATATTTTGAAAGACATGGTTGCTTGTTGATATCCTTGAGTATCTAAATTATCATGTCAAAACTAGACTATTTCTTTGAATAACCTAAAAGTCCAAGTGTCCATGCTATAAAGGAAAGAATATGATATGACATGATAGGCAGCATTCCACATCAAAAAATCTGTTTTTATCACTTACCTACTCGAGGACGAGTAGGAGTTAAGCTTGGGGATGCTGATACGTCTCCAACGTATCTATAATTTCTGATTGTTCCATGCTGTTACATTATCAATCTTGGATGTTTTATAATCATTTTATAGTCATTTTATATCATTTTTGGTACTAACCTATTGACATAGTGCCAAGTGCCAGTTCCTATTTTTTCCGTGTTTTTTACATCGCAGAAAATTAATATGAAACAGAGTCCAAATGCCACGAAACTTTACGAAGAATTTTTATGGGCCAAAAGGAACACAACGGGCCTTGGCTGCGCCTGGGGGGTGCCCCGAGGGGGGCACAACCCACCAGGGCGCGCCAGGATGCCCAGGCGCGCCCTGGTCGGTTGTGCCCACCTTGGGTGCCCCCCGAACCGCCTCTTCATTCTATAAATACCCCAAAAATCCCAGAATCCTAGAGGAGTCGACAAAATATTCATCCAGCCGCCGTAGATTCTAGAACCACCAGATCCAATCTAGACACCATCTCGGATGGGGTTCACCACCTCCATTGGTGCTTCTCCGATGATGCGTGAGTAGTTCTTTGTAGACCTTTGGGTCCGTAGTTAGTCTTGATTCTCAATACAATGGTCTCTTGGAGATCCATATGATGTAACTCTTTTGCGGTGTGTTTGTTGGGATCCGATGAACTTTGAGTTTATGATCAAATCTAACTTTTTATATCCATGAAAGTCATTTGATTCTTTGATCTCTTATATGCATGATTGCTTATAGCCTCGTATTTCTTCTCCGATATTTGGGTTTTGTTTGGCCAACTTGATCTATTTATCTTGCGATGGGAAGAGGTGCTTTGTAGTGGGTTCGATCTTACGGTGCTTGATCCCAGTGATAGAAAGGGAAACGACACGTATGTATCGTTGCTACTAAGAATAAAACAATGGGGTCAATCTCTACATAGATAGATCTTGTGTACATCATGTCATCGTTCTTATTGCATTACTCCGTTTCTTCATGAACTTAATACACTAGATGCATGCTGGATAGCGGTCGATGTGTGGAGTAATAGTAGTGGATGCAGGCAGGAGTCGGTCTACTAATCTTGGATGTGATGCCTATATAGTGATCATTGCCTCGATATCATCATAATTATTTGAAGTTCTACCAATTGCCCAACAGTAATTTGTTTACCCACTGTTTGCTATTTTTCAAGAGAAGCCAATAGTGAAACCTACGGCCCCCGGGTCTTCTTTCTCATATTTTCCTTTGCGATCTATTTTATTTGCTTTTATTTTTATATCTATTAATCAAAAAACCCAACAATATCTTTCTGCAATTTATTCTTATTTATTTTGTTTGGCATTCGATCTATCAATTTATTACAAATTTATCTCATGTCTGTTTGCCACTTGAGGCGCCGTACCCCGAAAGGGATTAACAACCCCTTTAACACGTCAGGTTGCGAGAAGTTGTTATTTGTGTGCAGGGGCTATTTACGTTGTGTTGCTTGGTTCTCCTACTGGTTTGATAACCTTGGTTTCATATCTGAGCGAAATACCTACTGCCGCTGTGCTGCATCATCCCTTCCTCTTTGGGGAAATACGGACGTAGCTTCGAGCGACATCAAATCTCTACTTAAACATGGTGCTCAACATTATATATTATTTCCCAATGATATGTGGTTATCCTATGATGTTTGAGTAGATTCGTTTTGTCCGATGGGCTAGTTGATGATTGTGGTTGTTTGAGTGTATATTTTATTGTGCTGCTGTCCTGCGGTGCCCTCTGTCTCGCGCAAATGTGAGGGGTCCCCGCTGTAGGGTGTTGCAATACGTTCATAATTTTCTTGTTGTCGGTTGCCAGAGTGACAGAAGCCTGAACACAGACAAATGTGTTGTTGCATATGGGATTAAAGCGTACTTGCTACTTAATGCTATGGTAGGGTTTTACGACCTTAATGATCTTTGGTAGTCGTGGATGCTTGCTAGAGTTCCAATCATAAGTGCATATGATCCAAGTACAGAAAACATGTTAGCTCATGCCTCTCCCTCATGTAAAATTACAAGAATGATTACCGGTCTAGTTATCGATTGCCTAGGGACAAATGACTTTCTTCCTGACAAAAGCTATATACTTTTATTGCCTTGCATTTATTCGTAGTTTTAGTCTCGCAAAGTACTTCTAGTTTTGTTCTTGCAAACTTATCCTTTCACCTACCAAATAGTTTTATACTTGTTCTAGGTAAATCAAACGTCAAGTGTGCGTAGAGTTGTATCGGTGGTCGATAGAACTTGAGGGAATATTTGTTCTACCTTGAGCTTCTTGTTGGGTTCGACACTCTTATTTATTGAAAAGGCTACAAATGACCCCCTATACTTGTGGGTTATCAAGACCTTTTTTGGCATTGTTGCCGAGGAGCAATAGCGTGGGGTGAATATTCGCGCGTGTGCTTGTTTGCTTTATCACTAAGTAGTTTTTATTTTGTGCTCTTGTTTTCTATCTCTAGTTATGGGTAGGAAACTCAAAATACCAAAAAAATTAGTTGTACCTACTAAACCAATGGTTGAAGAACCACCCAGAATCTATCATACTACTGAAGCTTTCTACTTGGATCATCTTCGATCCCTATGTGCTCGTGCTGAAACCCCAACTGGCTTAGTTCAGGGCAAATCATTAGATGAGCATGCTCATTTTGTGTGACACCGCTTATCTCAAGAAGGGAAACTTTTATGGCATCATATTAATATTTCTATTGCTATGCTTTGAATTTATGCGAAATACATGATTTTACTTGTTGTTCTGAAGACCCTAAAAAACACCTTCCCTTCCAATGTGAGTTTAAGGATAATGGAATTTCATCTTCTTGTTCCAAGGGTGTTTATAATTATTATGATATTGAACAAATTGAAGAATTTGTTGCTTTTAAGGGTGCTTATGAAATTGCTTCTTTGATTGAAAATTATGATGCTACTCTTTAAAATCTGGAAATTTTGCCATACTTAAATATTGCTATGGAAATTATTCTTCTAATGCTTATATTAAACCATATATTGAGAAGAGACTAATATTTTGCAAGAGTCTATGGAAAAAGAAATTGATGGAACTGTGAGCTCATTGGATGAAAAAGATGATGATGAGAGCAAAGAACAAAAGGAGGAAGAGCGGATTGATCACCTGTGCCCACCTTCTAATGAGAGTAACTCTTCAACTCATATATTGTTTAATGTCCCTTCGTTCTTACTGAAGTATGAAAACAATGGTAGTTGCTATGATCTCGTTGATTCATTTGAAATATCCCTTTTTGATGAACTTGATGATTGCTATGCTTGTGGCCATTATGCCACTATGAATTATGCTTATGAAGATGAAATTGCTATAGTTTATTATGTTAAGATAGAATGAAATTGTTGCTATTGCACCCACACATGATAATCCTATTATGTTTTTGAATTCTCCAAACTACACTATATCGGGAAGTTTGCTCTTATTAAGGATTACATCAATGGGTTGCATTCTACCACTACACATGATGATTTTGATGAATATAATATGCATGTGCTTTCTGCACCTACTTGCAATTATTATGAGAGAGGAACTACTTCTCCACCTCTCTATGTTTCCAACACGATAGAATTGCAAGAAATTGCTTATACTATGCATTGACCTTTACTTGATGTGCATGAATTGTTCTTGTATGACATGCTGATGCATAGGAAGAGAGTTAGACTTCATCATTACATGATATATGTTGCTTTGTGCTCACTACTAAATTATAAATCATTGTTAATTAAAATTTGCTTTGATATACCTTGGGATTCGGGTGGATCCCTTACTTGAGCACTTTATGCGTAGCTTAATGGATTTAAAGAAAGCGTTGCCAGGGAGACAACCCGGAAGTTTTAGAGAGTCATTTATTTCTTTTGAGTGCATTTGTAAAGTTTAAAAACAAAAAATATGGAGCGGAACCTAAAAACGTTTTTCTCTAAAAGAGAAGCGATTGAAAAGTGATGCATTGGAGAAGTGAGGGTCGACCTTGAACACTTGTGTTGATGCTCATGGAAACAATGTAAATTTTCATGGAAGTTTCTCACAAAAATAATTATCCCCTTATAAAAATCCATTGTATTATAAAAATAATGTGCCAAGATTTTCCTTTGGGGTGATTAGATTGCTTGTTGGTATATGTGGTGCAAAAATAGAAACTTTGGCTGTAGTGCGCGATTTTACAATTTTTACTGGAACGTCGAAAGTTTCTGAAACTTTTTGCATAGTATTGACATACAATTTTTTTCCTAATTTTTCAGAATTTTTGGAGTACCATAAGTATGGAAGATGTTCAGATTGCTACATACTGTCCTGTTTAAGACAGATTCTGTTTTTGATGCATTGTTTTGCTTGTTTTGATGAAACTATTGATTCTATCAGTGGTATAAGCCATGGAAAAGTTATAATATAGTAGCTACAATGCAGAAAAATATGATTCTTTTGCAACAATACTTAAAGTAGAGATTTGCTTTATTATACTAATGGATCTCACCAGTTTTCTGTTAAGTTTTGTGTGGATGGAGTGTTCAAAGATCGAGGAGGTCTCGATATGAGAAGGAGGAGAGGCAAGAGTTCAAGCTTGAGGATGACCAAGGCACCCCAAGTAAATATCCAAGGATACTCAAGCATCTAAGCTTGGGGATGCCCCAGAAGGCATCCCATCTTTCTTCAACAAGTGTCGATATGTTTTCGTTTTTGTTTTGTTCATGTGATATGTGTAAATCTTGGAGCGTCTTTTGTGTTTAGTTTTCACTTTTCTTTTATGCACCATGATGGTATGAGATAGTCCATGGTTGATTTATAGAATGCACATTGCACTTCACTGATATTTTTTGAGTTTGGCTTTATAGAATGTTTCATGTGCTTCACTTATATCATTTAATGTTTGGATTGCGTGTTTCTCTTCAGATAGAAAACCGTTGTTTGTAAAATGCTCTTTTGCTTCACTTATATTTGTTAGAGCATGGTCTTTTATAGAAAGAATTAAACTCGCATGCTTCACTTATATCTATTTAGAGAGTCAACATGATTTGCTGATTTGCATGGTTAGTCATAAAATCCTACATAAAACTTGTGGATCACTGAATATGATATGTTTGATTCCTTGCAATAGTTTTGCGATATAGAGATGATAATATGTGGGAGGTACTAGTAAACGGTTGTGGTTAGGAAGAATATTGGTGTTAAGGTTTGTGATTCTCGAAGCATGCACGTATAGTATCTCATTATGCTATGAAGTTGGAGCATGATTTATTATTGATTTGTCTTCCTTATGAGTGGCAGTCGGGGACGAGCGATGGCCTTTTCTTACCAATCTATCCCCCTAGGGGCATGCATAGTAGTACTTTGCTTATAGGTCTAATAAATTTTTGCAATAATTATATGAGTTCTTTATGACTAATGTGAGTCCATGGATTATACACACTCTTACCTTTCCGCAATTTCCTAGCCTCTACGTACCGTGCATTGCCCTTTCTCACCTCGAGATGTGGTGCAAACTTCGCAGGTACATCCAAACCCCGTGATATGATACACTCTATCACACATAAGACTTATTTTATCTTCCTAAAAACAGCCACCATACCTACCTATTATGGCCTTCCCATAGCCATTCCGAGATATATTGCCATGCAACTTCCACCGCTCCCATTTTAATGACTTGAGCATTCATTGCCATATTGCTTTGCATGATCGTAAGATAGCTAGCATGATATTTCCATGGCTTGTCCGTTTTTATATCGTTGTTATGCTAGATCATTGCAATTCCTGGTACACTACCAGAGGCATTCATATAGAGTCATATTTTGTTATAGGTATCGAGTTGTAATATTGAGTTGTAAGTAAATAGACGTGTGATGATCATCAATTTTCATTATTAAAGCATTGTCCTAGTGAGGAATAGATGATGAAGACTATGATTCCCCCACAAGTCGGGACGAGACTCCGGACCGAAATAAAAAAAAGAAAAAAGAAAAAGAAAAGAAAAAATAAAAAGAAGAGAAAAAGAGAAAAATAATTGAAATAAATAAGGAAGAGAAGGGGCATGCTAGTTCCACAGTTGTGCTTCAAAGTAGCACCATGTTTTTCATATAGAGAGTCTCCTATGTTGTCAATTTCATATACTAGTGGGAATTTTTCATTATAAAATTAGATGCAGACCCACTTAGTTTTCTGCTTGAGCTTTCATACACGTATACTCCCTCCGTTCCAAATTACTTGTCGTGGTTTTAGTTCACATTTGAACTAAAACCATGACAAGTAATTTGGAACGGAGGGAGTAACTTTTAGTGCATTCGTTGCATGGCAATCCCTACTCTTCGCATTGATATCAATTGATGGGAACCTCCACAGCCCATTGGTTAGCCGCATCAATGTGAGACTTTCTTACTTTTTTGTCTTCTCTATATTTACCCCTATCATCATACTCCATTCCACCTGTAGTGCTTGAGGGTGTCCTGGACTAGGGGTACTCACCACGTCGTCTCCCAACCAGCTGGATCGGGCTGAGGACCCCATGGCGGTTCACTCATGGGCCACTTCGGGCAGCCCATGTTGCACACGAGGAAGATTCCACAAGACTTGATGATCAAGACAATGACTCCTCTCCACCAACGTATCCGACTGGGACTCTTGTTATCCCAGGCCTCCGGTACATTATATAAGCCGAGGATAGGCTAGTCTCTAGATTATTATGACATAATTCTTCATACCCTCAGGTTTTAGACCACAACATATGATCGAGAGGTAGTTCAACTCTGTACTTGATACTACATCAATATAAACAAGAGCAGGACGTAGGGTTTTACCTCCATCAAGAGGGCCTGAACCTGGGTAAAACACTGTCTCCTTCGTTCCTGTTACCATTGATCCGGGAATCCATAGCTCGGGACCCCCTACCCTGAGATTTACCAGTTTTGACACTGATAATGGTGCTTTCATTGAGAGTTCCGCTGTGAGATCGATAAAAGATCAATGGCTCGCCTACAGATCAACTGCGACGTCGGCATCTTCGTCACCGACTCGACTGGTCACCTTGGCTTGACCAAGGACTATGCCCCGCCTCCAATCGTCATGTTTGGACGAGGGCCTTTATCAAACATCAACTCCGATCTCTATCATGGTCATGGAGGAATCATCCTTGGAGCTCGGGGGCTCAACGTCAACATTGCCCTCGGGCGATCGTGCTGTTCTTTCGGACAGCAAACTTGTATCCTCTTCCACCACCTCCTCGAGCATTTCTTTGACGATTCCTTAGGTGGAATTGTGCGGAATTGAGTCTACAAGAACCCTGTAAAATTTCGTCGCGTTCCGATGGAGCAATCTCCACCGATCTCCGATATACCGGAGCCCTGTCAAGTCTGGACGGGAATCAGGACGAGTTTAGGGCGTGGTCTCCAGAGTCCAACTCGGAGGTTATTTGGAAGATCCAACCGTTCATCTGCTGTGTAATTTCCATATCTACTACCTCTCAAAATTTCAGTTCGATCCGACCGTTCAAACTCCAGAAACCTTCCGATTAGTGCATCACTTTTCGGATCTGTTTTGTGTGCAAATACGAATCCGACCTGTGATCATCTCTCTTCAAGAACGAGATATTGGACAACTTTTTTGGAAGAATCTCTTTCTAGGGTATTGTGTTTTGTTTTCGAACACATGCTCGTGAATTTTGCTCCTTTTTGGCGGTAATCTTCACCGTCATGCTGGTGTCAAACCAGTCCGGTAATATTGCTTCACGGCTGCCAACCTGCACTAGACACGTCATCGCTTTGTTGAGCCGAGCTCAACTTGTCCAGATCATCATCTCGGCGAGCCGAACAAAAAGTTCGGAATCACAAACGATAATCATCACCAACATCGCCACCCTACGGATCACACAGAGCGGGCACACCGGCATCGCCGCATGGTCACTTCATCAAGCCGGCATTGACCGCGTCAGAAGTTACGACCTGCGTCGGCATGGCCGCACTGTTGCTTCTTTAAGTCGATGTCCATCACGCCGAACTGCTTCAACACCTCGGCTGACACGGCAGCTGCAACATCTCCTTACCGACCCGCTCCGTCACCTCGGCTGGACCGGGGGCTTCACCATATCTTCATCAAACCTACTCCAGTGACTTCGGCGTCACCAGCCGACCTGCTTCGACTCATCAGCTGACATGGAGGCTTTGACACCTTGGCTGGATCGGGGACTTTGCTATTTCTTCATCAACATACTCCGGTGACTCTGACGTCACCAGCCGACCAGCTTCGTCATGTTAGCTGGACCAGGGGCTTTACCTCGGCGAGCCAACCTTTGTCAGCGTCGCCATGCCGTTGCTTTATCGCCCATCAGACAATGGGTGTGCGGATCGAGTCCCAATTTTGGGAGTCACCTTTCTTCGTATTGCTACAACAAATAAACCAGGTGCTATTAATCCTAGTAATTTTTGCTTGTTTGGGTTTATTTTTCCCGAGGAATTATTACTCTGGTTTGTTCCATCATATGTACATAGGTCTATCAAATGGTGGCCGCATTAACGACGGTCGCGTGGTGGTTCGGCTTTGTCACGCCTTTACCACATCACGCCGACGCCCTGCATCGACATTGACTTCGGCGCCAGGCCGCATATCTTTAAATAAATTATTTTGCGTAAATTAATTACGCGACGATTTTTATATATTTATATTATCATTGTTGGACTACACTATTTTACATGTGTAGGTAATCGACTTCAACTGTGTCACACGGTCACTTCAGCAAGCCGACGTCATCGTCCCAATCAGCCTAAATCGGCTCGCATGATCACCTTGTTGGTCAAATTGCCATACCGACATGTTTGGTTGCCTCGGGACTTTGGCATCGCTGAGGGAGCTCTACCTCATCGAGTGTTCAACACATAGGCAATATTTCTTTTATTAGTCACTTTGCATAAATTATTAATCATGCATCCTTTTTTAAAAAATTATTATTATTATTACTATTACCTTCTGCTTGCACTATCTTCTGTGCACAGGTAAATGATCCAGATTGGGAAGCGCTGTCACCTCGGCATATCGACATACCACGTCACCTCGGCTGGACCGGGGCTTCATCATCACTTCATTAACCCACGTCGGGTACTTCGACGTCACACTGCCGGCATGCATCGGCCGTGCTATGTCGCCACTTCGGAGCGTCGAGCTCTTTGCTCTGCCACCTCGGGACCGGCTTGGGGGCTGGGAGCTCATCCCGCCGTAAGCTCGGACCACGTCATCAATACCGAGCACATTAACCAGCTAAGTCGCTTTCATGCTAAAAAACTTTTAGTTTTCAATTTTCTTCGGTTCGACCAAGCATTATACTTTTTTGGCAAAAAGTTGTTCGTGAAAAACTTCCATGTCAAAACTTTGTTTGTGACACATAAATTCAAATACCCAGTTTACTTGGGGGCTTCCTTTATGAAACCTTTCCTCTTGCATATGATTATACTTGTATGGCTTCATTCCTTATTCGTGTATTACGCCACAATATGCACCATGTTGACTTAAGTGTTCCGCAAGATGGGTTGCCTTTCTCCTGTGTTTACCCCTACGTTCCCGATTGTTCGTCTAGGGAGTAAAGGGAGCACATCTGCGATTGTCATGATCGGGTCATCAGAGCTCGGACCTCAGACTGGGTGAAGACGAAAGCTAGCTCGTTTTCAATCATGGTCGTCACACAAAAAAACTCATGAGTACAAAAATCTATTGGACAAGTCTCATAGTAATAATGTGCAACCAAAGAGAGGTATCGGTGGGGGTATTATTTTCTTCGAAGATGCTTCTTACACTTCATCAGTAATATAGCATAAGTTCCCTGAGCACGCTTTGTATGTTACAACCTTATGGCCTGATTGCCTGGTTATCGGAAGCACCGTCGATATTCTCGACAGGTGGAGTACATAACACTTTTCGGCCCTTGACCGAAGAGGGAGAAGCCGACGGTCGGTTAAGACGCGTTTAAAAGTTCAAGTGAACACATATATGATATAAGTACTTCAGTACATACAATCATTATACATAAAATTCTTTTACCCAAGTTTACTAGGGGGCTCTTAAATTTATAGGAGCCGTTTTATAGTAAATGTGTTTTCTTCCTAGTAATTGCAAAATCTTTTCTATCACTCCTTTTTCGACGCGAGTGTGTGGTCAATAGCCGGATAGCCCGTTTTCTCACTAGTGACCACTCGAGTTTAGTTCGCTAAACTAGTCTAACGAGCAGTACTCTGCCTTCGGGATAGGAGTTTGCAGCCGTAGGCTGGCCCGCTTGAAGTCTTGAGATCGGATGTGTCATATTAATGCACGACAGAAGCACAAAAGTAAGACCAATTTTCGGATTAGCACCAAATGACTTGATTTAGTTCGGGCGTAAAGTTTTACTGAAGTTTTTTGTTCTTTCAAGCCTATGGCACTTTTAAACTATTTGTTTTTTTCCAGCATAAGTCTCGTATTGTAGCGCTGGACACCTTTAGAGATTCAGCACAAAAATTCTCGGATATTGCTATATATGCATCGGTTTCAAATTGTGTCTTTGGTCAATATTTGGGTTGCCCGGCACCTGTGCTTGCCTCCTATGTTCCACTTTGTTCGGCTTGGTGTGGAAAGGGAGAACCACTGCGATTGTGCTTCTAGCTCGAATGGTTAAGCACCTCAGTGGAGAAAGCCGAAAACTTACTGTCACAATGGTGTAAACTGGTCAGCGATCCAATGATGGTATCAAACTATAGATCGATACCGATTACCCCTTATTAAATGACGGGCCTTTCATAACATTGGCCGAAGTGATAATGGCTAGACTTCGGTCGGTGCCGAATACTAACCGGGGGCTCGTAGCTAGCTTCCCTAGTTTAAAGCTCCTATGACTAAGTGAAAGTTATAAAGCCCGCATATCTGATTGCCTTGTTTCTACTAACACAACCGCCTTCGGGCACCGAGACGTCGGCTAAGGGTTGTCTTGTTATTGCGGAAACACCCTGCGTAGCATCTACAAGCGGGGTGGATGACGATGGGCCACTTTCAAGTGATAAACGGTCGCAACGGAGTCAAAATAAATATATCATCTGTGTTTGTATTTTATATACGAGGGCTACCTTCCATAATCATCATTATAAAGCCATAAATATGCATCAATTTGACTTAAGATTTTGGCCAAGTTGGGTTGCCTGGCTCCTGTGCTTACCCCTACGTTCCCGACTATTCTGCTAGGCAGTAAAGGGAGCACCTCTGTGATTGTTACTACTGGGTCATCCGAGTTAGTACCTCAGACTGGGTGAAGCCGAAAGCTAGCAATCTTAAAGGATATAATTGTTCAGAACGACGGAAGTGAAAATTTTGGTTCATCAATACCATAGAGTTTGGGAACTTTCCCCGAACTAAATCCTCAATATTTTCCTCCCACATTGATTGGAGGTGAGGTTTCATGATCATGATCAGCATGACAACCCAAAGAAAGGAACCAATAGCGGGATTATTTTCTTTGGAAGATGTTTCATATCTCTCTGCATACCTTTGTTTATAAAACCGTATGCCCGGATTGCCTTGTTTTCCATAAATGTTTGCCCTTATAACGGCTTTATAAAGTAGGACAAACACTCCTCGGCTTCTGGCCGAGGAGGTTGAAGCCGATGGTCAGTCAAGAAAGTTTTGTACAATGCGGATCCGAGCATTAATGATGTAAAGTACTTGGATACATAGAATCATTACACATAATTTGTGATTTTACTCTGGATATCGATCCTTAATTCGGCCACCCGTGCCCACATTAAGGCTCGGGGGCTACTGGGCTTCGGGCTTATCATTCACTAATATTAAAAGGGGCGTATCGATCCCCTGATCTGGTGTTGCCACCCGACCAGTGTCTCGGGGGCTACTGCATTGCCTATTTAATGCAGAAAATTCAAAAGTGCTCAGTGTTCTGCTAGACCGAACTATGGGCAAACACGTCTTCGGACAACAATAAGTACCGTCTGGGACTTATCTGGCATCAAGCTAATATATTACGGCGACTTCTCAAAACCCTCTCTCAAGGGCCCGTCCGCCGATCACTATTACCTCTAATATATTACATTGCGTTTCTATTCCTATGTATGCTGCCGAGCTAGGAGTTGATCCTCAGGCCTATTTCATGACCTGAGTCTTAGAAGCTACTAGGATCAACGGTTTCATATTTTCTTCAGGTGCATCTCGGATTTTAGGATGACAGACACCTTGAGGGCTACTGGCCATACATCTCGTCAGCAAATAAATTTATACGCATCAAAAATAAAATCTGCAAACAATCAGCCCATGACCGAGGTGCTGAGCCACCTTGGAAGCAGTTCGGCATATAGCTCGGATGCAAGTGGCTAGCTCCTTAGAGGGCATTTCCGGCATTAATCTCAGCTAAAACTTTTTCAAGACCAAGGTAATCTATGACACCTCGGATACAGTCCAGTGTTGGAGCTCGGATACATTCCGGCGTTGAAGCTCGAAAGCGGTCCGACGTTGGTGCTCGGCTCCAAAAGATACCTCGAATGCAGTCCGGCGTTGGAGCGCGGACGTGAGAGGACACCGCCGCATGGGAAACACTTCAAACACAAGGTGGGCGTAAAAATAACAAGGCATCAATAATGGCCGATGACTTAAAGGGGCTCCTCGGGATACCCGACGTGTAAACTCTTCGGATTTATTTCGGCGATCCTCAAGATCGAAGATAAGAAGATTTGTTGAACCAGTTTTCAAGACCGACGACTGAAGATGAAGAATACTTCGGAACAATCGAGGAGCGCCCCCAACTTGAAGACCAGTTCAGGGGGCTACTGACGGTGTCCTGGACTAGGGGGTACTCACCACGTCGTCTCCCAACCACCGGGATCGGGCCGAGGACCCCCATGGCGGTTCACTCATGGGCCACTTCGGGCAGCCCATGCTGCACATGAGGAAGATTCCACAAGACTTGATGATCAAGACAATGACTCCTCTCCACCAACGTATTCGACCAGGACTCTTGTTCCTAGGCCTCCGGTACATTATATAAGCCGAGGCCAGGCTAGTCGCTAGATTATTATGACATTATTCATCATACCCTCAGGTTTTAGACCACAACATATGATCTAGAGGTAGATCAACTCTATACTTGATACTCCATCAATATAAACAACAGCAGGAGACATAGGGTTTTACCTCCATCAAGAGGGCCTGAACATGGGTAAAACATTATCTCCTTCGTTCCTGTTACCGTTGATCTGGGAATCCACAACTCAGGACCTCCTACCCCGAGATTTATTGGTTTTGACACCGACAGTGCTATATCCATGGCTCGCGCTCATGTATTGCGTGGGGGTTGAAAAAGCTGAAGCGCATTAAAAAGTATGAACCGATTGCTCAGCTTGTCATCGGGGTTGTGCATGATAAATACTTTGTGTTAAGAAGATAGAGCATGAAAAGACTATATGATTTTGTAGGGATAGATTTCTTTAGCGTTGATATTTTTAAAGAAATGATTGTTTGTTGGGATGCCTGAGTATTGATGTCTTTTTGTCAAATTATAGACTATTGCTTTGAATCACCCGTGTCTTAATATTCATGCCATGATTAGACATATGATCAAGATTATGCTAGGTAGCATTCCACATCAAAAATTATCTTTTTGATCATTTACCTACTCGAGGACGAGCAGGAATTAAGCTTGGAGATGATGATATGTCTCCATCGTATCTGTAACTTTTAATTATTTCATGCCAATATTATACAACTTTCACAGACTTTTGCAAATTTTATATGATTTATTTGACTAACCTATTGATTCAGTGCCCAGTGCCAGTTCATGTTTGTTGCATGATTTTTGTTTCGCAGAATATCCATATCAAACAAAGTCCAAACGCAATAAAAATTTACGGAGAATTATTTTGGTTTGGGAGGTGGAATCAACGCTAATGGAGGCCCACAGCCTCCACAACCCACCAGGGCGCGCTGGGCACCCCCTGGTGCGCCCAAGTGTCTTGTGCCCTCCCCATAAGTCGTTGGAGCCCTTCTTTGGGCGCAAGAAATATAATTTATGGAAAAAATCATGCAAAAATTTCAGCGCAATCGGAGTTACAGATGTCCGAGAATTTAAGAAACGGTGAAGGGCCAGAAAACATGAACGCAAAACAGAAGAGAACAAAGAGGGAGATCCAATCTCGGAGGGGCTCTCGCCCCTCCACCACCATGGAGGCCATGGACCAGAGGGGAACTCACCTCCCATCTAGGGGGAGGCCAAGGAAGAAGAAGAAGAAGGAGGGGGGCTCTCCCCCTCTCCCCCGATGGCGCCAGAGTGCCGTCGGGGCAAGGATCATGACGACGATCTACATCAACAATCTTGCTACCGTCAACACCAACTTTCTCCCCCTCTATGCAGCAGTGTAACACCCCTTCTCCCCACTGTAATCTGTACTTATACATGGTGCTCAACACTATATATTATTTCCCAATGATATGTGGTTATCCTATGATGTTTGAGTAGATATGTTTTGTCCTATGGGCTAATTGATGATCGTGGTTGGTTTGAGTGTATATTTTATAATGGTGCTATCCTACGGTGCCCTCCTTCCCATGCAAGCGTGAGGGGTCCCCGCTGTAGGGTGTTGCAATACATTCATAATTTGCTTGCTGTCGGTTGCCGGAGTGACAGAAGCATGAACACGGACAAGTGGGTTGTTGCGTATGGGAGTAAAGAGGACATGATACTTAATGATATGGTTGGGTTTTATGAACTTAATGATCTTTGGTAGTTGCGGATTCTTTCCAGTGTTCCAATCATAAGTGCATATGATCCAAGTAGAGAAAGTATGTTAGCTCATGCCTCTCCCTCATGTAAAATTGCAAGAATGATTACCGGTCTAGTTATCGATTGCCTAGGGACAAAAGACTTTCTTGTTGACAAAAGCTATCTAATTTTATTGCCTTGCATTTTATTCATAGTTTTATTCTCACAAAGTACTTCTAGTTTTATTCTTGCAAACTTATCCTTTCACCTACAAAATAGTTTTATACTTGTTCTAGGTAAAGCAAATGTGAAGTGTGCGTAGAATTGTATCGGTGGTCGATAGAACTTGAGTGAATATTTCTTCTACCTTTAGCTCCTTGTTGGGTTTGACACTCTTATTTATCGAAAAAGGCTACAAACGATCCCCTATACTTGTGGGTTATCACTTGGAACAAGCTAAGGGGAGTCCCCATACCCGTTACTCAAGTCTCCTTTGGTGGGGAAGATGATGATGGTGGTGGTGATGAGATAGTAACGAGCTTATCCTCTGGCTTCCATGGCAGCGGATCACCATAATAAGAGGAAGCATGAGTCTCATGAGTCCTTCAACTGGTAGCTAAACTCATACCTTTAAATCTTGCCTCATATTCAAAGACTTTATTTTGGAGATCATCGATTTTGCTTTGCAGTAAATTGATTTGCTCGTTGAGGGTGAAGACGATGTCTTTCATGGACTGGCCATCCACCTTGTGATCACGAGTGAAATCCGTATTGATGAGGTGATTGGCACTGAGCCCACGTACCACCGTCCCCTTGCATTTGAAGACCTCCTGCTCCATAGCTTCGAGCATGGCCTCCATGGTTCCAGTCTTATTGGGACCTTGTACATTCCGGATGTGGAGCACCCCCTCATGCATCTCGATGGTTTGAGGGTGTTGCATCACCACCAAAAATTAAGGGTTGATTACCCTCTCGAAGAACTTGTCCTTGGAGGAGCTTAGAGCGGCCATTGCGATCTAGATCTGTCAGAAAACAACAAGAAAGAAGTACAGAAGATTTCTTTGCGATACTGTGGTCAATGCGTTTGGGGTGTATATAAAGATTTTTTATCTTGGGAAACAAGCCAACAAGAGTAAAACGGAGCCGGGAAGGTTCCCGAGGTGGGCACAACCCACCTGGGTGCGCCAGGAAAGTCAGGCGCGCCCTGGTGTCTTGTGCCCTCCTCGGTTGCCTTCCTGGTTGTTTCTTATTTTCCTAATTTTTGCAATATTCCAAGACTAACAGAAAATATTTTTTGCGGTTTTTTTGGAGTCCCTTTACTTACCATATCACGTACCTACTACTTTTTTATGATTATCGAGTGTTCCGGATGGTTTCCTTTATGTGTTCCTCTGTTGTCATGGTTTGGATAATATTGCTTTCAACATTAATAGGCGCACCTGAGATATAGTGTTTGATTCTTTGCCCATCGACCACCCTCGGATTAGTGCCTTCGGCATTATTAATTTTGATAGCTCCAGAGCAATAAACCTCTTCGATAATATATGGTCCTTCCCATTTGGAAAGAAGTTGTCGGCGTCCTGGGAACGGGGGTACCCAGGCTTGCCTGCCTGCAGCCCGCGATGTGGCCCCATCGACAGCCTGGTACGGCCCAGCTTCAGCAACAACAATCCAAGACCCTCGCGAGGGGCCGAGCCTCACGAGGCGGACGACACCAAGACCTCCCTGGGGGCGGCCTCACCAGGCTGGCTCCCGAGGTGCGGAGATATCAAGCCAAGGTGCACCTCGCGAGGTTCGCATGACGTGAGCCATGACGACCAAGGCCAGGCAGGTGCCAGCAGACGCAGTGTACCAATTTCCTCTTTGGTGCTAAGGAGGCAAGCACAGGCACGGAGTCCTGAGGAATCAAGCAAAGGTTTCCTTATCGGTGCAACAAGACCAAGACCACCAGGACGACAGGACGGAGGTCATCGCGGAGCACACCGCAGCGTCACCACCAGAGCCTTTTGCAGGCGAAGACTAATTTTGTCAGGATAGCTTGTACTAGTTGTCTCCCTTCAAATTTGGCCATTGTGGGATCCCTTCCTGCCTTACATTTGGGAAGAGGACCAAGGCAACTATAAATAGGACTTAGCCACCACCATAGACAAGGATGGATCATTCAGATCATCCTCTCACCCACCAGCTCATCGAGCTCAAGAACACCTCACCTCTTGAGGCTGTTCAACCACTGTACTAGTTCATCCTCAGCCCCTCGAGGCAATCCACCACAAAGCTGGAGTAGGGTATTACACCGCAAGGTGGCCCGAACCAGGATAAACTGTTGTGTCCCTTGTCTCTTGGGTTCGTCGAGCTAGGCCGTTGAATCGTTGAGCAGGCAGGCTGGGAATGGGAAGTTCTTCACATGCACCCCAGTGTTTGAACCTCTCAAGGGTGTCCGGAACCCTGAATTTGACATTTGGCATGCCAGGTAGGGGGTGCGTCGAAGCCTCTCTTCCATCGGTCAACCCGCCGCCGCTTCACCGCCTCCATGACCGATGCTCGTCAAGCTCGTGCCGAGTGTTAGGCCGCTCTTGCCGCTTGTGTCACCCAGACAGCGCCTGTCGGCGGACCTCCCCGTCGTTCTCCATCACCTGCCGCCACTGGCCCGGCGGGGCACGAGCAACAAGCTTCGTTATAGCACCCCTCCATGCGATGGGATGGACGCACCGCCACCCCATCGCTCACTTCGGCTGGCTCATCATCTCACGCTCGTCGCGGGCCCGCGGATGCATAGGCTGCGTTGCTCATGGTGTGCGAGCTCTTGCGCTATCGCCCCGTCGAGGATTTCTACGAGGACTGGCTGGACCGCATCGCTGAGCTTGTCAGCACGGCTGGGGGCTCCCCTGCACCATCCCTCTTGTTGCCTCGCCCGCCACCCGCTGTGGGTGATGTAACCAACGGAGCACCTCCGCCACCTCCCCGTCAGGACGTCGCCCTCGGTCCAAGACACGCGGCCCCACGGCATGACCCGCTACGTAGGGCGCCCGCACACGGAGAAGAAAGCTGCCAGGAGGTCCAGCGTCCGCAAGGAGGTGCTCCAACGCTCCCTGCACCACCGCGTCAAGACCGCGCGCCACCTGCGGCAGCGGCGCGTGAGCGCCATGACCGGGCTCCGCCTCCACGACAGGCTCCCGTGACCACCGCGGGCTGCCGAGCCTATACTCCAGAGCTACGCAGCGTCGTCTCGCCGGGCAAGTTCAAGCCCGACCTGCCCCCGCGCTACGACGGCACCCAGACCCCGCGAAGTTCTTCAGCTCTATGAGTTGAGCATCAAGGCATCTAACGGCGATGAGAAGGTCATGGCGAACTGGTTTCCCATGTCTCTCAAGGATGGCGCGCTCGTGTCTCCTAAACTTGCCTGCGGGATCGATCTCCTCCTGGGGCGATATGCGCGAGCATTTCGTCGCCAACTTCCAGGGCACTCGCGACCGCCCACCTACCGCGAGTGACCTGCGACACATCAATTAGCAGCCGGGGGAAACCCTGCAGAAGTACATCCAGCGCTTCAACATCGTTCTCCTCAAGATCCCCAAGGTTTCGGACGAGGCCATCATCTCGGTGTTCCCTGATGGCGTCCGTGATGTCAAGATGAAGGAGGAGCTCGCCATCCATGAGGACCTGTGCACGGCTCTGGAGATGTTCAACATGGAAATCAAGTGCGCGCGAGCTGAGGAAGGGCACCTCTCCTTCCTCGAGCTCCCAGCAGCCGACCCAGAAGACAAGAAAGGCCAAGGCCAAGGACATGAAGCGCAAGGGCTGGCTGTGCTCGCGGCTGGACGAGAGATGAAGCACGGCTGCGACCACCCAGAGTCATCCAAGGGCAGTCATCATTCTGCATCTTCCACAACGTACGCAATCACAACACCAACAACTGTCAGGAGCTCAGGGCCATACGCGACGAATGCCTCGGTCGATGCCCCGAGCGCAACGATCGGGGATACGGCCGCGGAGGAGGTCAAAGTGGAGGACGCTGGGATGACCGTGGCCTCCGCCAGGAGTGGCGCGACCAGCCTCATGAGGACTGCTGGTAGGGCCAGCCTCGCGAGGGCACCTGGAGAGATCAGCCTCATGAGGATAGTCCCCAGGGAAATGCCGGCCTCCCTCCGCTGCCACCGCCACCAAGAAGGAACGACTACCACCACCAGGATGAGGGGGTTGGGGGCTTCTATGAGCCATGCGCTATCGCCTGCATCTTGGGCAACACTTAGGCCCCAGCCTCTCAGCGCATCTTCAAGTAGTTCGCTCGTGAGGTGAACGCGGCCCTCCCCAGGCTCGAGGCCACACGTCCGCTCAGCTGGTCCAAGTGCACCATCACCTTCAGCTCATCCGACCAACTCAAGTGCGCGGCAACTACCGGCACCCTCCCGATGCTTTGCTCGCCCGTCATTAGCAATTTCCTCGTCACCAAGACCCTCATGATGGAAGAGCGGGGCTCAATGTTCTTTCCATCGAGACGTTCGACCGCCACCAAGTACCACATGACCAGCTGCAGCCCACCAAGCCTTTCTCAGGAGTGACCGATGGCTCCACCACCCCGATAGGGCAGATCCGTCTCCCTGTCACCTTCGGCCAACGCGACAACTACCGCACCGAGATCATCGACTTCGACATCGCCCACATCCGCCTTCCGTACAATGCCATCCTAGGGTATCCAGCCCTGGCCAAGTTCATGGTGATGACTCACCATGGTTACAATGTCCTCAAGATGCCAGGGAACCGCGACATCATCACAGTAGCCTGGGAGGAGAAGGATGCGGTGTGCTCTGTCGAGCGCGCCTACCAGGCCGTAGCAATCGAGGACCCAGACAATGAGGGCACCATCCACTCTCCTGAGGCTGCCCCCAAGAAGAAGAAGCAGCTCCCCCGCCAAGAGCCTCAGGAGAGTGGTGTCTCCAGCGACACCACCTCAGGACCAGCGCCCACGGACAGGGCGCCTCCCTATTGTGCATAGAGCGCCCAGCGCCCTCCTCAGGCTGGGCTCGGGGGCTCCCTTCTCGAGGGACTCTGACTTAGCCAATGTCACAAGGGAGGCGCTCGGGAACCACGTGGAGGCGTGCTACATCGCACGCTTCCCTCGCGAGCGCACAAGGCACGAGGTACCGGGTGCTCAATAGTTGATCACCAAGGCGACCGAGGAGCTTCAAGATGCGAGAGCCATGCGCGGCGACCGCCACCCACCACCTGGCACGGCTCCTTGTCCTGGCGAGGACAACGGGCTGCGCGTTTGCGTCATCATTCCGGGGCTCAAAAGGGCCGCATCCTAGGATCGGTTTTGGCCATTGCACGTTGGTCGGTGTGAGGGCCCCCCTCACAGCTATGTTCGAATGACTTTTGGCCTGCCGAGCGCGGCTATTGCCTTCCAGCATCGCCTGCGGAGTGTCGTGGCGGCTCAGGAGGCCAGGCACCACGCGGTCCTAGTGGAGATAGCGATGGTTCTTCACGAGCCTCCCGAGCCATCAGGGCCTCCCGAGATCTAAGACCCAGGCGGCTCGTGAGGAGCTACCTCTTCAGCACGCATCTTCAGCTACTCCAACATCTCTTCAGGAACGGAGCCAGGTGACATTTTCTAGTTTATTCAGTTGGGGGCACCCCACGGGCTGCATTATCCCCAGGTCGCATGGGCCAGTCCCTGCGACATGTATCCTTTTGCATCCTAAATTTGCTTTGTTGGGGGGCGCCCCTCGGGCTGCATCATCCCGAGGCCACGTGGGTCTGTTGGCATGTGCCATTTTGCATCTATCAGAAGTAGCGTTATCTCCTTCCATGAGACGATTTATGTTATCACGTGCTTCCTTGTTGCCCTTCGTGGTTTCCCACGTTACTGACCAGCCTCCTGCTCATCCCGCAACGGGGGCTACGCATGCTGGCACGGCGCTTGTGCTTGGGTCCGTCCCTATAACGCTGACAAACCTGAGAGATCGAGCTCTGGCTCGCGGCCCGTTCCGCGCATGTCACCTCACCAGACCCTCAGTGCCTTCATCTTCTTGCGGTAAGATCAGCGGCAGGACAGCAAAACGCGATTATGAGTTATATTCTCCTCTCGGACTAACTTGGAGGAATCTTCTGAGCTTAACTACGGGCGGCCCCGCCGTTCGCCCTCTTTTTTTACGCGATTCGCTTGCGCGTTAAAGGGGGAGCTCCTGAGCATCGCACCTCAGGAGCTCCTACTAACTCTCCAGCCCTCACCCCCTGGCCTTGACCATGGCATCGCGACCTGGCATACCAGTGGTGGCTGAGCCTCACTCGAGGGTCGGGACCCAAGGACGCAGAGCATTTAGATGAGCGAGGAAAGGGGAGGTTGGCGCGAGCCATACCTAGTTGCACCACCGCTAAAGCGAAAACCGGGCGTCACACAAGGAACCACCTCAGGGTTGCCAAAAGATAAGTCAACCGTGCATGATGGCGCGAATCTCTTTGTTCGCTGTTCTCCACTCTCATAAACTCGCTCCGGCAACGCTACTTCCCTTTTCGTACTTTAGGGAGCTGCTTGCACGCCAAAGGGGACCTCTTGAGCATCGCGCCTTAGGAGCTCTTATCGGACCTCGGGCCGCTCACCTCCTGGCCTTGACCACGGCATCACGACCTGGCATACCAGTGACGGCTGAAGCCTACCTAGGGACTGGGACCTGCCGGCGTAGAGCGCTAAGCTACCGCGAGCACAAAAAGGGGGGAACAGTGCCCAAGCAAGATGCACAACCACAACCTTATAATAGGAATAATAGACATTGGAGCAAAGGCATTACATGTTCTTTACATACCCCCATCGGGTTTGTCTCGATTCCTCGCAGGGAACAAAAGAAGAAAAATCTCATGGAGCCCTGACTTCGGATATCACCGTCGACGCCATCATCAACAGTGGTCCACGCGAGGCCGGTGCCAACCCCATCCAGATCATCGTCGACGTCGAGCGAATGCCACTGCCGCGCTCCAGGCATGGTGAGAGCTCAGAGGCATGTAGCTGTTGTCGCTCGACTCCGGAGACTCACTGGGCTCGGAGAGTCGCTGGACTCCCAGGAGTCATCGCTGCTGCTGGAGGAGCCGTCGGCAGGACCGGAAGCAGAGCTAGCACCTGCTGCCGCGTCATGCTGGCAGCTTCCCCCGGGGCAGCACTCCAGGCGGCGACCTTCCTCGTCGAAGACCCTGAAGAACAGCGTGGAAGCGCCATCGTACTCAAACTGGACGGCGAGGGCCCCGTCTGCGCGGCAGGCACGGGAGACCTTGCCCCATCTTCGATTCATGAAGATGCCACCCGGAGGGACGGCCTCAACCTCCACCCCCGTGGCTAGGCTGCAACACCCGGCATGTTGCAGCCAAAACTCAAGCGGCCCCCTCGATGGCATCTCCTCAGCGAAGAACCGTGGGAACCGGATCCAAGTGCACAGCAGCATTGCTGCCCATATCATGAACTCACACGAGGTTCCCTCGGTGTGGGTTCGCGGGCCAGCCAGCCGCGCAGCCTCATTCCTGGCCACCGTGGCCATGGCCCACACGGCGCTGGGCGCTGTCGCCCTCTCCGGGGCCCTGCGCTCGGGCGTACAGAGGGAGCGGGAAGCCAGGCAGTGGTCGCTCGTTGTAGGGCCGTGCCACCTCCTATCTCTCCCCGGCGTCGCAAGGGCGGCTGAACCTTTTCTTCAGCGGAAGTGGTTCAGGCTCCTCCCGAGGGGCCTTTCCCTTTTCTGCCACAGAGAACCTCCTAATCGGTGACAAGGGAGCTACAGCAAGATGGAGAGACAAGGAAGAAGAAGAAGAAGCGGGTGATGGGAAGAAGGAGATGAGCAAAGGGGCTCCACCCCTCCCCTCATTTGTACCCGGAAGGAGGCCAACCACCAGCCTCCACGGTCGCACTTAATGATGTTTTTTTCTCTGGATGCAGCTAAGTCTCGTCAAGTCGAACGGTTGCCGAGGTAGCGTGGGGAAGCGGAGGCGCCCTCGTCCCATTAATCACCACGCGTCAATCGAGGCCGTAGGCGGTTGGGGCACGCGACGCTCCGCCCTTGCCCTTTGGCTTTGTGGAATAAGTTCAGTTTCATCGTTAGGAACAACGGTAATACCTCCCTTGTTAGGGACACAACGAACGAGACTTACCCATCTACTGTCGGCTATGGGACAGATTATACCTGCTTCCAAAAGCTTCAATATTTTAGTTCTTACCACTTCTTTCATCTTTGGATTCAAACGTCATTGGTGATCAACAACGGGTTTAGCATCAGGTTCCATATTAATCTTGTGCTGGCAGAGAGTGGGACTAATGCCCTTAAGATCATCAAGAGTATATCCAATAGCAGCTCGGTGCTTCTTCAGAATTTTCAATAATCTTTCTTCTTCCTGTTCTCAAAGGTTAGCACTAATAATAACATTATATATCTTTTTCTCATCAAGATGAGCATATTTCAAAGTGTCAGGAAATTGTTTTAATTCAAACACAAGATCACTCTTAGGTGGAGGAGGACTACCTAGAGTTTCAATAGGCAAATTGTGTTTGAGCAGAGGCCGTTGTTCAAAGAAAATTTTATCCATTTCATTTCTTTCATGCATATGCATATCATTTTCATGGTCTAGCAAATATTGTTCTAGTGGATCAGTAGGACGCACAGCTATAGAAGCAAGACCAATTATTTCATCCTTACTAGATAATTCTTTCTTATGAGGTTGTCTACTAAACTTAGAGAAATTGAACTCATGAGACTCATCACCAATGCCAACACCGGCAGTTTGTTTCTCACAATCTATTTTAGCATTAACGATGTTCAAGAAAGGTCTACCAAAGATAATGGGACAAAAGTCATCTTGTGGGGAACCAATAACTAAAAAAATAGTAGGATATTTTACTTTCCCACACAAGACTTCAACATCTCTAACAATCCCAAGTGGTGTGATGGTGTCTCTATTATCAAGTTTAATAGTGACTTCTATGTCTTCTATTTCAGCGGGTGTTATGTCATTCATAATTTCTTGGTATAAGGTAAAAGGAATAACACTCACACTAGAACCTAAGTCAGATAAGCCATGATAACAATGATCTCCTATTTTATGTGAAACAACAGGCATGCCAACAACATGTCTATGTTTATCTTTATCATCGGGTTTAGTAATTCTAGCAGCTTCATCACATAAGTAAATAACATGCCCATCAATATTTTCTACCAAGAGATCTTTAACCATAGCAACAACGTTCTACTTTAATTTTCTTAGAAGGTTTAGGTGCTTTAATATTTCTTTCACAAACCACGGTTGAAACCTTAGCATGTTCCTTTATCCTAACAGGGAAAGGTGGTTTTTCAATAGAAGCAGTAGGCACAACAGGATCAACATTGTAAGTAATAGTTTCATCTTTAGCTATTACCGGTTCTTTAATTTCTTTTTCAATAGGGGGATGATATTTGAACCACTTCTCCTTAGGGAGATCAATATGAGTAGCAAAATATTCACAAAAAGAGGCTGCTATCTCAGAGTCAAGTCCATATTTAGTGCTAAACTTGTGAAAAGCATTGGTATTCATAAAAGATTTAACACAATCAAAATCAAGCTTAATACCTGACTCTTTACCTTCATCGAGTTCCCAATCTTCAGATTGTGTTTAATTCTTTCTAAAAGATCCCACCTGAATTCAATAGTCTTCTTCATAAAAGAACCAGTACAAGAAGTATCGAGCATGGATTGATCATCACGAGAAAGCCAAGCATAAAAGTTCTGAATAATAATTTCTCTCGCGAGCTCATGATTGGGGCATGAATATAACATTGACTTAAGCCTCCCCCAAGCTAGAGCGATACTTTCTCCTTGATGTGGCCAATTTATATATATATATATAATTTTGATCATGATGAACTAGATGCATAGGATATATTTTTTTGGTGAAATTCCGATTTCAATCGATTCCAGTTCCAAGATCCAATATCATCGCATAGCCTATACAATGTCAATGTTTTTACCTTCAAAGATAAAGGAAAAACCTTCTTCTTAGATTCATCTCCGGGAAAACCTACAAGCTTAGATAATCCACAAAATTCATCCACATAGATCAAGTGCATATCAGGATGTAGTGTTCCATCTCCTGCATAAGGATTAGCTGGCAGTTTTTCTATGATACCCGAAGGAATTTCATAACCAATATTTTCAGTAGGTGCATTAGGTTGAGGGGAAACTAATTGTGCTTTCGGTTGAGACAATAAATTTCAGCATGCATTAATAATTTTTCTTTACCAAGAGCGCTTCACTCCCCGACAACGGCGCCCGAAAATATTCTTGATGACCCACAAGTATAGGGGACCAATCGTAGTCCTTTTGATAAGTAAGAGTGTCGAACCCAACGAGGAGCAGAAGGAAATGACAAGTGGTTTTCAGCAAGGTATTTTCTACAAGCACTGAAATAGTCCGTAATAGGTAGTTTGATAGCAAGATAATTTGTCAAGGACAAGTAATAGTAACAGTAAATAAAGTGCAGCAAGGTAGCCCAATCCTTTTGTGGCAAAGGACAGGCCAAAATGGTCTCTTATAATAAGCAAAACGTTCTTGAGGGTACACGGAAATTTCACCATGTCACTTTCATCATGTTGGTTTGGTTCGTGTTCGCTACTTTGATAATTTGATATGTGGGTGGATCGGTGCTTAGGTGGAGTTCTTACTTGAACAAACCTCCTACTTATGATTAACCGCCTCGCAAGCATCCGCAACTACGAGAAAAGTATTAAGATAAAATCTAACCATAGCATTAAACATTTGGATCCAAATCAGTCGCATATGAAGTAGCGCATAAACTAGGGTTTAAGCTTCTGTCACTCTAGCAACCCGTCATCTAATAACTACTCCACAATGCATTCCCTTAGGACCAAGTATGGTGAAGTGCCATGTAGTCGACATTCACATGACACCACTAAGGGAATCACAACATACATATCATCTAAATATCGAACACATAGCAAGTTCACATGATTACTTGGAACATGACTTCTCCCATGACCTCAAGAACAAAAGTAACTACTCACAAATGATAATCATGCTCAAGATCATAGGCCGGCTTATTATGTCAGTGAGGTTAATTGAATCTAAGCAGAGGTACCCACATTAGTATAAGCTAGTCTATAGAGTGTTCATGGCTAGTCGCAAGTTGAAGCATTATTTCCTTGGTCATCCCATTACTGTGGTCAGCTCTGCTCCTCTAGGGGATATTATTCAAAACAGAGAAGCTACAGGCCGGGTGGCCAACTGGGCACTTGTGGATTTCATCAATGACTAGACAGAGTTGTAGATACCTAAGGAAAAGCATATCTGAAATATGCCTGTAAAATTGACTCATGCCGCCGGCCTACATCGCCATATGCAGTGAGGGTAACAATCCAATGATTTATAAGCGCATGATTCCAATGGCGCAATCCAAAATATACTGGCGACTTAACGTCCAAAGCCAGGGTGGGTTAGCAAACCCCAAGTATGCTCAAATATGAGTCATAAAGGTCAAGGCTACATGGCCTGAATTGTTTTAAACCATATGTTAACATGGAACAAGAATATGAATCCCAAAAAATGTTTTAGAAAAAACAATGAATCAGAAAAATAAGGCTTTCATAGGTCGCCAAGCCTTAATCTCATGTTCTTTCATGGGCCGCACAGCCACTGAGTTAATCCTTCATTCAAACCTGTAAGCCAGCCCTCACATCACAAAACACCATTTTAACCTTAACTAATTCAGGGTCTTTATTACAAGATTGACTGTTAAGAGTACGGCGGGTCATTCTAGGATTACCTGGGCGGAGTGACAAGGACATACAAGCAAGATAACCCGGAATTTGGTGTTTACACCTGGCATATAAGTCGATCATGAGGGTAAGCATAGCTATGCTCATTGAGCAAGAAGCCCCCAAGTGACCTATAATGAGCCCTCAAGGCAGGATACCTATGTTTGAACTACGCACTGCAGCAAGTTCTCTATGGTAACCTGTAATTTGGGAAGCAAACCCCCAAGTGGTTTGCAACAAGGCGTGTAAGCCGGATCAAGAGGGTAAGCACAGGTGTTCTCATTGAGCAGGAAGCCCCCAAGTGACCTTACGAATTGATAATAAAGACAAAAATACACAAAAATGAAATGACAGAGGCCCTGAATTGTCAGGGATGCCAGCTTTATTATACTAATCATAATATATACATTGATGAAAGTATGTACAACACAAGAGCCGGTGGCTCAAGTGTAATAAGGCCGAAGATGAGCAATATTCCAAGGTCGGTGGGTCTCCTCCTCTGATGTGCGTGAGTCCTTGTGGTCTCGAATATCAATGAGGTAGTATGACCCGTTGGTCAGGTTACTGCTGACCACAAAAGGTCCTTCCCAAGGTGGGGATAATTTGTGCATATCTGTTTGATCCTGGATGAGCCGGAGCACCAAGTCGGCTTCTTGAAAGGTCCAGGTCTTAACCCATCGACTATGATAACGATGAAGATCTTGTTGATAAATCGCCGAACAAGCCGCCGCAAGGTCCCGCTCCTCATCCAGGAGGTCGAGATCATCCTGACGTGCTTTTTCGTTATCAGTTTCAACATAAGCCGCCACACGGGGCAAGTCGTCTCGGATGTCACTGGGAAGGACTGCCTCTGCTCCATAAACCATGAAGAAGGGCATATAACTCGTAGATCTGTTGGGGTAGTATTGATGCTCCAAAGCACTTGGGGTAACTCCTCAACCCAACAACCTGGCGTCCTCTACAAAGGGACCATAAACCGGGGTTTTATGCCTCTCAAGATTTCTTGATTGGCCCTTTCAGCTTGACCATTGGACTGGAGGTGAGCCACTGATGAAACATCGAGACGAATATGCTCTCATTGACGGAACTATTTCGTAGCACCCTTAGACATGTTAGTGCCATTATCAGTTATGATACTAGGTGGGTAGCCAAAATGGAAAATCACCTTCTTAATGAATTGAACCGTTGTTGCCGCATCACATTTGCTGACCGGCTCTGCCTCAACCCACTTTGTAAACTTCTCAACTGCCACCAACAGGTGGGTCTTTTGTCCTTGGATCTCTTGAAAGGTTCAACCATATCCAGCCCCCAGACTATAAACGGCCAAGTGATTGGAATCATTCTCAATTCTTGAGCCGGCACATGAGCCTGTCTGGAAAATTTCTGACAGCCATCGCACTTGCTGACCAGATCTTCTGCATCAGCATGAGCAGTTAGCCAATAAAACCCATGAAGAAAAGCCTTAGCCACAAGAGACTTAGAGCCGACGTGATGGCCACAATCTCCTTCATGATTTTCCCTTAGAATCTCACGGCCCTCCTCCAGAGAAATACAGCGCTGGAACACCCTTGTGACGCTGTATCGGCATAACTCGCCATTGACAGTGGTCATTGACTTAGACCACCAGGTTATTTGTCTAGCCAAAGTTTCATCCTCAGGTAACTCACCCCGGGTCATATAAGTTAAATATAGAACTGTTCAATCAGGAATAGCATGAAGGGCCGCCACCAACTGTGCCTCCGGATCAGGGATAGCAAGATCCTCCTCTGTGGGCAACTTAACTGAAGGATTAGTCATTGCATCAAGAAAGACATTAGGTGGCACTGGCTTACATTGAGACCCCAACCGGCTTAAAGCATCAGCCGCCTCATTTTTCATGTGATCAACATGTTCCACCTGATTGTTGGAGATATGCCCTAGAGGCAATCATGTATGATGATATTTCCTATGTGTTTATGAATAAAGATAGTCCTTGGACATTATCAATGATGTGTATCAGCAAGTACGTGACTTGTTTGTGGGACAATGCATTGTATGATGACTCTCCTAAAAGGTCCCTAGTCGAAAGGGTTGTGTGGACGCGCAGCCGACTAGACTAGCATATGACATGGTCGATGGCTTGGTCTCAATAGCCATGAAGCATTGGATGCTAACCTGATAATATGGACTCGGAAGGATCTGGTCGGATTCGACATAGTTGGATCTGAGTTGAGATAAGGTCCGAGTCGGATAGACCCAACTATGAGACGCAGCGATATGTCATCTGTGAGTCTCTAGTACAACATATGTTCTATGTCCTAAGACCTGAGCTGGCTCATGTACTCGGGATGGTGACAGACTTGCTTTGGGCCAACCAGACGCTACTCCGTGACTGGGTAGTTACAAAGGTAGGTTTCGGGCTTGTCCAGACCCATGCTGCGAGACATGGTCGAGCAAGATGGGATTTTCCCCCTCCGATCAGGAGAGATATACTCTGGGACCCTCGTGTGATCCGACCAAGATAAGCATGGCCATGCGACATGGATTATGAGATAATCCGATTTGTGGTCGGCATCACTGGAATGATAAAGAGGTTAGGCTAGCACAAGGGTGACAGACTCGCCTTGAGCCCGACAACATTTATCGTGTGGCAAAAGGAATGCAAGTATGATGTACAGGTTCGCCTAACCAGCTTCATAGTCTGCTTGGTGTTCGGCATGCCTTGCTAGGGGCCGCTACCAATAATGCAGTTCAGAGGTGATCCGAACTGCGACCAAGCCGGCTTGAACCTAAGGGGTCGCGCGCTTAAGGGAAGGAAATGTACGAGGTCGGATCCGAGGACACTGGTGACTGGTCAGATGTGATCCGAGCTGTGTTCGGATTCTGGCTGAGTAGACTTATGGGCTTTAGGGTCCATGCGAGGCCCAAGTGTTGATCCCTAGACAAATGCCTATATAAAGTGGGGGTGCGGCACACTCATGCGATTGATTGCTTCGGCGCTGTCACTAGGGTTTGCATGTGTTGCAAATAGACACCTCCACTCGCTGCCGGTTGTGTGATCAGACCTAGCAGTCCGCCACACGATGTTCCTCCTGCACGCGCGGATACCGTTAGAGGTGGCGGACGCGCTGCACCAACTCTTCTTCCGCTGCACGGCACTGCGCGTCTAGTGGTGACGATCTGTGATCCATCTCCCGTAGCATGTTCTTGATTGTTCTGCGCATAGGAAAATATTAATTTCAGTCGACGCACCCTACTGTAGAACCCAACACTGATAACCTTTGAAATGACCGGCAATACCATCAACTGCCCGACGATGAGCCGCCATAAGTGGGTCTTTGGAATCCCAAGTTCCCGAGACATGCTGAGCCACCAAATCTGATTCGCCAAAACATTTGACCCGGCTTAGGTTCATCTCTTTGGCTACCCGAAGGCCATGGAGTAAGGCCTCATATTCAGATGCATTGTTAGTATAAGGAAACATTAGCCTTAAGACATAACAAAACTTGTCACCTTGTGGGGAAGTCAAAATAACTCCTGCCCCCGAGACTTCCAACTGCCTGGATCCATCAAAATGAATAGTCCAATTTGTATTATCAGGCTTTTCCTCAGGCATCTGCAACTTTGTACAGTCATTGATGAAATCCAAAAGTGCCTGAGACTTGATGGATGTCCGAGGCATATACTTCAAACCATGAGGTCCAAGCTCAATGGCCCACTTGGCCACCAATCCTGTAGCTTCTTTGTTTTGAGTAATATCCCCTAGAGGAGCAGAACTGACCACAGTAATGGTATCACCAAGGAAATAATGCTTCAACTTGCGACTAGCCATGCACTCTCCATATACTAGCTTTTGCCAATGTGGGTACCTCTGCTTAGATTCAATTAATACCTCACTGACATAATAAGCTGGCGTTTGAACCAGATATTCCTTGCCTGATTCCTTCCTTTCCACAACAACCACTGCACTGATGTCTCTGTTGTTAGCAGCCACATATAAAAGCAAAGGCTCCTTATCAATAGGAGTTGCAAGAACCGGTGGCTCGACCAACTATTTTTTAAGCGCCTCAAACGCCTGATTGGCAGCATCACTCTAGACAAAGTGCTTTGTTTTTTTCATCATTTGGTATAAAGGAATAGCCTTTTCTCCCAAGCAGCTTATAAACTGGCTTAAAGCCGCAATACGACCCGCCAAACGCTGGACATCATTAACACACACCGGTTTAGACAAAGAAGTGATACCCTTGATTTTCTTGGGGTTAGCTTCAATACCTCTCTCAGAGACCAAAAAACCCTGGAGCTTGCCTGCTGAGACACCAAAGACACATTTGGCTGGCTTAAGCATCATCTTGTAGACCCGGAGGTTATCAAAGGTCTCCTTTAAATCATCTAATAAGGTCTCCTTCTTCCTGGATTTCACAATGATATCATCCACATAAGCATGGACATTGCATCCAATCTAGTCGTGGAGGCAATTCTGAACACAATGCTGATAAGTCGCCTAGACACATAGCAGAAGGCTCCAAAGGGAGTGATGAAAGATGTCTTCTCCTGGTCCTTAACTGCCATCTTGATCTGATGATAACCAGAATAAGCATACTCAGGATACCATCAAATTAAGATGAAGGAGTCCGACCAGGCCACAACGACATTCATTACCCCGTATGGGCCTTTCTATTTCAACACTATGCCTTTCGGACTTAAAAACGTCGGCGCCACTTACCAACGCATGATTCAAACATGTCTGGAAAAGCAAATTGGCAAGACGCTGGAGACATACATAGATGATGTAGTCATCAAGACCAAACATGTCGAATCATTGGTGGGCGATTTAGGCCTCACATTCAATAACCTCCGAACATATGACATACGACTCAATCCAAAAAAAAGCATTTTCGACGTTCCAGCCGGAAAACTGTTAGGGTTCATTGTTTCCAATAGAGGAATCGAAGCAAACCCAGCCAAAATCCGAGCCCTGTCACAATTGGCAATGCCAACAGACCTAAAGCAGGTCCAAAAACTAGCTGGGTGCGTGGTAGCGTTGAGTCGCTTTATCTCCAGACTAGGAGAAAAGGCACTACCACTTTATCGACTACTCCGACACACCGAACACTTTGAATGGACGGATGGGTCCACAACCGGATTGGAAGAAATAAAACTTTGTTAGAAAGCAACCCAATCCTTTCTGCACCAAGTGTCGGCGAACCTATGTTGCTCTACATATCTGCAACTCACCAGGTGGTGAGTGCGGTACTCGTCGTCAAACGAGAGGAAGAGGGACACAAATTCCCACTCCAAAAACCAGTATACTATGTATCGACGGTCCTCACACCATGCAAATCTTCATACCCACACTATCAAAACATAGCGTATGTGGTCTTCATGGCATCCCGGAAGCTGTGGCACTACTTTCAAGAGTGCTCAAACACGGTGGCATCCGAAGTACCACTCAATGAAATCATAAATAATCGGGATGCGATCGGCCGCATAGCCAAATGGGCCATCGAGCTCTTACCATTTGAAATAACATACAATCCACACCGAGCTATTAAATCTCAGGTGTTGGCCGACTTCGTCGCCGAGTGGACGGAAGCTGAACTCCCTAAAGAATACATCACATACTCCAATTGGGTAATGTACTTCGACGGCTCTAAAATATTAGCCGGATTGGGAGCCGGTGTCATCTTAACATCCCCTACAGGGGAAAAAGTCCGCTACGTATTACAAATAATGTATACGGACTCCAACAACGTAGCCGAATACGAGGCACTACTGCACGGTCTTCAAATGGCTGTTTCTATAGGCATTCAACGCCTAGAGATGCGCGGGGATTCGAACCTCGCAATATCCCAAATAAATGGAGAATTCGATGCGAAAGATCCAAAGATAGCGGCATACCGAAATGTCGTACTCAAAATATCAGCTCGGTTTGAGGGGCTCGAGTTCCACCACGTTGCTTGACACAGCAATCAGGCAGTGGACATCCTTGCTCGAATGGGCACTAAATGCGACCCCGTCGTGCCTAACACCTTTGTGGAAAGGCTCTTCAAGCCATCCATGGTATGGCAGGACGAGAGCGGAAATACCAGTCCAGCGGGCACCGAAATGATGCCTTCCGCCCATGTAATCATGGTTGTAATTGATCCATGGACTGAACCCTTCCTAGCCTACCTGAATAGGTAGGAGCTCCCTGATGATCAGAATGAGGCTCGTCGCATAGTTCGACACTCTAAAGTCTACAAAGTTCACAAAGGAGAACTCTACAAGAAAAGTACTACTGGAATTCTTCAAAGATGTATCTCCGAAGAGGAGGGGCGGTAGCTCTTGGCCGAAATACATGCTGGTCTCGGTGGCCATCACGCCGCAGCTCGGGCCCTCTTAAGTAAGGCCTTCCGTACATGTTTCTTCTGGCCAACAACCCGAACAGATGCATAGGCCCTTGTACAATGCTGTGTCGGATGCCAGCTTTTCACCAATCAAAGTCATATGCTGCCCACTGCCCTAAGAACAATCCCCATTACTTGGTCTTTTACGGTCTGGGGGCTAGATATGGTCGGACCCCTTAAAGGGGGAAGCCATAAGAAGAAATATTTGCTGGTTATGGTGGATAAATTCACTAAGTGGATAGAGGCCAAACCAGTAAAAACGGCTGAAGCTGGGCCGGTGATCGACTTTATATCCGGCGTTGTACACCGTTATGGTGTCCCTCATAGCATCATTACTGACAATGGCTCTAACTTCACATCCGATGAGGTGAAAAGTTGGTGTGCTAATCTAGGCATCAAGCTCGATTACGCCTCCGTATATCACCCTCAAACAAATGGTCAGGTCGAACGGGCAAATGGCCTCATAATGAGCGGCATCAAACCCAGACTAGTGTGATCCCTACGGGAGTCAGATAAACACTGGGTCAAGGAACTTGATTCCGTACTCTGGGGACTGCGGACCACGCCCAATCGCGCGGCCGAATAAACACCCTTTTTCATGGTGTATGACGCAGAGGCTGATTTGCCCTGTGATATTATTCATGACTCACCTCGAGTGCACATGTATGAAGAGAGAGAAGCCGAGCTTGATCGGCAGGACGATCTAGATGGCCTGGAGGAGGAGCGCGATGTCGCAAAAGCCCGTTCCGCATTCTATCAGCAACAGGCTCGGAGATACCAATGCAGAGAAGTGCGGGCCAAGACTTATAATGTCGGTGAACTCGTTTGACGCCTCCCAGATAAGAAGAAGGACAAGCTCAAACCAAAATGGGAGGGTCTCTTCATTATAGATGAATTTCTCACAGGAGGAGCCTACCGCCTTTGTAATGCATCGGATAATCGCCTAGAGCCAAATCCATGGAACGCTGCTCGGATTCAAAGATTCTACGCATAAGTTCGTCCATACTTCTTTGTCATTCCTTTTTCTCCTCTTAATTTTGTTTTCTTGTTTTTATACGATTCCCAGTGTGTTCGGATAAGCCGAACACTTGAGGGGTACACATCCTTAAATGTATACACCCACCATGACTGGGGGCTTCTTTAACCGAAGCTTATTATTATCCTGAGCCTGGAGCTCACAATATATGTGCCATTTGCTCATATACATCCTTTTTGCCATTATATGCACCTCTATGACTTAAGTTTTTGCCAAGTTGAGTTGCCTTGCTCCTGTGTTTATGCCCTACGTTCCCGATTGTTCGGCTAGGGTGTAAAGGGAGCACCTCTCGATTGTTAGAGCCGGGTCACCGGACATGTACCTCAGACGGGTGAAGCCAAAAGCTAGCGTTCTTAAGATAATAAGTGGTCGGCAATCAAACGATAGATTGTTACATTATTGTAACCACTCCAACACTGCGGGGCGCTTTTTTCGTATTGTGGACCAACACTGTGGCACGCATAATTACAGCATGCCAGCCAAAGGAAAGGAACCCTTAACGGAACTATTTTCCTTTGAAGATGTTTCTTACATATGTAATATAACATACATCCTGAACTAAACTTTTTGTCTGTTATAGCACAATGACTGGGTTTCCTAGTTTCCGAACATAATGAATGCTTCTTTTCAAATAGTATCCGAAAACACTCCACCATTTTCGTTCGGAGGTTAAAGCCGAAAGCCTGCGATGACAAAACTTTTCACATGTTCGGATGAAGGTATAGGTTGATCATAACGTACATGAATACATTAAATCAAACACCTATTCCTTATCTATTCCATCTATAAGACTGTCTAACCTACAGTCTTCCTGCGAATACTTCGCAGCTATCATTACTTGGTCATACACCAAATTCACTGGAATTTCTCTTCCGTCTGGTTCCTATGGTCCCACTCGGGCCATATGATTTGGATCCATCTTGGTGAAACGTGTCTTCACCATGGCCCAGGCTTCTCATGCGCCTTCACGGCAGGCGGATGTCTTCCTTAGCTCAAACCGGTGTCGGGCACCTTGGAATAAGTTTGCCAAGCCTTCCATACTTTTTGGAGGGGTATCAGATGGCCATAATGCCATCACCATACTCCTCATGGCTTTCCGGGCCCGAGCATGTACCACGGGCAGCTCCTTCAGCATGTCGCCTTGTAATCCGGATACCTCTTCCTCCGGGCGACCAATTAACAAGCCTGTAAAGCAACGGAGTCATGACGTTGCAAACTATGGACTAAACATGAGCCCCCAGAGTGGTTTAACAATCGAGGGAAGACATACTAAATATACCGCCCTTCAGCTTCTCATTTTCATTCTGAGCGGCCGATAACTGAGCCTTTAAGCTCTCTATCTCTTCGGATTATTTGTCTTTTCCCCCCTCGTGTTTTTTTCTTCCCGGATGTACTCATTGCGGCCTTTTCATTTCCGTCAATTCGGTGGTGACAACATTCAGCTGCGTCTGATTCACCTTTAGCTCCTGGGATAAGCGCGGTATTTTTCTCTTTGAGAACCTGTGGGTCATATCAATCTTTAAATCGGTTTACCTCACCGCTTCAAGTCTCGAGGGCGACTGGCATATGACTATCAAAAATTGCATAAACTTTTACCTGTATATCCTTCGAGAACAACTGAGTGACTCTGGCAAGTCCGTCTCGAGCGGCTCGGATATATGCATCCACCGAGCTGAGTGCAGTAAACTCTTGCTTGGAAAAGGCCGGAGCGTGCATAGCCTCTTTCAATCGACGGTGATTCATCACGCTCTCCACTTCAGAATTCGTGACAGATACGTCATTCGAATCCTCTTGAGGAGGTGGAACTGGCATTGCATCGGCTCTCATCCTAGTTGGCGAGTCTGGCACTGGATTGGCGGACATTCGGCTAACTGGGCGTTTTCCCACCATCTGCCACGTACTTCTCCTGACATCAAGGATAAAAGGAGACTTTTAACAATCCAGACTCATGACTAGGCATGTATTAAACAAACATACTTCTTGGAAGATTGTGAGGTTTCTGTAGCACTCCCAGTCCCTTTTCGTTTTGAACGACGACCTTGCATAGGGGCCTCCCTTGAGGAGGTACGGTCCACTGAGCGCCGATCCTATTAAAATCCGGATCAGTATAATGGATAAAAGTGCAAATAGGGATTTCCTTCTAAGAGCCCCTCGAATACATACGATGTAGAAGGGATAGCGGCGGGGGTAGTCGGCGGTGATAGCCACTTTCGAGCCATCAAGGCTTGCTTGATAAAATACCCCATCATTGAACTCTATGTATATGTCCGGATCCTCACGAAAGCCAGGGTCTCCATCACGGTTATGATCCTGTGGCTGTGCAGCGGAACAGCGAATGTCCTCGGTCATCTTCCTCCATGACTGTTTATGGCAACAAAGGGAAAAATGGATTAGTATCTGTGATAGCAATAAGGCAACACAGATGATCGAAATCTTACCCATTCTATGGGGTTGAACATGGAAAAGCCTTCCCGGCAGTTTAAGCGGAGGAAATCTTCTTTTTCACCCTTATACAGATTAGCTAAGATTGTGGCCAGTTCAGCAGGGATATCTGGACCCTTCCGTTTGTAATGGGACGCGTCATCTTCTCCGTTGTAACATCGTAAGGGAGTTACTCTGGATTGGAGAGGCTGGATGCACCTCTTTATTGCAATAGCCATAACCTTGACTATCGAGAGCTCGCCATGGGCTAGTAACCTGACCTTGCTAACCAACCTTTTTACTTCCGCAATGTCCTCCTCCTTGGGACTTCAGGGACGCCAGTTCAAACGCTTCTTTAAAGGGGTGCTGGAAAACTCAGGAAGGTCGCGCCGAACTGGGTCCGGCAGTGGGACGTCATCCATATAGAACCACTCCGAAGACCACTGCAGGTATACTTCTTTGGGAGTTCCTATGAGGCATCCGGATCTGGCTATATGCCATACTTCAGCACCGCCCACTTCAAAAATAGAGCCTCCTCGATGGCGGGGAAAAGGCAAAAGAACTTCCTCCATAGTTCAAAATGGGGCTCGATGCCTATAAGAATAGTTCGTAGAGGGCAACGAAGATTGAGATGTGCAGGATCGAACCTGGGGTGAGGTGATACGTCTCCAACGTATCTATAAATTTTGACTGTTCCATGCTATTATATTATCTGTTTGGATGTTTATGAGATTTATTATGCACTTTTAAATTATTTTTGGGACTAACCTATTAACCGAAAGCCCAGTGCAAATTGATGTTTTTTGCCTATTTTAGTGTTTCACAGAAAAGGAATATAAAACGGAATCCAAACGGAATGAAACCTTCGCGAGGATCTTTTTTGGAACAAACGCAATCCATGAGACTTAGAGTGGACGTCAACGAAGTAGCGAGGAGGCCACAAGGTAGGGCGGCGCGCCCCCCACCCTAGTGGGCCTCTCGCAGCTCCACGACCTACTTCTTTCGCCTATATATACTCTTATACCCTGAAAACATCCAGGGGAGCCACGAAACCACTTTTCCACCGCCGCAACCTTCTATACCCATGAGATCCCATCTGGGGACCTTCTCTGGCGATCTGCCAGAGGGGGATTCGATCACGGAGGGCTTCTACATCAACACAATAGCCTCTCCGATGATGTGTGAGTAGTTTACCAAGACCTTCGGGTCCATAGTTATTAGCTAGATGGCTTGTTCTCTCTCTTTGGATCTCAATACAAAGTTCTCCTCGATGTTCTTGGAGATCTATTCAATGTAATTATTTTTGCGGTGTGTTTGCCGAGATCCGATGAATTGTGGGTTGATGATTAAGATTATCTATGAACAATATTTGATTCTTCTCTGAATTCTTATATGCATGATTTGATATCTTTGCAAGTCTCTTCGAATTATCAGTTTGGTTTGGCCTACTAGATTGATCTTTCTTGCAACGGGAGAAGTGCCTAGCTTTGGGTTCAATCTTGCGGTGCCCTTTCCCAGTGGCAGCTGGGCAGCAAGGCACGTATTGTATTGTTGCCATCGAGGATAAAAAGATGGGGTTTATATCATATTGCTTGAGTTTATCCCTCTACATCATGTCATCTTGCCAAATGCGTTACTATATTCTTTTGAACTTAATACTCTAGATGCATGCTGGATAGCAGTCGATGTGTGGAGTAATAGTAGGAGATGCAGAATCGTTTCGGTCTACTTGACACAGACGTGGTGCCTATGTTCATGATCATGCCTAGATATCATCAGAACTATGCGCTTTTCTATCAATTGCTCGACATTAATTTGTTCACCCACCATAATATATGCTATCTTGAGAGAAGCCACTAGTGAAACCTTTGGCCCCGGGTCTACTTTACATCATATAAGTTTCCGATCTACAATTCTAGTTTACTATTTATTTTGCAATCTTTACTTTTCAATCTATACAACAAAAATACCAAAAATATTTATCTTATTATCTCTATCAGATCACACTTTCGTAAGTGACCATGAAGGGATTGACAACCCCTTTATCGCATTGGTTGCGAGGTTCTTGTTTGTTTGTGCAGGTACTAGGTGACTTGCGTGTAATCTCCTATTGGATTGATACCTTGGTTCTCAAAAATTGAGGGAAATACTTACGCTACTTTGCTGCATCACCCTTTCCTCTTGAAGGGAAAACCAACGCACGCTCAAGAGGTAGCAAGAAGGATTTCTGGCGCCGTTGCCGGGGAGATCTATGCCAAGTCAAGTCATACCAAGTACCCATCACAAACTCTTATCCCTCACATTACATTATTTGCCATTTGCCTCTCATTTTCCTCCGCCACTTCACCTTTGCCATTTTATTCGCCTCTTTTCCGTTTTCCCTTTTTCCGTTCGTCTTCTTTCGCTTGCCTCTTGTGTGAATGTTTGTTGGATTGATTGTTTGTCCCGATGGCTCAAGATAATACTAAATTATGTGACTTCCAATACCAACAATAATGATTTTATTAGCACTATGATTGCTACTCTTACCAATGCTGAATCGTGTGAAATTAATACCGCTTTGCTGAATCTTGTCATGAAAGATCAATTTGCTAGCCTTCCTAGTGAAGATGCCGCTACCCATCTAAACAACTTTGTTGATTTATGTGGTATGCAAAAGAAGAAAGATGTGGATAATGATATTGTTAAATTGAAGCTATTTCCGTTTTCGTTTAGAGATCGTGCTAAAACTTGGTTCTCTTCTTTGCCTAAAAATAGTATTGATTCATGGAATAAGTGCAAAGATGCTTTTATCTCTAAGTATTCTCCTCCCGCTAAGATCATCTCTCTTAGAAACGATATTATGAACTTTAAGCAACTTGATCATGAGCATGTTGCACAAGCTTGGGAGGAATGAAATTAATGATACGTAATTGCCCTACACATGGTTTGAATTTATGGATGATTATACAAAATTTTTATGTTGGTTTGAATTTTGCTTCTAGAAATCTTTTAGATTCGTCCGCGGGAGGCACTTTTAGGGAAATCACTTTAGGAGAAGCTACTAAACTCCTAGATAATATTAAGGTTAATTATTCTCAATGGCACACCGAAAGATCTACTAATAAAAAAGTTCATGCGATAGAAGAGATTAATGTTTTGAGTGGAAAGATGGATGAACTTATGAAATTGTTTGCTAATAAGAGTGCTTCTTCTGATCCTAATGATATGCCTTTTTCCACTTTGATTGAGAATAATAATGAATCTATGGATGTGAATTTTGTTGGTAGGAACAATTTTGGTAACAACGCGTGTATAGAGGAAATTTTAATTATAGGCCGCTTACTAGTAATTCCTCTAATAATTATTGTAATTCCTACAACAACTCTTATGGAAATTTTAATAAGATGCCCTCTTATTTTGATACTAGTGTTAAAGAATTTATGAATTCACAAAAGAATTGCAATGCTTTGCTTGAAGAAAAATTGCTTAAGATTGATGAGTTGGCTAGGAACGTGGATAGAATTTCTCTTGATGTTGATTCTTTAAAACTTAGATCTATTCCACCTATGCATGATATCAACGAGTCTCTCAAAGCCATGAGAATTTCCATTGATGAATGCAAAGAAAGAACCACTAGGATGCGTGCTAAAAAAGATTGCTTTGTGAAGGCGTGTTCTTCTAGTTTTCATGATAATAATGATGAAGATCTAAAAGTGATTGGTGTGTCTCCTATTAAATATTTGTTTGCCAATATGAATCTTAATAGATATGGGACTGGAGATGAGTCAACTTTAGTTAGAAGGCGTCCCAATGATTTGGAGTTTTTAGATCTTGATGCAAAAATTGGTAAAAGTGGGATTGAAGAGGTCAAAACTTTACATAGCAATGAACCCACTATTTTGGATTTCAAGGAATTTAATTATGATAATTGCTCTTTGATAGATTGTATTTCCTTGTTGCAATCCGTGCTAAATTCTCCTCATGCTTATGATCAAAACAAAGCTTTTACTAAACATATCGTTGATGCTTTAATGCAATCTTATGAAGAAAAACTTGAATTGGAAGTTTCTATCCCTAGGAAACTTTATTATGAGTGGGAACCTACTATTAAAATTAAGATTAAAGATCATGAATTCTATGCTTTATGTGATTTGGGTGCTAGTGTTTCCACGATTCCAAAAACTTAGTGTGATGTGTTAGGTTTCCGTGAATTTGATGATTGTTCTTTAAATTTGCATCTGGCGGATTCCACCATTAAGAAACCTATGGGAAGGATTAATGATGTTCTTATTGTTGCAAATAGGAATTATGTGCCCATAGATTTTATTGTCCTTGATATAGATTGCAATCCTGCATGTCCTATTATTCTTGGTAGACCTTTCCTTAGAACGATTGGTGCAATTATTGACATGAAAGAAGAAAATATTAGATTCCGATTTCCGTTAAGAAAAGGCATGGAACACTTTCCTAGAAAGAAAATTAAATTACCTTATGAAGCTATTATGAGATCCACATATGGATTGCATACCAAAGATGACAATACCTAGATCTATTCTTGCTTTTATGCCTAGCTAGGGGCGTTAAACGATAGCGCTTGTTGGGAGGCAACCCAATTTTATTTTTTGTTTCTTGCTTTTTGTTCCTGTTAGTAATAAATAAATCATCTATCCTCTATAATGATTGTGTTTTTTATGTTTTAATTAGTGTTTTTGCCAAGTAAAGCCTTTAGGACCTTCTTGGATGATTGTTATTTGATCTTGCTGAAAAAGCAGAAAGTATGCGCTCACGTGAATAATTTTCGTTTTTAACTAGAGAGCGATAAAATACTGATTCCAACTGCAGTAGATCAATATACAAATTATTTAGGATGTCCTAATTTCTCAAGATTTTGGGAGTTACATAAGTATTTGAAACCTACAGATTACTACAGACTATTCTGTTTTTGACAGATTCTGTTTTTCGTGTGTTGTTTGCTTATTTTGATGAATCTATGGCTAGTTCGGGGGGTATGATGTCAGGACCCCGATTCCGAGTCACATCGATCTAGCCGGTAACACCTCATATCACTTTGCGGCCTCACGCACGATATCCCCACGGGTGTCGCCTTACCATGGCCCGGGACCGTTTGCGCCTTTTGGCTCACGTATACGATAGTGTCGCTAGCATCCATATGGCAGAGAACCCGGGCCGACATGGCTAGTCGCGAACCCAAAGCGGCATAGACCTATGGGGACAGGCATACATGAATCACATCGAGCATGTCGGTCAACAGCGTGTGAATCCGGGGTGTAGCACTGGGCTAACAGGACTCCGGGGAACCCGGGCTGTAGCAGGCTAGGCAGGACTCCGGATGTCACCACGTGATATTTCCCCAAAGGGACAGACATAGGAACGAAGTGAAACACATGCCGGCCAGTCAAGTGTCCTGAGCAGTAGTGCTGGGCTAGCAGGACTCCGGTGACCCGGGCTGTAGCGGACTACTATGGCTCAAGGAGCACTAGACTACATTTCCCCATAAGAGAGGCTGCCAAAGATAAACAACTAGATTGTCGGATCCCACACATACCAAGCATTTCAATCATACACACAATATGCTCGATATGTGCAAATACAACATGGCATCACAACAAAACTCTACAACTCAAGTACTTTATTTAAAGGCTCCGGAGAGCCATACATAACATGTTCATACAAGTAGGGGTCACATGACTCGACACTCAAGTCATACAAGCATACAAGCACATGCGGAAGCAAATAAGTCTGAGTACAGACACTAGAAAGAAAGAAGGCTTGTCGAAGCCTGTCTATCTACATAGGGCCCTCCATGGCCAGAATCACCACCTGGGTGGCAAGTTACTCATCGACGTCGAGGTCTACATAAAACCCATCGGAAGGGGCGATGTTGTCGTCTGAAAACAGTAATTAAAGCAACATGAGTACAAAGGTACTCAGCAAGTCTTACAACAGGTCCTACCATACATGCTTATTCTCAAGAAGGTGGTGGAGTTATTGCAGCAAGCCAGCTTTGACTCTTGGCTAAGCTATCATACGAGACACCACTGTAAAATAGTTTCCGCACACGAGTCCACTAATCACCAACACAATACTCCACCGGGGATCCTCCCTCGTCATCCTACAAGAGGGCCATCCTCGATACTCACACTTATCTTGAGTCTTTTAGTAGTAACCATTATCTTGTCTATGAACTGTATAGGCAACCAAGTAGTCCTTTACCACGGACGCGGCTATTCGAATAGATGATGTTAACCCTGCAGGGGTGTACTTCTTCATACATGCTCTCACCACTTATCGTCGTTTACACGACATGTACTCGGCAACCTTCAAGCGGAAGCCCAACGAGGGTGTCAGCCACGGCCTACCTAAACACTCAAGTCTCTAGTCCAGGTTTATCGCCTATCTAGGTTCCATCCGCAGGGAGTCCGGCCGAGGTTTCCACATACGGCCCCGAACGATGTGAACAGGGTTCCCGAGACACCAAATGGGTGACTCGGTACACCGTGCCACGGTGTATCTACCGCATCATAGCCCATCCCTAGGGTCAGCTCTACGCACGGTCGCCAACACATAACCTATAAACACCAGAAACTAGTTGCAACTCCTTGACAAAGTACTAGGGTGATTAAGAAGCCGAGATGGTCCATTGGTTTCGGGCCCAATGTATGGTAGTAACTGGTTCTTGAATCACACATACATATCTCAGTTCTTAGGAATGGCCTCAATGAAACAACCCACCATGTACTCCTACATGGCCTCTCATCGATACCTTTACCAAATTGTCGGGTGGTTGGTGCGACATATGCCAACGGGTGGCTTATCATTGTGGGAGCCAACAGAACGTCGCCGGTGCCTGGAAACGGGATAAGGCGAAGACATGCACGCCGACGGATCGTACACAGCTTCGGGGCTCTCCGTGGAGATAACACCCCTACTGCTGCTCTACGGGGTCTCCGCATGGTCACTCGAGTGACAAGTAGCCACAAGAGGCTCCTTGAGCTGTTCGGTGAGAGGGAGAAGAAGGGCAAGGCTAGCTTACTTCTCCTCTCGATGTGGTGTCTAAAATTCCTCCAAAGATCTCCCCTTGCATCGGCGCCCTAGGGGGTTTATATAGGCCTACCCCCCAGGGGTACAATGGTAATCAAGCTGGGCGTGGGCCATAGCTGTTTGCATCTACGCCCGCCGGCTTCTCCGTTGGCCGTTGGGGCCTGCCGACTGGTGGACCCCGCCGGCTGCCGGCCTTCGGGTCGACAGGCCGGTCCCACTGCTTGGGGGTCGTGTTGGGGGCTGGTTACTGTTGCCTCACCTCTGGTGACGAGGGCTCTGTCGTGGTAAGCATGGCTACGTTGCCGCCGCCGGGCGGCTTATCGCTGTAGCCTTACCTCGTCTTGTCTTCTTAATGAGGCGCCTCCCTCGAGGGAGGGAACTAGCCGGCTATTGGGAGTCGGCCACACCCCAGGCCGACTGTGGGAGGCCTGGCCGCCTTTGGGTGTCTCCTTGATGGATGGGGCCCTCCACCCATGGGTCGTACTGACAGCTCGCCGTGGGTGACGTCATGGTCAATGTGGCAACAGTGCCGCGCCGGACGGGTGATGGACGCCCCGTACGACGCACTGTGGCCATGCGCGTCCCGGGATTCGGGGGTGGCAGGCTTCACTGTAGCCATGCCCCATCTCATCGCCATTATGTGGGTGCAGACTCTGAGGGCACGATCTTGGCCGCCTGCTGGGGGCCGGCTTCTTGGAGTCGGCCTTCTCGCGGCCGGCTTCTTGGAGCCGGCCCTCTCATGGTTTTCTTCACGAGGATTTTAGGGCTGGGCCGCCTTCGTGCAGCCGGCCTGAGAGGTAGCCAGCTGGGGGAAGGCGGCCCCACGCCTTGGATGCTTAGATGCTTGTTCGGCCTATAATTTTTCCGGAGAGCCAAGTGGAGCTGGCTAGGCTACCCGTGGTCATTTACTCCGACAGTAGTCCCCGAAGTTGGTTGGGCTCCGAGGCTGAAAGAAGACGAGAAGCTGAATCAACTTCCTATCTTGAGGGGCCGGCAGCTGGGAGCCGGCTTTGATTTGGTGCGCCGTCTTCTGGAGGTTTCGAAGCTTGAAGGCGGGAATCAGGGGGCGCGCAAGTCAGGCTGCGAGTTAACCGCTCGCTGCCCATGCGCCACATGGTACCCTACAGCCAGAAGAGCCTACCAGCCCATGCGCGCGATGGGACGTCGCCGCAGTCCGGGGCCCGCCACTACCGGGCCTCGGCCCACGCACGGATCTTCTGTGGCCTGGGTGGACCGCGCGCCTCCTAGCGGCGGTTTCCACATGCTGTTAAGGCGGAATAAACGCGGGATGTGGGGGAATGGGCGCAGTTAATCCCACGTCCCCCATGCCTCGCCTCCTCGACTTCGCCGCATGAGGCTATAAGTAGGGGGGAGGAGGGGGAGCGGCAAACGCTCGCACGCTCACCCTCGCCTCGCCCCTTCCTTCTTCTTCTTCCTCTCCGTCGCCACAGCTTCCTGCCGCCGCCTGGCTCTTCCGCCAATCTTCTTGGCTCGCCGTTGCTCTGTCATGATAGGGTCATGCGCCTCTCTGCCGCCGCTCCTTTATCGTTGCCGCGCCGTCCCCATGGCGCTGTCGAGCTCTTGGGATGGCTCCAACGTCCATGACGACCACGTCGACTTCCTCCGCCGGACGCGGCGGCTGCCAGGCGCGAACTACGTGTGGGTCCATCTCGCGCCGGAGTGGGAGATCTCGCCGGCACCGGAGGAGGACGAGCGGGTAATCTTCCGCTCTCACTGCCTGCGCGGCTTCGGCCTGCCGGCGAGCGGGTTCTTCCGCTCCTTCCTCGAGTTCTATCGTCTCCAGCCGCATCACCTCACTCCAAACGCGGTGCTGCTGTTGTCGGCCTTCGTCGCCTTGTGCGAGGGCTTTCTTGGCATCCTCCCCACCCTCGAACTCTGGGGGAAATTCTTCCAGTGCAAGCTTGGCACCATCGTCGCGGGCGTGCCCGCCCCATGCTGTGCCTTCATCGCCATGGGGCGGACGAGTGACAACAAGCCGTTTCCGCCCATCCCGCTGATCCAGTCGGTGAAGCTCTGGCAGAAATCTTACTTCTACGTGAAGAACGTCGCTCTGCAAGGCGACTTCGTCAATCTGCCGGCTTACGTAGCCGGCCCTCCGGCTGGGAGCCAGCCCTCATGGTCCTATCGGGCCAGGTCACTGTCTCAGGGTGGGTCCGCCTCCATTGCACGGCTTCGGGTGATGATCCAGTCAAAGGGCCTGACCGGGGCCGACCTGGTGGCCGCCTTCGTGGAGCGCCGGGTGCTCCCGCTCCAGGGCCGACCTCACATAATTTGTCAGATGAGCGGCCGCTTTGACCCATGCCGGCTACGCACCAAGGAGATGCCCCACGACGAGTTGTCTTATATGGTGAACTATATATCCAACTGCAAGCTCGTCGAGGAGTGGCGGTACGGCAAGGAGCCGTATTCTCACGCCAATCCTCCGCCTGTGGTAAGTTTCTCTTCTTTTCTTCTTTTCTTGTCGCCGGGTTCGGGATGGCCGACTCCTAATCAGTCGGCTTGTTTTCAGCAGAACCCCCTTCTTCCAGCAACCGGGGCTGCGGGGGTGGAATGCCAGTTTCTCCCTGATCGCACGGTGGACGACGTTGACGACCTGGACCTGGGGGCGGCCGCCATGGAAGACGACGTCGTAGGGGAAGGCGGCGAGGCAGGTGGCCCTGGGCTCGGGGCCGCCTTTGAGGACTGGCCGGATGACGATGAGGTCGAAGTTGTTTCGCGTCGTCAGCCAGTGCCCGATCATCAAGGCACGGGCCCATCTACTGCGTCGGCTGCTCGTGGTGGCACGCAGAAATGCCGGGCCGCATCGACCCACTTCGGCAGCCGGCCAAAGAAGCCCAGGGGTACCGCGGCGGTGACCAAGCGGGATGAAGCGGCCGCGAAGGCGGCCCGCTTCCACAAGGTGGTGAAGCAGCCGCAGGCGGTTTCGGCGTAAGGGTCGCTTTTCTCACGCCTTTCTTTTTCCTCTTCGGTTGATATTCTTCTAAGCCCTCTTCTTGACTTATCAAACAGGGCCCCGCTTTCTCTCTAGCGGGCCTCTGCTGCCTCCATAGTCAGAGCCGTGGGAGGGTCTTCAAGCTCCCGCCGTGTGGATCCCCGTGCCGATCTCCTAGAGGCGACGGAGCGGAACATGCGGGAGGAGCGGGAGGCGGAGGAGCGGAGGGCGGTTCGGGAGGTGAGGGAGAAGTCGGTGGAGGCGCGAGTCGACGCGGCTGCCAAGGCCCAGGCGGAGGCCGCGGCTGCCGAGAGGGAGGCAGAGGCCCTGCAGAACCAGCATCCGCAGCTCGTCATCCCCCTTCGTGCCGCGGCTCCTGACATCCCAGTGCCCCCGACGGAGGAGGCCGGCCGCGGCCGGCCGGTGATGGAGAGGGAGGCGGTGCCGTCACCGCCGACTGGAATGGGCTAAGGAGGCCGGCCTAATGCACCACTCATGCAGCCGGCTAGAGGCGCGCCGACTGTGGGGGCGGATCTTGTTGTCTCGTCGCCGTCTTATCGGTGCACAGGGAAGGCGACTTCGGCGCCGGAGCCGCAAAAAACTGCGGGTGGCAGCTTGTCGGCCCAGGACCCAGAAGCAGCCAGCGATAGCTCATCTGGGTGGACGCTGGGCGGTGGGACGGCCGTGCTGAACGTGGCGGCGCAGGACATCCGGAACCGACTTCAGACCCAAGCCGCCGCGGTGAAGCAGTACACTCAAGAGTTTCTCACGACGCGAACGGTTATTCGGGTGAGTCCTCATGCTCTTCGTCGATTGCTCCTGATTTCTTCCGTGGGGGTGCGTCAGGGCACCCACTGGGTGTAGTCCCCGAGTTCCGAGTCGGCTGCTGAGCAGGAGGCTTGGAACTTCTTGGTAGACTTTGATTGTTTTCTTGTTCTTACTCGCATCTCTTATCTTATCTGCAGGAGTATCATAACCTCCACGCAGCTGCTTTCAACTCCCAGGCCCAGGAGTTGAATCAGAAAGCCACTGAGCTGGCCGGAAGCCGGAGTAAGTGCTTCATCTTTTATCTCAAGTGGGGGCGCGTCAGCGCACCCACTGGGTGTAGTCCCCGAGATCCGGGCCGACCGCTGAGCAGTCGGGTCGAATCTTTTCCAGATGACTTCTTTCTTATTGCCTTTTTTTCTTCTTCTTCATATCTGCAGGGGCCAATGCCGACTTGAGGGAGCAGCTCGGTGGGGCCCAGTCCGCCCTTCGCGCCAAGGAAACCAAGTGCAACGCCCTGGCTCAGGAGCGCGATCGCCTGGCTAAGAAACTGGCCGACCAGGAGGAGAGCCACAAGGCGGCCCTGAAGGCGCCGCAGGACAGCGAGGCCGCCCTCAAAGCCGAATATGAGACCGAGGCGGTGAGCTGGGCCGAGGTGAGGCAGGCGCTGAGTCGTCTTTTGATTTTGAACTACTGCTTTCTTCTTTGTGCAGATTACTTTCCCAGTTACTCCGTTGCCGCTACCCAAGCCATCGAGGCCTACCGCGACGCGCGATGGCAGGCAGGGGTCGAGATCGCGCCGGGTGCCGGCCGGTCACTTGAGGAGCAGCTTCTGGCGATTCAAGCCCGCCTGCAGCCGGCTCACCGCATGCTCCGCCATCTTCAGCGCACCGGGGCGTAAGTGCTGGCCGCCCTCTGGACCGGCGAGGCGGTTCTGTGCACCCCAAGTTGGACTGCCGACTGGCTGGAGGTTGCAGTCGGCCGCTTCGAGGCTAGGAAGGCGTCAGCAGCCCGGTCCGGCGCTGGGCGGGCGCTGGAGTTCGTCTGAGCATGGTATCCTGGGCTGAACTTGGACCAGCTGAGCACCCGGCGGCAGGAGGCCGAGGAGGAGCTGGAGGCGGCGCGGCCGGCTATCGTCCGATGCGCCTCGGCGATCGCCGAGTACACCGACACCAGTGCCTTTGCCCCTGAGGTGAATGATGACGCCGTTGCTCAGCCGGAGGAGTGGTTCGGGCTGAACCCGGCAGGAGGTGAGGACTCGGCGAAGGAGATTGATTCCAGCGACGAGGGTGAAGAGGAAGAGGGAGAGGATGGTGAATACGTCGTGCCTCCAGGAACGAGGCGCGTGCAAATGCGCCGTCTGCAAGAGGTGATGATCATGCCGAGACTCGCCAGCCGGCCACTCCAGTTGGCACTGCCGTCTCTACCAACCTGCCCGACCCGCCCATCGCTCCCTTGGCCTGATCCGCCGTCCTTGCTTTTCCTGCTCATTACTCTTTTGAACAACTTTTATTAAATTTGCGCAGTTCCACCCATTGGGGGTGTATTCAAATTATGTTGAATGCTGGCCTTTCGAAGGTCTTTTGTGTAATTATAATCATGCATGTGTTTGGCTTCCGTTCATGTTTGCTTTTCATCTTTTTGGCTTTTTCCTTTGCCGCCTTCCCCTGGTCGCCGCCTTCCCAGCCGGACAGCTGCTCTGCAGTCTATGGCTGGAGAAGGACTTGACCGTTTTTTTTGGGAAGACAAGTACTCGAGCTTTCTTAGATTGTAGCAAGGTGAATGGGAAGCCGGCCAGCCAGCTGCTCTGGTAGCCGGTTGGCGGGACGGGAGCCCGGCTTGTGTTATATAAGTTCGTTAGTCCTTAGCCATTTTTCGTGTGCGCATCCTTTCCTGCCTTTGGCTCTTGCCAGCTGGACAGTCGATTCTTTGAGCCATGACTTTTGACAAGAGGGGGCTTGGGTGCCGTCACACTACTTGTCTGACTGCAGGCAGAACTTAGATATAACTTAAGGCGGCGAGTCCCCGGGCCGACCGGTCGAACCCGGTGCCGGACGAAAAAAACAAATGTAGTAACATAATCATAGGCATGATACTCATCATTCATAGATAAAAGAGGGTAGTCCCCGAGTGCTCCTCGAGGGACCCTTTGTCTCGTACTTAGTACAAAAGGTAGCGTGGTACATACTGCTTTTTAACTGTAAAATCTTCGGAGGAGATTGGCGTTCCATGGTCGTTCCGACTCCTTGCCGGAATCATCTCTCTTGTGTGCCTTTGGCTTCTGCGCGTCGATTAGGTAGTAGGAGTCGTTGCCTAAAGCTCTGCTGATGACGAAGGGGCCTTGCCAAGGGGCCGAGAGCTTGTGCTGGCCGGCTGTTCACTGGATCAGCCGGAGCACAAGATCACCCTCTTGGAACGATCTTGGCTTGACCTTCCGACTCTGGTAGCGGCGTAGACCCTGCTGATAGATGGCGGACCGTTTGAGGGCTAACAGCCGGCCCTCTTCCAGCAGTTCGATGCCATCTTCTCGTGCTTCCTTGGCCTCCGCCTCCGTGTACATGGTAACCTGAGGTGAGTCGAACTCGATGTCAGTTGGGATGACAGCCTCGGCACCATATACAAGGAAGAAGGGGGTGAAGCCGGTTGACCTGTTTGGGGTAGTGCGCAAACTCTAGAGGACGGCCGGCAGCTTGTCGAGCCAACAGCTGGCCGAACGCTCCAGTGGTACGACTAGTCGGGGCTTGATGCCGGAGAGGATGAGGCCGTTTGCTCGCTCGACCTGGCCGTTTGACTGCGGGTGGGCAACGGACGCTAGGTCCAGCTGGATGCCTTGTGTTGCGCAGAAGTGTGCCGGTGCTCCCTTTGCAAAATTTGTGCCATTGTCGGTGATGATGCTGTGCGGTATGCCGTACCGTTTTGTGATATCTGCGATGAACGTCACGGCCATCGGCCCATTCTGCTTCTTGATCGGCTTGCTTCAATCCACTTGGTAAATTTGTCCACAGCGACGAGCAGATGTGTCTTGCCGCCGCGTGCCGTCTTGAATGGGCCCACCATGTCCAGCCCCCAGATGGCAAAAGCCCAGGTGAGGGGGATGGCCTTGAGTGCAGAAGCTGGCAGGTCTTGCTTGGAACTGAAAACTTGCTACCCTTTGCAGTGCTTGACTAGCTCCTTGGCGTCATCCAAACCAGTCGGCCAAAAGAATCCATGGGGGAAAGCTTTGGCGATGAGTGATCTTGAGGCCGCGTGGTGGCCGCATTCACCTTGGTGGATGTCCTTGAGGATTGCTATGCCCTTCTCTGGCTCGACGCAGCACTGGAAGACTCCAGTGACGCTGCGCCTAACAAGCTCTCGGTTTACTATTGTGTATGCTCCGGCTCGGCATTGGACTTGTCTTGCCGAGATCTCGTCAGTTGGCAAGTCTCTGTTTACTAAGAAGTTGAGGATGGGCTGGGCCCATGATGGAGCTGTGACTTCTTCTATTGTCAAAACTGCTACTGTGACCAGGGCGGGCGCGTGGGGGTGAAGAGTTGGAGTCGGACACCGCCTGTTGTGTGGATGAAGTCCCCCGGGCGGCTGCAGTAGCCCCCGGGCCGAGTTCCGAAGTTCCCGGGCCGGGTGCGACTATGGCAGTCCCCGGGCCGCTTGTCAAAGTCCCCGAGCCGCCTGCTTAGTTCCCCAAGTCGGACCTGACCGCATCGGGGCCAGGCGGCACGAAGATGGAATCAGATTCTGGACCAGAGGGGAACTCTCCTCCCATCTAGGGGGAGGCCAAGGAAGAAGAAGAAGAAGGAGGGGGGCTCTCCCCCTCTCCCCCGATGGCGCCAGAGTGCCGTCGGGGCAAGGATCATGACGACGATCTACATCAACAATCTTGCTACCGTCAACACCAACTTTCTCCCCCTCTATGCAGCAGTGTAACACCCCTTCTCCCCACTGTAATCTGTACTTATACATGGTGCTCAACACTATATATTATTTCCCAATGATATGTGGTTATCCTATGATGTTTGAGTAGATATGTTTTGTCCTATGGGCTAATTGATGATCGTGGTTGGTTTGAGTGTATATTTTATATTGGTGCTATCCTACGGTGCCCTCCTTCCCATGCAAGCGTGAGGGGTCCCCGCTGTAGGGTGTTGCAATACATTCATAATTTGCTTGTTGTCGGTTGCCGGAGTGACAGAAGCATGAACACGGACAAGTGGGTTGTTGCGTATGGGAGTAAAGAGGACATGATACTTAATGATATGGTTGGGTTTTATGAACTTAATGATCTTTGGTAGTTGCGGATTCTTTCCAGTGTTCCAATCATAAGTGCATATGATCCAAGTAGAGAAAGTATGTTAGCTCATGCCTCTCCCTCATGTAAAATTGCAAGAATGATTACCGGTCTAGTTATCGATTGCCTAGGGACAAAAGACTTTCTTGTTGACAAAAGCTATCTAATTTTATTGCCTTGCATTTTATTCATAGTTTTATTCTCACAAAGTACTTCTAGTTTTATTCTTGCAAACTTATCCTTTCACCTACAAAATAGTTTTATACTTGTTCTAGGTAAAGCAAATGTGAAGTGTGTGTAGAATTGTATCGGTGGTCGATAGAACTTGAGGGAATATTTCTTCTACCTTTAGCTCCTTGTTGGGTTTGACACTCTTATTTATCGAAAAAGGCTACAAACGATCCCCTATACTTGTGGGTTATCACTTGGAACAAGCTAAGGGGAGTCCCCATACCCGTTACTCAAGTCTCCTTTGGTGGGGAAGATGATGATGGTGGTGGTGATGAGATAGTAACGAGCTTATCCTCTGGCTTCCATGGCAGCGGATCACCATAATAAGAGGAAGCACGAGTCTCATGAGTCCTTCAACTGGTAGCTAAACTCATACCTTTAAATCTTGCCTCATATTCAAAGACTTTATTTTGGAGATCATCGATTTTGCTTTGCAGAAAATTGATTTGCTCGTTGAGGGTGAAGACGATGTCTTTCATGGACTGGCCATCCACCTTGTGATCACGAGTGAAATCCGTATTGATGAGGTGATTGGCACTGAGCCCACGTACCACCGTCCCCTTGCATTTGAAGACCTCCTGCTCCATAGCTTCGAGCATGGCCTCCATGGTTCCAGTCTTATTGGGACCTTGAACATTCCGGATGTGGAGCACCCCCTCATGCATCTCGATGGTTTGAGGGTGTTGCATCACCACCAAAAATTAAGGGTTGATTACCCTCTCGAAGAACTTGTCCTTGGAGGAGCTTAGAGCGGCCATTGCGATCTAGATCTGTCAGAAAACAACAAGAAAGAAGTACAGAAGATTTCTTTGCGATACTGTGGTCAATGCGTTTGGGGTGTATATAAAGATTTTTTATCTTGGGAAACAAGCCAACAAGAGTAAAACGGAGCCGGGAAGGTTCCCGAGGTGGGCACAACCCACCTGGGTGCGCCAGGAAAGTCAGGCGCGCCCTGGTGTCTTGTGCCCTCCTCGGTTGCCTTCCTGGTTGTTTCTTATTTTCCTAATTTTTGCAATATTCCAAGACTAACAGAAAATATTTTTTGCGGTTTTTTTGGAGTCCGTTTACTTACCATATCACGTACCTACTACTTTTTTATGATTGTCGAGTGTTCCGGATGGTTTCCTTTATGTGTTCCTCTGTTGTCATGGTTTGGATAATATTGCTTTCAAAATTAATAGGCGCACCTGAGATATAGTGTTTGATTCTTTGCCCATCGACCACCCTCGGATTAGTGCCTTCGGCATTATTAATTTTGATAGCTCCAGAGCAATAAACCTCTTCGATAATATATGGTCCTTCCCATTTGGAAAGAAGTTGTCGGCGTCCTGGGAACGGGGGTACCCAGGCTTGCCTGCCTGCAGCCCGCGACGTGGCCCCATCGACAGCCTGGTACGGCCCAGCTTCAGCAACAACAATCCAAGACCCTCGTGAGGGGCCGAGCCTCACGAGGCGGACGACACCAAGACCTCCCTGGGGGCGGCCTCACCAGGCTGGCTCCCGAGGTGCGGAGATATCAAGGCAAGCTGCACCTCACGAGGTTCGCATGACGTGAGCCATGACGACCAAGGCCAGGCAGGTGCCAGCAGACGCAGTGTACCAATTTCCTCTTTGGTGCTAAGGAGGCAAGCACAGGCACGGAGTCCTGAGGAATCAAGCAAAGGTTTCCTTATCGGTGCAACAAGACCAAGACCACCAGGACGACAGGACGGAGGTCATCGCGGAGCACACCACAGCGTCACCACCAGAGCCTTTTGCAGGCGAAGACTAATTTTGTCAGGATAGCTTGTACTAGTTGTCTCCCTTCAAATTTGGCCATTGTGGGATCCCTTCCTGCCTTACATTTGGGAAGAGGACCAAGGCAACTATAAATAGGACTTAGCCACCACCATAGACGAGGATGGATCATTCAGATCATCCTCTCACCCACCAGCTCATCGAGCTCAAGAACACCTCACCTCTTGAGGCTGTTCAACCACTGTACTAGTTCATCCTCAGCCCCTCGAGGCAATCCACCACAAAGCTGGAGTAGGGTATTACACCGCAAGGTGGCCCGAACCAGGATAAACTGTTGTGTCCCTTGTCTCTTGGGTTCGTCGAGCTAGGCCGTTGAATCGTTGAGCAGGCAGGCTGGGAATGGGAAGTTCTTCACATGCACCCCAGTGTTTGAACCTCTCAAGGGTGTGCGGAACCCTGAATTTGACATTTGGCATGCCAGGTAGGGGGTGCGTCGAAGCCTCTCTTCCATCGGTCAACCCGCCGCCGCTTCACCGCCTCCATGACCGATGCTCGTCAAGCTCGTGCCGAGTGTTAGGCCGCTCTTGCCGCTTGTGTCGCCCAGACAGCGCCCGTCGGCGGACCTCCCCGTCGTTCTCCATCACCTGCCGCCACTGGCCCGGCGGGGCACGAGCAACAAGCTTCGTTACAGCACCCCTCCATGCGATGGGATGGACGCACCGCCACCCCATCGCTCACTTCGGCTGGCTCATCATCTCACGCTCGTCGCGGGCCCGCGGATGCATAGGCTGCGTTGCTCATGGTGTGCGAGCTCTTGCGCTATCGCCCCGTCGAGGACTTCTACGAGGACTGGCTGGACCGCATCGCCGAGCTTGTCAGCACTGCTGGGGGCTCCCCTGCACCATCCCTCTTGTTGCCTCGCCCACCACCCGCTGTGGGTGATGTAACCAACGGAGCACCTCTGCCACCTCCCCATCAGGACGTCGCCCTCGGTCCAAGACACGCGGCCCCACGGCATGACCCGCTACGTAGGGCGCCCGCACACGGAGAAGAAAGCTGCCAGGAGGTCCAGCGTCCGCAAGAAGGTGCTCCAACGCTCCCTGCACCACCGCGTCAAGACCGCACGCCGCCTGCGGCAGCGGCGCGTGAGCGCCAAGACCGGGCTCCACCTCCACGACAGGCTCCCGTGACCACCGCGGGCTGCCGAGCCTATACTCCAGAGCTACGCAGCGTCGTCTCGCCGGGCAAGTTCAAGCCCGACCTGCCCCCGCGCTACGACGGCACCCAGACCCCGTGGAGTTCTTCAGCTCTATGAGCTGAGCATCAAGGCGTCTAACGGCGACGAGAAGGTCATGGCGAACTGGTTTCCCATGTCTCTCAAGGATGGCGCGCTCGTGTCTCCTAAACTTGCCTGCGGGATCGATCTCCTCCTGGGGCGATATGCACGAGCATTTCGTCGCCAACTTCCAGGGCACTCGCGACCGCCCACCTATCGTGAGTGACCTGCGACACATCAATTAGCAGCCGGGGGAAACCCTACAGAAGTACATCCAGCGCTTCAACATCGTTCTCCTCAAGATCCCCAAGGTTTCGGACGAGGCCATCATCTCGGTGTTCCCTGATGGCGTCCGTGATGTCAAGATGAAGGAGGAGCTCGCCATCCATGAGGACCTGTGCACGGCTCTGGAGATGTTCAACATGGAAATCAAGTGCGCACGAGCTGAGGAAGGGCACCTCTCCTTCCTCGAGCTCCCAGCAGCCGACCCAGAAGACAAGAAGGCCAAGGCCAAGGACATGAAGCGCAAGGGGCGGCTGTGCTCGCGGCTGGACGAGAGATGAAGCACGGCTGCGACCACCCAGAGTCATCCAAGGGCAGTCATCATTCTGCATCTTCCACAACGTACACAACCACAACACCAACAACTGTCAGGAGCTCAGGGCCATACGCGACGAACGCCTCGGTTGATGCCCCGAGCGCAACGATCGGGGATACGACCGCGGAGGAGGTCAAAGTGGAGGACGTTGGGATGACCGTGGCCTCCGCCAGGAGTGGCGCGACCAGCCTCATGAGGACTGCTGGTAGGGCCAGCCTCGCGAGGGCACCTGGAGAGATCAGCCTCATGAGGATAGTCCCCAGGGAAATGCCGGCCTCCCTCCGCTGCCACCGCCACCAAGAAGGAACGACTACCACCACCAGGATGAGGGGGTTGGGGGCTTCTATGAGCCATGCGCTATCGCCTGCATCTTGGGCAACGCTTAGGCCCCAGCCTCTCAGCGCATCTTCAAGTAGTTCGCTCATGAGGTGAACGCGGCCCTCCCCAGGATCGAGGCCACACGTCCGCTCAGGTGGTCCAAGTGCACCATCACCTTTAGCTCATCCGACCAACTCAAGTGCGCGGCAACTGCCGGCACCCTCCCGATGCTTTGCTCACCCGTCATTAGCAATTTCCTCGTCACCAAGACCCTCATGATGGAAGAGCGGGGCTCAATGTTCTTTCCATCGAGACATTCGACCGCCACCAAGTACCACATGACCAGCTGCAGCCCACCAAGCCTTTCTCAGGAGTGACCGATGGCTCCACCACCCCGATAGGGCAGATCCGTCTCCCTGTCACCTTCGGCCAACGCGACAACTACCGCACCGAGATCATCGACTTCGACATCGCCCACATCCGCCTTTCGTACAATGCCATCCTAGGGTATCCAGCCCTGGCCAAGTTCATGGTGATGACTCACCATGGTTACAATGTCCTCAAGATGCCAGGGAACCGCGACATCATCACAGTAGCCTGGGAGGAGAAGGATGCGGTGTGCTCTGTCGAGCGCGCCTACCAGGCCATAGCAATCGAGGACCCAGACAATGAGGGCACCATCCACTCTCCTGAGGCTGCCCCCAAGAAGAAGCAGCTCCTCCGCCAAGAGCCTTAGGAGAGTGGTGTCTCCAGCGACACCACCTTAGGACCAGCGCCCACGGACGGGGCGCCTCCCTATTGTGCATGGAGCGCCCAGCACCCTCCTCAGGCTGGGCTCGGGGGCTCCCTTCTCGAGGGACTCTGACTTAGCCAATGTCACGAGGGAGGCGCTCGGGAACCACATGGAGGCGTGCTACATCGCACGCTTCCCTCACGAGGGCACATTGCACGAGGTACCGGGTGCTCAGTAGTTGATCACCAAGGCGACCGAGGAGCTTCAAGATGCGAGAGCCATGCGCGGCGACCGCCACCCACCACCTGGCACGGCTCCTTGTCCTGGCAAGGACAACGGGCTGCGCGTTTGCGTCATCATTCCGGGGCTCAAAAGGGCCGCATCCCAGGATCGGTTTTGGCCATTGCACGTTGGTCGGTGTGAGGGCCCCCCTCACAGCTATGTTCGCATGACTTTTGGCCTGCCGAGCGTGGCTATTGCCTTCCAGCATCGCCTGCAGAGTGTCGTGGCGGCTCAGGAGGCCAGGCACCATGCGGTCCTAGCGGAGATGGCGATGGTTCTTCACGAGCCTCCCGAGCCTTCAGGGCCTCCCGAGATCTAAGACCCAGGCGGCTCGTGAGGAGCTACCTCTTCAGCACGCATCTTCAGCTACTCCAACATCTCTTCAGGAACGGAGCCAGGTGACATTTTCTAGTTTATTCAGTTGGGGGCACCCCACGGGCTGCATTATCCCCAGGTCGCATGGGCCAGTCCCTGCGACATGTATCCTTTTGCATCCTAAATTTGCTTTGTTGGGGGGGCGCCCCTCGGGCTGCATCATCCCGAGGCCACGTGGGTCTGTTGGCATGTGCCATTTTGCATCTATCAGAAGTAGCGTTATCTCCTTCCATGAGACGATTTATGTTATCACGTGCTTCCTTGTTGCCCTTCGTGGTTTCCCACGTTACTGACCAGCCTCCTGCTCATCCCGCAACGGGGGCTACGCATGCTGGCACGACGCTTGTGCTTGGGTCCGTCCCTATAACGCTGACAAACCTGAGAGATCGAGCTCTGGCTCGCGGCCCGTTCCGTGCATGTCACCTCACCAGACCCTCAGTGCCTTCATCTTCTTGCGGTAAGATCAGCGGCAGGACAGCAAAACGCGATTATGAGTTATATTCTCCTCTCGGACTAACTTGGAGGAATCTTCGGAGCTTAACTACGGGCGGCCCCGCCGTTCGCCCTCTTTTTTTACGCGATTCGCTTGCGCGTTAAATGGGGAGCTCCTGAGCATCGCACCTCAGGAGCTCCTACTAACTCTCCAGCCCTCACCCCCTGGCCTTGACCATGGCATCGCGACCTGGCATACCAGTGGTGGCTGAACCTCACTCGAGGGTCGGGACCCAAGGACGCAGAGCATTTAGATGAGCAAGGAAAGGGAAGGTTGGCGCGAGCCGTACCTATTTGCACCACCGCTAAAGCGAAAACCGAGCGTCACACAAGGAACCACCTCAGGGTTGCCAAAAGATAAGTCAACCGTGCATGATGGCGCGAATCTCTTTGTTCGCTGTTCTCCACTCTCATAAACTCGCTCCGGCAACGCTACTTCCCTTTTCGTCCTTTAGGGAGCTGCTTGCACGCCAAAGGGGACCTCTTGAGAATCGCGCCTCAGGAGCTCTTATCGGACCTCGGGCCGCTCACCTCCTGGCCTTGACCACGGCATCACGACCTGGCATACCAGTGACGGCTGAAGCCTACCTGGGGACTGGGACCTGCCGGCGTAGAGCGCTAAGCTACCACGAGCACAAAAAGGGGGGAACAGTGCCCAAGCAAGATGCACAACCACAACCTTATAATAGGAATAATAGACATTGGAGCAAAGGCATTACATGTTCTTTACATACCCCCATCGGGTTTGTCTCGATTCCTCGCAGGGAACAAAAGAAGAAAAATCTCAAGGAGCCCTGACTTCGGATATCACCGTCGACGCCATCATCAACAGTGGTCCACGCGAGGCCGGTGCCAACCCCATCCAGATCATCGTCGACGTCGAGCGAATGCCACTGCCGCGCTCCAGGCATGGTGAGAGCTCAGAGGCATGTAGCTGTTGTCGCTCGACTCCGGAGACTCACTGGGCTCGGAGAGTCGCTGGACTCCCAGGAGTCGTCGCTGCTGCTGGAGGAGCCGTCGGCAGGACCGGAAGCAGAGCTAGCACCTGCTGCCGCGTCATGCTGGCAGCTTCCCCCGGGGCAGCACTCCAGGCGGCGACCTTCCTCGTCGAAGACCCTGAAGAACAGCGTGGAAGCGCCATCGTACTCAAACTGGACGGCGAAGGCCCCGTCTGCGCGGCAGGCACGGGAGACCTTGCCCCATCCTCGAGTCATGAAGATGCCACCCGGAGGGACGGCCTCAACCTCCGCCCCCGTGGCTAGGCTGCAACACCCGGCATGTTGCAGCCAAAACTCAAGCGGCCCCCTCGGTGGCATCTCCTTAGCGAAGAACCGTGGGAACCGGATCCAAGTGCACAGCAGCATTGCCGCCCATATCATGAACTCACACGAGGTTCCCTCGGCGTGGGTTCGCGGGCCAGCCAGCCGCGCAGCCTCATTCCTGGCCACCGTGGCCGTGGCCCGCACGGCGCTGGGCGCTGTCGCCCGCTCCGGGGCCCTGCGCTCGGGCGTACAGAGGGAGCGGGAAGCCAGGCAGTGGTCGCTCGTTGTAGGGTCGTGCCACCTCCTATCTCTCCCCGGCGTCGCAAGGGCGGCTGAACCTTTTCTTCGGCGGAAGTGGTTCAGGCTCCTCCCGAGGGGCCTTTCCCTTTTCTGCCACAGAGAACCTCCTAATCGGCGACAAGGGAGCTACAGCAAGATGGAGAGACAAGGAAGAAGAAGAAGAAGCGGGTGATGGGAAGAAGGAGATGAGCAAAGGGGCTCCACCCCTCCCCTCATTTGTACCCGGAAGGAGGCCAACCACCAGCCTCCACGGTCGCACTTAATGATGTTTTTTCTCTGGATGCAGCTAAGTCTCGTCAAGTCGAGCGGTTGCCGAGGTAGCGTGGGGAAGCGGAGGCGCCCTCGTCCCATTAATCGCCACGCGTCAATCGAGGCCGCAGGCGGTTGGGGCACGCGACGCTCCGCCCTTGCCCTTTGGCTTTGCTCGAAGCCAAGTTCGAGCACGCCTTGGGCCCGGGGGCTACTGTCGGCATCCTGGGAACGGGGGTACCCAGTCTTGCTTGCCTGCGGCCTGCGACGTGGCCCCACCGACGTCCTGGTATGGCCTAGCTTCTGCAACAACAATCCAACACCCCTGCAAGGGACCGAGCCTCGCGAGGCAGACGACACCAAGACCTCCCTTGGGGGCAGCCTAATGCTGGCTCCCGAGGAGCGGAGATATCAAGGCCAGGTGCACCTCACGAGGTTCACATAATGTGAGCCATGACGACCAAGGCCAGGTAGGCGCCAGCGGGCACAGTGTACCAGTTTCCTCTTTGGTGCTAAGGAGGCAAGAGCATGCGCGGAGTTCCGAGGAATCAAGCAAAGGTTTCCTTATTGGTGCAACAAGACCAAGACCGCCAGGACGGCAATACGGAGGTCATCGTGGAGCCCACCGTAGTGTCACCACCAGAGCCTTTTGCAGGCGAAGACTACTTTTGTCAGGATAGCTTGTACTAGTTGTCTCCCTTCAAATTTGGCCATTGTGGGATCCCTCCCCGCCTTACATTTGGGAAGAGGACCAAGGCCACTATAAATAGGACTTAGCCACCACCATAGACGAGGACGGATCATTCAGATCATCCTCTCACCCACCAGCTCATCGAGCTCAAGAACACCTCACCTCCTGAGGTTATTCAACCACTGTTCTAGTTCATCCTCAGCCCCTCGAGGCAATCCACCACAAAGCTGGAGTAGGGTATTACACCACAAGGTGGCCCGAACCAGGATAAACTTCTGTGTCTCTTGTCTCTTGGGTTCGTCGAGCTAGGCCGTGGAATCGTTGAGCAGGCAGGCTCGTAAGGGAAAGTTCTTCGCACGCACCCCAATGGTCGAACCTCTCAAGGGTCTGCGGAACCCTGAATTCGGTAGAAGTTTTCCTACAAAGAATCTAAAACGAGAGTTGTACAAAAGAACATATTCACCCACTTTGAATTCCCACTTTTGGATTCTTTTTTCATGCCATCTTTTAACTTTTTCTTTAAACATCTTGGCATTTTCATATGCTTGGGTTCTCCATTCATCTAGTGAGCTAATATCAAATAACCTCTTTTCACTGGCAAGTTTGAAAATCATAGTTGAGTTCTTTAATTCCCAATATGCTTTATGTTCTAACTCAAGAGGAAAATGACAAGCTTTTCCATAAACCATTTTATAGGGAGACATACCATAGGATTTTTATAAGCTGTCATGTAGGCCCAAAGTGCATCATCCAATTTCTTAGACCAATTATTTTCGGACTTATTGACTGTATTTTGTAATATTAGTTTTATTTCTCTATTGCTAAGTTCAACTTGACCACTAGATTGAGGATGATAGGGTGATGCAATTCTATGGTGAACATCATATTTAGCAAGAATTTTACGGAAAGCACCATGAATAAAGTGTGAACCACCACTAGTCATTAAATATCTAGGGACTCCAAACCTTGGGAAAATAACTTCTTTAAGAATTTTATGGAAGAGTTATGATCATCACCACAAGTTGGAATAGCTTCTACCCACTTAGTAACATAATCAACAACAACCAAAATATGTGTATACCCATTAGATGAAGGAAAAGGTCCCATATAATCAAAACCCCAAACATCAAATGGTTAAACAACAAGTGAATAATTCATAGGCATTTCTTGACGCTTAGCGGTATTACCTATTCTTTGACATTCATCACAAGATAAAACAAACTTATGGGCATCCTTGAAGAGAGTAGGCCAATAAAAACCAGATTGCAATACCTGTGAGCAGTTCTATCTCCCACAAGATGCCCTCCATAAGATTCGGAGTGACATTTCTATAGGATTTGTTCATGTTCATGCTCAGGTACACAACATCTATTAATACCATATACTCCTTTATAAATATGTGGGTCATCCCAAAAGTAATGTCTTAAATCATAGAAGAATTTTTTTTTATTTTGTTGGTATGTGAAACTAGGTGGTATATATTTAGCAACAATGTAATTAGCATAGTTAGCATACTAAGGAGTGTTATGAGAAACATTTATGGCAGCTAGTTATTCATCAGAAAGCTATCATCAATAGGTAGTGGGTCATCAAGAATATTTTCTAACCTAGACAAGTTATCTGCTACGGGTTCTCAGCTCCTTTCCTATTAGTGATATGTAAGTCAAATTCTTGTAGCAAGAGAACCCACCTAATGAGTCTCGGTTTAGCTTTTTTTCATAAGATATTTTTATAGCAGCATGATCAGTTTGAACAATTACTTTGGAATCAACAATATCATATCTGAATTTGTCACAAGCAAACACGACTGCTAAAAATTCTTTTTTAGTAGTAGCATAATTTCTTTGGGCACTGTCTAGAGTTTTGCTAGCATATTGAATAACATTTAATTTCTTATCAACTCTTTGTCCTAGAACAGCACCAACGACATAATCACTAGCATCACACATAATTTCAAAAGGCAAGTTCCAATCGGGTGGTTGAACAATAGGTGCAGAAGTTAGGGCTTTCTTAAGTGTTTCAAAGCCTTCTACACAATCATCATAAAAAGAAATGGAACGTCATTTTGTAAAAGATTTGTAAGAGGCCTAGAAATTTTAGAGAAGCCTTTAATAAACCTCCTATAGAAACCAACATGACAAAGGAAACCACGAATACCTTTAATATCTTTAGGACATGGCATTTTATCAATTGCATCAAATTTAGCTTTATCCACCTCAATACCTCATTCAGAAATTTTATGTCTGAAAACAATACCTTCATTAACCATAAAGTGGCACTTCTCCCAATTTAAGACAAGATTAGTTTGCTCACATCTCTGCAAAACTCAATCAAGGTTGCTTAAGCAATCATCAAAGGAATTTCCATAAACAGAAAAATCATCCATGAAAACCTCAACAATCTTTTCACAAAAATCAGAGGATATAGCAGTCATACATCTTTGAAAGGTAGCAGGTGCATTGCTGATAACCCACAAGTATAGGGGATCACAATAGTTTTCGAGGGTAGAGTATTCAACCCAAATTGATAGATTCGACACAAGGGGAGCCAAAGAATATTTGAAGGTATTAGCAGCTGAGTTGTCAATTCAACCACACCTGGAGATTATTATCTATAGCAAAGTGATCAGTAGCAAAGTAGTTTGATAGTTTTGATAGTAGTGACAGCAGCAATAGTAACAGTAACAGTGATAGCAGTAATTTTGTAGCAAGTGTAACAGTGATGATAGCAATAGTAACTTAGCAGAAACAATATGGAAAAGTTCGTAGGCTTTGGATCGGTGACTTGTTGGATGTTATTCATCATGAGACAGTTATAACCTAGGGCGATACTGCACTAGTCCAGTTCATCGATATAACTTAGGCATGTATTCCGTAAATAGTCATACGTGCTTTATTAAAAGAACTTGCATGACATCTTTTGTCCTACCCTCCCACGGCAGCGGGGTCCATATTGGAAACTAAGGGATATTAAGGCCTCCTTTTAATAGAGAACTGGAACAAAGCATTAACACATAGTGAATACATGAACTCCTCAAACTACGTTCATCACCGAGAGTGGGCCCGGCTGTTGTCACTCCGGGGTTGTCGGATCATAACACGTAGTAGGTGACTATAACTTGCAAGATCGGATCTAGAACATGGATATAATGGTGAATTCATAAATGGTTCAGATCTGAAATCATGGTACTGGGCCCAAAGTGACAAGCATTAAGCATAGCAAAGTCATAACAACATCAATCTAAGAACATAGTGGATACTAGGGATCAGGCCCTAACAAAACTAACTCGATTACATGATGAATCTCATCCAACTCCTCACCGACCAGCGAGCCTACAAAGGAATTACTCACTCCCGATGGGGAGCATCATGGAATTGGCAATGGAGAAGGGTTGGTGATGACGAAGAACGAAGATCCCCCTCTCCGGAGCCCCAAACGGACTCTAGAGCTGCCCTCCCGAGGAAGAATAGGGCTTGGCGGCGGCTCTGTCTCATGGATCGCGATAATTCTTTCTCCCTGATTTTTTCTGGAAATATGTGATTTTATAGAATCAGGGGGGTCATCTGCGGGGCCACCAGGTGGGTACAACCCACCTGGGCGCGCCAGGAGAGGGGGCGCGCCCTGGTGGGTTGTGCCCACCCAGGGGCCCCTCTCTGGTGGGTCTTGGCTCCAGAAATTCTTATTATTGATATAAAAAATCCTCGTAAAGTTTTGTTCCATTTCGAGATCTTTTATTTCTGCACAAAACAATACCATGGTAGTTCTGCTGAAAACAGCATCAGCCCGGGGTTAGTTTCATTCAAATCATGCAAATTAGAGTCCAAAACAAGAGGAAAAGCATGAGAAAAGTAGATACGTTGGAGACGTATCAATTGCATAAACCAAAAGGCATACGTCTATAAGCATAAGTTCCAAAAGGGCAAGTAAAGGTGGTTTTCTCTTGATCAGGTTGCGACACAGCTATTTGAGAAAAACCAGAATATCCATCAAGGAAATAGAAGTGTGCATGCTTAGATAGTCTTTCTAGCATTTGATCAATAAAAGGCAGAGGGTAATGATCTTTTCTAGTAGCTTTATTTAATTTTCTAAAATCAATTACCATTCTACAGCAGTGATAATTCTTTGTGGAATAAGTTCAGTTTTATCGTTAGGAACAACGGTAATACCTCCCTTGTTAGGGACACAACGAACGAGACTTACCCATCTACTATCGGCTATGGGACAGATTATACCTGCTTCCAAAAGCTTCAATATTTTAGTTCTTACCACTTCTTTCATCTTTGGATTCAAACGTCATTGGTGATCAACAACGGGTTTAGCATCAGGTTCCATATTAATCTTGTGCTGGCAGAGAGTGGGACTAATGCCCTTAAGATCATCAAGAGTATATCCAATAGCAGCTCGGTGCTTCTTCAGAATTTTCAATAATCTTTCTTCTTCCTGTTCTCAAAGGTTAGCACTAATAATAACATTATATATCTTTTTCTCATCAAGATGAGCATATTTCAAAGTGTCAGGAAATTGTTTTAATTCAAACACAAGATCACTCTTAGGTGGAGGAGGACTACCTAGAGTTTCAATAGGCAAATTGTGTTTGAGCAGAGGCCGTTGTTCAAAGAAAATTTTATCCATTTCATTTCTTTCATGCATATGCATATCATTTTCATGGTCTAGCAAATATTGTTCTAGTGGATCAGTAGGACGCACAACTATAGAAGCAAGACCAATTATTTCATCCTTACTAGATAATTCTTTCTTATGAGGTTGTCTACTAAACTTAGAGAAATTGAACTCATGAGACTCATCACCAATGCTAACACCAGCAGTTTGTTTCTCACAATCTATTTTAGCATTAACGATGTTCAAGAAAGGTCTACCAAAGATAATGGGAAAAAAGTCATCTTGTGGGGAACCAATAACTAAAAAAATAGTAGGATATTTTACTTTCCCACACAAGACTTCAACATCTCTAACAATCCCAAGTGGTGTGATGGTGTCTCTATTATCAAGTTTAATAGTGACTTCTATGTCTTCTATTTCAGCGGGTGTTATGTCATTCATAATTTCTTGGTATAAGGTAAAAGGAATAACACTCACACTAGAACCTAAGTCAGATAAGCCATGATAACAATGATCTCCTATTTTAAGTGAAACAACAGGCATGCCAACAACATGTCTATGTTTATCTTTATCATCGGGTTTAGTAATTCTAGCAGCTTCATCACATAAGTAAATAACATGCCCATCAATATTTTCTACCAAGAGATCTTTAACCATAGCAACAACGTTCTACTTTAATTTTCTTAGAAGGTTTAGGTGCTTTAATATTTCTTTCACAAACCACGGTTGAAACCTTAGCATGTTCCTTTATCCTAACGGGGAAAGGTGGTTTTTCAATAGAAGCAGTAGGCACAACAGGATCAACATTGTAAGTAATAGTTTCATCTTTAGCTATTACCGGTTCTTTAATTTTGTTTTTCAATAGGGGGATGATATTTGAACCACTTCTCCTTAGGGAGATCAATATGAGTAGCAAAATATTCACAAAAAGAGGCTGCTATCTCAGAGTCAAGTCCATATTTAGTGCTAAACTTGTGAAAAGCATTGGTATTCATAAAAGATTTAACACAATCAAAATCAAGCTTAATACCTGACTCTTTACCTTCATCGAGTTCCCAATCTTCAGATTGTGTTTAATTCTTTCTAAAAGATCCCACCTGAATTCAATAGTCTTCTTCATAAAAGAACCAGTACAAGAAGTATCGAGCATGGATTGATCATCACGAGAAAGCCAAGCATAAAAGTTCTGAATAATAATTTCTCTCGCGAGCTCATGATTGGGGCATGAATATAACATTGACTTAAGCCTCCCCCAAGCTAGAGCAATACTTTCTCCTTGATGTGGCCAATTTATATATATATATATATAATTTTGATCATGATGAACTAGATGCATAGGATATATTTTTTTGGTGAAATTCCGATTTCAATCGGTTCCAGTTCCAAGATCCAATATCGTCGCATAGCCTATACAATGTCAATGTTTTTACCTTCAAAGATAAAGGAAAAACCTTCTTCTTAGATTCATCTCCGGGAAAACCTACAAGCTTAGATAATCCACAAAATTCATCCACATAGATCAAGTGCATATCAGGATGTAGTGTTCCATCTCCTGCATAAGGATTAGCTAGCAGTTTTTCTATGATACCCGAAGGAATTTCATAACCAATATTTTCAGTAGGTGCATTAGGTTGAGGGGAAACTAATTGTGCTTTCGGTTGAGGCGAAGATACCCCGAACAATGCCCTCAAAGGATGATTTTCCATAGTAGCAAGTGACAATAAATTTCAGCACGCATTAATAATTTTTCTTTACCAAGAGCGCTTCATTCCCCGACAACGGCGCCCGAAAATATTCTTGATGACCCACAAGTATAGGGGACCAATCGTAGTCCTTTTGATAAGTAAGAGTGTCGAACCCAACGAGGAGCAGAAGGAAATGACAAGTGGTTTTCAGCAAGGTATTTTCTACAAGCACTGAAATAGTCCGTAATAGGTAGTTTGATAGCAAGATAATTTGTCAAGGACAAGTAATAGTAACAGTAAATAAAGTGCAGCTAGGTAGCCCAATCCTTTTGTGGCAAAGGACATGCCAAAATGGTCTCTTATAATAAGCAAAACGTTCTTGAGGGTACACGGAAATTTCACCATGTCACTTTCATCATGTTGATTTGATTCGTGTTCGCTACTTTGATAATTTGATATGTGGGTGGATCGGTGCTTAGGTGGAGTTCTTACTTGAACAAACCTCCTACTTATGATTAACCGCCTCGCAAGCATCCGCAACTACGAGAAAAGTATTAAGATAAAATCTAACCATAGCATTAAACATTTGGATCCAAATCAGTCGCATATGAAGTAGCGCATAAACTAGGGTTTAAGCTTCTGTCACTCTAGCAACCCGTCATCTAATAACTACTCCACAATGCATTCCCTTAGGCCCAAGTATGGTGAAGTGCCATGTAGTCGACATTCACATGACACCACTAAGGGAATCACAACATACATATCATCTAAATATCGAACACATAGCAAGTTCACATGATTACTTGCAACATGACTTCTCCCATGACCTTAAGAACAAAAGTAACTACTCACAAATGATAATCATGCTCAAGATCATAGGCCGGCTTATTATGTCAGTGAGGTTAATTGAATCTAAGCAGAGGTACCCACATTAGTATAAGCTAGTCTATGGAGTGTTCATGGCTAGTCGCAAGTTGAAGCATTATTTCCTTGGTCATCCCATTACTGTGGTCAGCTCTGCTCCTCTAGGGGATATTATTCAAAACAGAGAAGCTACAGGCCGGGTGGCCAACTGGGCACTTGTGGATTTCATCAATGACTAGACAGAGTTGTAGATACCTAAGGAAAAGCATATCTGAAATATGCCTGTAAAATTGACTCATGCCGCCGGCCTACATCGCCATATGCAGTGAGGGTAACAATCCAATGATTTATAAGCGCATGATTCCAATGGCGCAATCCAAAATATACTGGCGACTTAACGTCCAAAGCCAGGGTGGGTTAGCAAACCCCAAGTATGCTCAAATATGAGTCATAAAGGTCAAGGCTACATGGCCTAAATTGTTTTAAACCATATGTTAACATGGAACAAGAATATGAATCCCAAAAAATGTTTTAGAAAAAACAATGAATCAGAAAAATAAGGCTTTCATAGGTCGCCAAGCCTTAATCTCAAGTTCTTTCATGGGCCGCACAGCCACTGAGTTAATCCTTCATTCAAACCTGTAAGCCAGCCCTCACATGACAAAACACCATTTTAACCTTAACTAATTCAGGGTCTTTATTACAAGATTGACTGTTAAGAGTACGGTGGGTCATTCTAGGATTACCTGGGCGGAGTGACAAGGACATACAAGCAAGATAACCCGGAATTTGGTGTTTACACCTGGCATATAAGTCGATCATGAGGGTAAGCATAGCTATGCTCATTGAGCAAGAAGCCCCCAAGTGACCTATAATGAGCCCTCAAGGCAGGATACCTATGTTTGAACTACGCACTACAACAAGTTCTCTATGGTAACCTGTAATTTGGGAAGCAAACCCCCAAGTGGTTTGCAACAAGGCGTGTAAGCCAGATCAAGAGGGTAAGCACAGGTGTTCTCATTGAGCAGGAAGCCCCCAAGTGACCTTACGAATTGATAATAAAGACACAAATACTCAAAAATGAAACGACAGAGGCCCTGAATTGTCAGGGATGCCAGCTTTATTATACTAATCATAATATATACATTGATGAAAGTATGTACAACACAAGAGCCGGTGGCTCAAGTGTAATAAGGCCGAAGATGAGCAATATTCCAAGGTCGGTGGGTCTCGTCCTCTGATGTGCATGAGTCCTTGTGGTCTCGAATATCAATGAGGTAGTATGACCCGTTGGTCAGGTTACTGCTGACCACAAAAGGTCCTTCCCAAGGTGGGGATAATTTGTGCATATCTGTTTGATCCTGGATGAGCCGGAGCACCAAGTCGCCTTCTTGAAAGGTCCAGGTCTTAACCCATCGACTATGATAACGATGCAGATCTTGTTGATAAATCGCCGAACAAGCCGCCGCAAGGTCCCGGTCCTCATCCAGGAGGTCGAGATCATCCTGACGTGCTTTTTCATTATCAGTTTCAACATAAGCCGCCACACGGGGCAAGTCGTCTCGGATGTCACTGGGAAGGACTGCCTCTGCTCCATAAACCATGAAGAAGGGCATATAACTCGTAGATCTGTTGGGGTAGTATTGATGCTCCCAAGCACTTGGGGTAACTCCTCAACCCAACAACCTGGCGTCCTCTGCAAAGGGACCATAAACCGGGGTTTTATGCCTCTCAAGATTTCTTGATTGGCCCTTTCAGCTTGACCATTGGACTGGAGGTGAGCCACTGATGAAACATCGAGACGAATATGCTCTCATTGACGGAACTATTTCGTAGCACCCTTAGACATGTTAGTGCCAGTATCAATTATGATACTAGGTGGGTAGCCAAAATGGAAAATCACCTTCTTAATGAATTGAACCGTTGTTGCCGCATCACATTTGCTGACCGGCTCTGCCTCAACCCACTTTGTAAACTTCTCAACTGCCACCAACAGGTGGGTCTTTTGTCCTTGGATCTCTTGAAAGGTTCAACCATATCCAGCCCCCAGACTATAAACGGCCAAGTGATTGGAATCATTCTCAATTCTTGAGCCGGCACATGAGCCTGTCTGGAAAATTTCTGACAGCCATCGCACTTGCTGACCAGATCTTCTGCATCAGCATGAGCAGTTAGCCAATAAAACCCATGAAGAAAAGCCTTAGCCACAAGAGACTTAGAGCCGACGTGATGGCCACAATCTCCTTCATGATTTTCCCTTAGAATCTCACGGCCCTCCTCCGGAGAAATACAGCGCTGGAACACCCCTGTGACGCTGTATCGGCATAAGTCGCCATTGACAGTGGTCATTGACTTAGACCACCGGGTTATTTGTCTAGCCAAAGTTTCATCCTCAGGTAACTCACCCCGGGTCATATAAGTTAAATATAGAACTGTTCAATTAGGAATAGCATGAAGGGCCGCCACCAACTGTGCCTCCGGATCAAGGATAGCAAGATCCTCCTCTGTGGGCAACTTAACTGAAGGATTAGTCATTGCATCAAGAAAGACATTAGGTGGCACTTGCTTACATTGAGACCCCAACCGGCTTAAAGCATCAGCCGCCTCATTTTTCATGTGATCAACATGTTCCACCTGATTGTTGGAGATATGCCGTAGAGGCAATCATGTATGATGATATTTCCTATGTGTTTATGAATAAAGATAGTCCTTGGACATTATCAATGATGTGTATCGGCAAGTACGTGACTTGTTTGTGGGACAATGCATTGTATGATGACTGTCCTAAAAGGTCCCTAGTCGAAAGGGTTGTGTGGACGCGAGGCCGACTAGACTAGCATATGACATGGTCGATGGCTTGGTCTCAATAGCCATGAAGCATTGGATGCTAACCTGATAATATGGACTCGGAAGGATCTGGTCGGATTCGACATAGTTGGATCTGAGTTGAGATAAGGTCCGAGTCGGATACACCCAACTATGAGACGCAGCGATATGTCATCTGTGAGTCTCTAGTACAACATATGTTCTATGTCCTAAGACCTGAGCTGGCTCATGTACTCGGGATGGTGACAGACTTGCTTTGGGCCAACCAGACGCTACTCCGTGACTGGGTAGTTACAAAGGTAGGTTTCGGGCTTGTCCAGACCCATGCTGCGAGACATGGTCGAGCAAGATGGGATTTGCCCCCTCCGATCAGGAGAGATATACTCTGGGACCCTCGTGTGATCCGACCAAGATAAGCATGGCCATGCGACATGGATTATGAGATAATCCGATTTGTGGTCGGCATCACTGGAATGATAAAGAGGTTAGGCTAGCACAAGGGTGACAGACTCGCCTTGAGCCCGACAACATTTATCGTGTGGCAAAAGGAATGGAAGTATGATGTACAGGTTCGCCTAACCAGCTTCATACTCTTCTTGGTGTTCGGCATGCCTTGCTAGGGGCCGCTACCAATAATGCAGTTCAGAGGTGATCCGAACTGCGACCAAGCCGGCTTGAACCTAAGGGGTCGCGCGCTTAAGGGAAGGAAATGTACGAGGTCGGATCCGAGGACACTGGTGACTGGTCAAATGTGATCCGAGCTGTGTTCGGATTCTGGCTGAGTAGACTTATGGGCTTTAGGGTCCATGCGAGGCCCAAGTGTTGATCCCTAGACAAATGCCTATATAAAGTGGGGGTGCGGCACACTCATGCGATTGATTGCTTCGGCGCTGTCACTAGGGTTTGCATGTGTTGCAAATAGACACCTCCACTCGCCGCCGGTTGTGTGATCAGACCTAGCAGTCCGCCACACGATGTTCCTCCTGCACGCGCGGATACTGTTAGAGGTGGCGCACTTGCGCCGCTCTGGTGAACCTGTACGTGGGAACCGACGACCGACTGCTCGAGGGAGATCGAACGAGGAGGAGACGATCCACGCGGACGCGCTGCACCAACTCTTCTTCCGCTGCACGGCACTGCGCGTCTAGTGGTGACGATCTGTGATCCATCTCCCGTAGCATGTTCTTGATTGTTCTGCGCATAGGAAAATATTAATTTCAGTCGACGCACCCTACTGTAGAACCCAACACTGATAACCTTTGAAATGACCAGCAATACCATCAACTGCCCGACGATGAGCCGCCATGAGTGGGTCTTTGGAATCCCAAGTTCCCGAGACATGCTGAGCCACCAAATCTGATTCGCCAAAACATCTGACCCGACTTAGGTTCATCTCTTTGGCTACCCGAAGGCCATGGAGTAAGGCCTCATATTCAGATGCATTGTTAGTATAAGGAAACATTAGCCTTAAGACATAACAAAACTTGTCACCTTGTGGGGAAGTCAAAATAACTCCTGCCCCCGAGACTTCCAACTGCCTGGATCCATCAAAATGAATAGTCCAATATGTATTATCAGGCTTTTCCTCAGGCATCTGCAACTTTGTACAGTCATTGATGAAATCCAAAAGTGCCTGAGACTTGATGGATGTCCGAGGCATATACTTCAAACCATGAGGTCCAAGCTCAATGGCCCACTTGGCCACCCATCCTGTAGCTTCTTTGTTTTGAGTAATATCCCCTAGAGGAGTAGAACTGACCACAGTAATGGTATCACCAAGGAAATAATGCTTCAACTTGCGACTAGCCATGCACTCTCCATATACTAGCTTCTGCCAATGTGGGTACCTCTGCTTAGATTCAATTAATACCTCACTGACATAATAAGCTGGCGTTTGAACCAGATATTCCTTGCCTGATTCCTTCCTTTCCACAACAACCACTGCACTGATGTCTCTGTTGTTAGCAGCCACATATAAAAGCAAAGGCTCCTTATCAATAGGAGTTGCAAGAACCGGTGGCTCGACCAACTATTTTTTAAGCGCCTCAAACGCCTGATTGGCAGCATCACTCTAGACAAAGTGCTTTGTTTTTTTCATCATTTGGTATAAAGGAATAGCCTTTTCTCCCAAGCAGCTTATAAACTGGCTTAAAGCCGCAATACGACCCGCCAAACGCTGGACATCATTAACACACACCGGTTTAGACAAAGAAGTGATACCCTTGATTTTCTTGGGGTTAGCTTCAATACCTCTCTCAGAGACCAAAAAACCCTGGAGCTTGCCTGCTGAGACACCAAAGACACATTTGGCTGGGTTAAGCATCATCTTGTAGACCCGGAGGTTATCAAAGGTCTCCTTTAAATCATCTAATAAGGTCTCCTTCTTCCTGGATTTCACAATGATATCATCCACATAAGGATGGACATTGCATCCAATCTAGTCGTGGAGGCAATTCTGAACACAATGCTGATAAGTCGCCTAGACACATAGCAGAAGGCTCCAAAGGGAGTGATGAAAGATGTCTTCTCCTGGTCCTTAACTGCCATCTTGATCTGATGATAACCAGAATAAGCATACTCAGGATACCATCAAATTAAGATGAAGGAGTCCGACCAGGCCACAACGGCATTCATTACCCCGTATGGGCCTTTCTATTTCAACACTATGCCTTTCGGACTTAAAAACGTCGGCGCCACTTACCAACGCATGATTCAAACATGTCTGGAAAAGCAAATTGGCAAGACGCTGGAGACATACATAGATGATGTAGTCATCAAGACCAAACATGTCGAATCATTGGTGGGCGATTTAGGCCTCACATTCAATAACCTCCGAACATATGACATACGACTCAATCCAAAAAAAATGCATTTTCGACGTTCCAGCCGGAAAACTGTTAGGGTTCATTGTTTCCAATAGAGGAATCGAAGCAAACCCAGCCAAAATTCGAGCCCTGTCACAATTGGCAATGCCAACAGACCTAAAGCAGGTCCAAAAACTAGCTGGGTGCGTGGTAGCGTTGAGTCGCTTTATCTCCAGACTAGGAGAAAAGGCACTACCACTTTATCGACTACTCCGACACACCGAACACTTTGAATGGACGGATGGGGCCACAACCGGATTGGAAGAAATAAAACTTTGTTAGAAAGCAACCCAATCCTTTCTGCCCCAAGTGTCGGCGAACCTATGTTGCTCTACATATCTGCAACTCATCAGGTGGTGAGTGCGGTACTCGTCGTCAAACGAGAGGAAGAGGGACACAAATTCCCACTCAAAAAACCAGTATACTATGTATCAACGGTCCTCACACCATGCAAATCTTCATACCCACACTATCAAAACATAGCGTATGTGGTCTTCATGGCATCCCAGAAGCTGTGGCACTACTTTCAAGAGTGCTCAAACACGGTGGCATCTGAAGTACCACTCAATGAAATCATAAATAATCGGGATGCGATCGGCCGCATAGCCAAATGGGCCATCGAGCTCTTACCATTTGAAATAACATACAATCCACACCGAGCTATTAAATCTCAGGTGTTGGCCGACTTCGTCGCCGAGTGGACGGAAGCTGAACTTCCTAAAGAATACATCACATACTCCAATTGGGTAATGTACTTCGACGGCTCTAAAATATTAGCCGGATTGGGAGCCGGTGTCATCTTAACATCCCCTACAGGGGAAAAAGTCCGCTACGTATTACAAATAATGTATACGGACTCCAACAACGTAGCCGAATACGAGGCACTACTGCACGGTCTTCAAATGGCTGTTTCTATAGGCATTCAATGCCTAGAGATGCGCGGGGATTCGAACCATGCAATATCCCAAATAAATGGAGAATTCGATGCGAAAGATCCAAAGATAGCGGCATATCAAAATGCCGTACTCAAAATATCAGCTCGGTTTGAGGGGCTCGAGTTCCACCATGTTGCTTGACACAGCAATCAGGCAGTGGACATCCTTGCTCGAATGGGCACTAAATGCGACCCCGTCGTGCCTAACACCTTTGTGGAAAGGCTCTTCAAGCCATCCATGGTATGGCAGGACGAGAGCGGAAATACCAGTCCAGCGGGCACCGAAATGATGCCTTCCGCCCATGTAATCATGGTTGTAATTGATCCATGGACTGAACCCTTCCTAGCCTACCTGAATAGGTAGGAGCTCCCTGATGATCAGAATGAGGCTCGTCGCATAGTTCGACACTCTAAAGTCTACAAAGTTCACAAAGGAGAACTCTACAAGAAAAGTACTACTAGAATTCTTCAAAGATGTATCTCCGAAGAGGAGGGGCGGTAGCTCTTGGCCGAAATACATGCTGGTCTCGGTGGCCATCACGCCGCAGCTCGGGCCCTCGTAAGTAAGGCCTTCCGTACATGTTTCTTCTGGCCAACAACCCGAACAGATGCATAGGCCCTTGTACAATGTTGTGTCGGATGCCAGCTTTTCACCAATCAAAGTCATATGCCGCCCACTGCCCTAAGAACAATCCCCATTACTTGGTCTTTTACGGTCTGGGGGCTAGATATGGTCGGACCCCTTAAAGGGGGAAGCCATAAGAAGAAATATTTGCTGGTTATGGTGGATAAATTCACTAAGTGGATAGAGGCCAAACCAGTAAAAACGGCTGAAGCTGGGCCGGTGATCGACTTTATATTCGGCGTTGTACACCGTTATGGTGTCCCTCATAGCATCATTACTGACAATGGCTCTAACTTCACATCCGATGAGGTGAAAAGTTGGTGTGCTAATCTAGGCATCAAGCTCGATTACGCCTCCGTATATCACCCTCAAACAAATGGTCAGGTCGAACGGGCAAATGGCCTCATAATGAGCGGCATCAAACCCAGACTAGTGTGATCCCTACGGGAGTCAGATAAACACTGGGTCAAGGAACTTGATTCCGTACTCTGGGGACTGCGGACCACGCCCAATCGCGCGGCCGAATAAACACCCTTTTTCATGGTGTATGACGCAGAGGCTGATTTGCCCTGTGATATTATTCATGACTCACCTCGAGTGCACATGTATGAAGAGAGAGAAGCCGAGCTTGATCGGCAGGACGATCTAGATGGCCTGGAGGAGGAGCGCGATGTCGCAAAAGCCCGTTCCGCATTCTATCAGCAACAGGCTCGGAGATACCAATGCAGAGAAGTGCGGGCCAAGACTTATAATGTCGGTGAACTCGTTTGACGCCTCCCAGATAAGAAGAAGGACAAGCTCAAACCAAAATGGGAGGGTCTCTTCATTATAGATGAATTTCTCACAGGAGGAGCCTACCGCCTTTGTAATGCATCGGATAATCGCCTAGAGCCAAATCCATGGAACGCTGCTCGGATTCAAAGATTCTACGCATAAGTTCGTCCATACTTCTTTGTCATTCCTTTTTCTCCTCTTAATTTTGTTTTCTTGTTTTTATACGATTCCCAGTGTGTTCGGATAAGCCGAACACTTGAGGGGTACACATCCTTAAATGTATACACCCGCCATGACTGGGGGCTTCTTTAACCGAAGCTTATTATTATCCCGAGCCTGGAGCTCACAATATATGTGCCATTTGCTCATATACATCCTTTTTGCCACTATATGCACCTCTATGACTTAAGTTTTTGCCAAGTTGGGTTGCCTTGCTCCTGTGTTTATGCCCTACGTTCCCGATTGTCCGGCTAGGGTGTAAAGGGAGCACCTCTCAATTGTTAGAGCCGGGTCACCGGACATGTACCTCAGATGGGTGAAGCCAAAAGCTAGCGTTCTTAAGATAATAAGTGGTCGGCAATCAAAAGATAGATTGTTACATTATTGTAACCACTCCAACACTGCGGGGCGCTTTTTTTGTATTGCGGACCAACACTGTGGCACGCATAATTACAGCATGCCAGCCAAAGGAAAGGAACCCTTAACGGAACTATTTTCCTTTAAAGATGTTTCTTACATATGTAATATAACATACATCCTGAACTAAACTTTTTGTCTGTTATAGCACAATGACCGGGTTTCCTAGTTTCCGAACATAATGAATGCTTCTTTTCAAATAGTATCCGAAAACACTCCACCATTTTCGTTCGGAGGTTAAAGCCGAAAGCCTGCGATGACAAACTTTTCACATGTTCGGATGAAGGTATAGGTTGATCATAACGTACATGAATACATTAAATCAAACACCTATTCCTTATCTATTCCATCTATAAGACTGTCTAACCTACAGTCTTCCTGCGAATACTTCGCAGCTATCATTACTTGGTCATACACCAAATTCACTGGAATTTCTTTTCCCTCTGGTTCCTATGGTCCCACTCGGGCCATATGATTTGGATCCAGCTTGGTGAAACGTGTCTTCACCATGGCCCAGGCTTCTCATGCGCCTTCACGGCAGGCGGATGTCTTCCTTAGCTGAAACCGGTGTCGGGCACCTTGGAATAAGTTTGCCAAGCCTTCCATACTTTTTGGAGGGGTATCAGATGGCCATAATGCCATCACCATACTCCTCATGGCTTTCCGGGCCCGAGCATGTACCACGGGCAGCTCCTTCAGCATGTCGCCTTGTAATCCAGATACCTCTTCCTCCGGGCGACCAATTAACAAGCCTGTAAAGCAACGGAGTCATGACGTTGCAAACTATGGACTAAACATGAGCCCCCAGAGTGGTTTAACAATCGAGGGAAGACATACTGAATATACCGCCCTTCAGCTTCTCATTTTCTTTCTGAGCGGCCGATAACTGAGCCTTTAAGCTCTCTATCTCTTCGGATTATTTGTCTTTTCCCCCCTTGTGTTTTTTTCTTCCCGGATGTACTCATTGCGGCCTTTTTATTTCCGTCAATTCGGTGGTGACAACATTCAGCTGCGTCTGATTCACCTTTAGCTCCTGGGATAAGCGCGGTATTTTTCTCTTTGAGAACCTGTGGGTCATATCAATCCTTAAATCGGGTTACCTCACCGCTTCAAGTCTCGGGGGCGACTGGCATATGACTATCAAAAATTGCATAAACTTTTACCTGTATATCCTTCGAGAACAACTGAGTGACTCTGGCAAGTCCGTCTCGAGCGGCTCGGATATATGCATCCACCGAGCTGAGTGCAGTAAACTCTTGCTTGGAAAAGGCCGGAGCGTGCATAGCCTCTTTCAATCGACGGTGATTCATCACGCTCTCCACTTCAGAATTCGTGATAGATACGTCATTCGAATCCTCTTGAGGAGGTGGAACTGGCATTGCATCGGCTCTCATCCTAGTTGGCGAGTCTGGCACTGGATTGGCGGACATTCGGCTAACTGGGCGTTTTCCCACCATCTGCCACGTACTTCTCCTGACATCAAGGATAAAAGGAGACTTTTAACAATCCAGACTCATGCCTAGGCATGTATTAAACAAACATACTTCTTGGAAGATTGTGAGGTTTCTGTAGCACTCCCAGTCCCTTTTCGTTTTGAACGACGACCTTGCATAGGGGCCTCCCTTGAGGAGGTACGGTCCACTGAGCGCCGATCCTATTAAAATCCGGATCAGTATAATGGATAAAAGTGCAAATAGGGATTTCCTTCTAAGAGCCCCTCGAATACATACGATGTAGAAGGGATAGCGGCGGGGGTAGTCGGCGGTGATAGCCACTTTCGAGCCATCAAGGCTTGCTTGATAAAATACCCCATCATTGAACTCTATGTATATGTCCGGATCCTCACGAAAGCCAGGGTCTCCGTCACGGTTATGATCCTGTGGCTGTGCAGCGGAACAGCGAATGTCCTCGGTCATCTTCCTCCATGACTGTTTATGGCAACAAAGGGAAAAATGGATTAGTATCTGTGATAGCAATAAGGCAACACAGATGATCGAAATCTTACCCATTCTATGGGGTTGAACATGGAAAAGCCTTCCCGGCAGTTTAAGCGGAGGAAATCTTCTTTTTCACCCTTATACAGATTAGCTAAGATTGTGGCCAGTTCAGCAGGGATATCTGGACCCTTCCGTTTGTAATGGGACGCATCATCTTCTCCGTTGTAACACCGTAAGGGAGTTACTCTGGATTGGAGAGGCTGGATGCACCTCTTTATTGCAATAGCCATAACCTTGACTATCGAGAGCTAGCCATGGGCTAGTAACCTGACCTTGCTAACCAACCTTTTTACTTCCGCAATGTCCTCCTCCTTGGGACTTCAGGGACGCCAGTTCAAACGCTTCCTTAAAGGGGTGCTGGAAAACTCAGGAAGGCCGCGCCGAACTGGGTCCGGTAGTGGGATGTCATCCATATAGAACCACTCCGAAGACCACTGCAGGTATACTTCTTTGGGAGTTCCTATGAGGCATCCGGATCTGGCTATACGCCATACTTCAGCACCGCCCATTTCAAAAATAGAGCCTCCTCGATGGCGGGGAAAAGGCAAAAGAACTTCCTCCATAGTTCAAAATGGGGCTCGATGCCTATAAGAATAGTTCGTAGAGGGCAATGAAGATTGAGATGTACAGGATCGAACCTGGGGTGAGGTGATACGTCTCCAATGTATCTATAAATTTTGACTGTTCCATGCTATTATATTATCTGTTTGGATGTTTATGAGATTTATTATGCACTTTTAAATTATTTTTGGGACTAACCTATTAACCGAAAGCCCAGTGCAAATTGATGTTTTTTGCCTATTTTAGTGTTTCACAGAAAAGGAATATAAAACGGAATCCAAACGGAATGAAACCTTCGCGAGGATCTTTTTTTGGAACAAACGCAATCCATGAGACTTAGAGTGGACGTCAACGAAGTAGCGAGGCGGCCACAAGGTAGGGCGGCGCGCCCCCCACCCTAGTGGGCCTCTCGCAGCTCCACGACCTACTTCTTTCGCCTATATATACTCTTATACCCTGAAAACATCCAGGGGAGCCACGAAACCACTTTTCCACCGCCGCAACCTTCTATACCCATGAGATCCCATCTGGGGACCTTCTCTGGCGATCTGCCAGAGGGGGATTCGATCACGGAGGGCTTCTACATCAACACAATAGTCTCTCCGATGATGTGTGAGTAGTTTACCAAGACCTTCGGGTCCATAGTTATTAGCTAGATGGCTTGTTCTCTCTCTTTGGATCTCAATACAAAGTTCTCCTCGATGTTCTTGGAGATCTATTCAATGTAATTCTTTTTGCGGTGTGTTTGCCGAGATCCGATGAATTGTGGGTTGATGATTAAGATTATCTATGAACAATATTTGATTCTTCTCTGAATTCTTATATGCATGATTTGATATCTTTGCAAGTCTCTTCGAATTATCAGTTTGGTTTGGCCTACTAGATTGATCTTTCTTGCAACGGGAGAAGTGCCTAGCTTTGGGTTCAATCTTGCGGTGTCCTTTCCCAGTGGCAGCTGGGCAGCAAGGCACGTATTGTATTGTTGCCATCGAGGATAAAAAGATGGGGTTTATATCATATTGCTTGAGTTTATCCCTCTACATCATGTCATCTTGCCAAATGCGTTACTATATTCTTTTGAACTTAATACTCTAGATGCATGCTGGATAGCAGTCGATGTGTGGAGTAATAGTAGGAGATGCAGAATCGTTTCGGTCTACTTGACACAGACGTGGTGCCTATGTTCATGATCATGCCTAGATATCATCAGAACTATGCGCTTTTCTATCAATTGCTCGACATTAATTTGTTCACCCACCATAATATATGCTATCTTGAGAGAAGCCACTAGTGAAACCTTTGGCCCCCGGGTCTACTTTACATCATATAAGTTTCCGATCTACAATTCTAGTTTACTATTTATTTTGCAATCTTTACTTTTCAATCTATACAACAAAAATACCAAAAATATTTATCTTATTATCTCTATCAGATCACACTTTCATAAGTGACCATGAAGGGATTGACAACCCCTTTATCGCATTGGTTGCGAGGTTCTTGTTTGTTTGTGCAGGTACTAGGTGACTTGCGTGTAGTCTCCTATTGGATTGATACCTTGGTTCTCAAAAACTGAGGGAAATACTTACGCTACTTTGCTGCATCACCCTTTCCTCTTGAAGGGAAAACCAACGCACGCTCAAGAGGTAGCAAGAAGGATTTCTGGCGCCGTTGCCGGGGAGATCTATGCCAAGTCAAGTCATACCAAGTACCCAGCACAAACTCTTATCCCTCACATTACATTATTTGCCATTTGCCTCTCATTTTCCTCCCCCCACTTCACCTTTGCCATTTTATTCGCCTCTTTTCCGTTTTCCCTTTTTCCGTTCGTCTTCTTTTGCTTGCCTCTTGTGTGAATGTTTGTTGGATTGATTGTTTGTCCCGATGGCTCAAGATAATACTAAATTATGTGACTTCCAATACCAACAATAATGATTTTATTAGCACTATGATTGCTCCTCTTACCAATGCTGAATCATGTGAAATTAATACCGCTTTGCTAAATCTTGTCATGAAAGATCAATTTGCTAGCCTTCCTAGTGAAGATGCCGCTACCCATCTAAACAACTTTGTTGATTTATGTGGTATGCAAAAGAAGAAAGATGTGGATAATGATATTGTTAAATTGAAGCTATTTCCGTTTTCGTTTAGAGATCGTGCTAAAACTTGGTTCTCTTCTTTGCCTAAAAATAGTATTGATTCATGGAATAAGTGCAAAGATGCTTTTATCTTTAAGTATTCTCCTCCCGCTAAGATCATCTCTCTTAGAAACGATATTATGAACTTTAAGCAACTTGATCATGAGCATGTTGCACAAGCTTGGGAGGAATGAAATTAATGATACGTAATTGCCCTACACATGGTTTGAATTTATGGATGATTATACAGAATTTTTATGTTGGTTTGAATTTTGCTTCTAGAAATCTTTTAGATTCGTCCGCGGGAGGCACTTTTAGGGAAATCACTTTAGGAGAAGCTACTAAACTCCTAGATAATATTAAGGTTAATTATTCTCAATGGCACACCGAAAGATCTACTAATAAAAAAGTTCATGCGATAGAAGAGATTAATGTTTTGAGTGGAAAGATGGATGAACTTATGAAATTGTTTGCTAATAAGAGTGCTTCTTCTGATCCTAATGATATGCCTTTGTCCACTTTGATTGAGAATAATAATGAATCAATGGATGTGAATTTTGTTGGTAGGAACAATTTTGGTAACAACACGTGTATAGAGAAAATTTTAATTATAGGCCGCTTACTAGTAATTCCTCTAATAATTATTGTAATTCCTACAACAACTCTTATGGAAATTTTAATAAGATTCCCTCTTATTTTGATACTAGTGTTAAAGAATTTATGAATTCACAAAAGAATTTCAATGCTTTGCTTGAAGAAAAATTGCTTAAGATTGATGAGTTGGCTAGGAACGTGGATAGAATTTCTCTTGATGTTGATTCTTTAAAACTTAGATCTATTCCACCTATGCTTGATATCAACGAGTCTCTCAAAGCCATGAGAATTTCCATTGATGAATGCAAAGAAAGAACCACTAGGATGCGTGCTAAAAAAGATTGCTTTGTGAAGGCGCGTTCTTCTAGTTTTCGTAATAATAATGATGAAGATCTAAAAGTGATTGGTGTGTCTCCTATTAAATATTTGTTTGCCAATATGAATCTTAATAGATATGGGACTGGAGATGAGTCAACTTTAGTTAGAAGGCGTCCCAATGATTTGGAGTTTTTAGATCTTGATGCAAAAATTGGTAAAAGTGGGATTGAAGAGGTCAAAACTTTACATAGCAATGAACCCACTATTTTGGATTTCAAGGAATTTAATTATGATAATTGCTCTTTGATAGATTGTATTTCCTTGTTGCAATCCGTGCTAAATTCTCCTCATGCTTATGATCAAAACAAAGCTTTTACTAAACATATCGTTGATGCTTTAATGCAATCTTATGAAGAAAAACTTGAATTGGAAGTTTCTATCCCTAGGAAACTTTATTATGAGTGGGAACCTACTATTAAAATTAAGATTAAAGATCATGAATTCTATGCTTTATGTGATTTGGGTGCTAGTGTTTCCACGATTCCAAAAACTTAGTGTGATGTGTTAGGTTTCCGTGAATTTGATGATTGTTCTTTAAATTTGCATCTGGCGGATTCCACCATTAAGAAACCTATGGGAAGGATTAATGACGTTCTTGTTGTTGCAAATAGGAATTATGTGCCCATAGATTTCATTGTTCTTGATATAGATTGCAATCCTACATGTCCTATTATTCTTGGTAGACCTTTCCTTAGAACGATTGGTGCAATTATTGACATGAAAGAAGAAAATATTAGATTCCGATTTCCGTTAAGAAAAGGCATGGAACACTTTCCTAGAAAGAAAATTAAATTACCTTATGAAGCTATTATGAGATCCACATATGGATTGCATACCAAAGATGACAATACCTAGATCTATTCTTGCTTTTATGCCTAGCTAGGGGCGTTAAACGATAGCGCTTGTTGGGAGGCAACCCAATTTTATTTTTTGTTTCTTGCTTTTTGTTCCTGTTAGTAATAAATAAATCATCTACCCTCTGTAATGATTGTGTTTTTTATGTTTTAATTAGTGTTTTTGCCAAGTAAAGCCTTTAGGACCTTCTTGGATGATTGTTATTTGATCTTGCTGAAAAAGCAGAAAGTATGCGCTCACGTGAATAATTTTCGTTTTTAACTAGAGAGCGATAAAATACTGATTCCAACTGCAGTAGATCAATATACAAATTATTTAGGATGTCCTAATTTCTCAAGATTTTGGGAGTTACATAAGTATTCGAAACCTACAGATTACTACAGACTATTCTGTTTTTGACAGATTCTGTTTTTCGTGTGTTGTTTGCTTATTTTGATGAATCTATGGCTAGTTCGGGGGGTATGATGTCAGGACCCCGATTCCGAGTCACATCGATCTAGCCGGTAACACCTCATATCACTTTGCGGCCTCACGCACGATATCCCCACGGGTGTCGCCTTACCATGGCCCGGGACCGTTTGCGCCTTTTGGCTCACGTATACGATAGTGTCGCTAGCATCCATATGGCAGAGAACCCGGGCTGACATGGCTAGTCGCGAACCCAAAGCGGCACAGACCTATGGGGACAGGCATACATGAATCACATCGAGCATGTCGGTCAACAGCGTGTGAATCCGGGGTGTAGCACTGGGCTAACAGGACTCCGGGGAACCCGGGCTATAGCAGGCTAGGCAGGACTCCGGATGTCACCACGTGACATTTCCCCAAAGGGACAGACATAGGAACGAAGTGAAACACATGCCGGCCAGTCAAGTGTCCTGAGCAGTAGTGCTGGGCTAGCAGGACTCCGGTGACCCGGGCTGTAGCGGACTACTATGGCTCAAGGAGCACTAGACTACATTTCCCCATAAGAGAGGCTGCCAAAGATAAACAACTAGATTGTCGGATCCCACACATACCAAGCATTTCAATCATACACACAATATGCTCGATATGTGCAAATACAACATGGCATCACAACAAAACTCTACAACTCAAGTACTTTATTTAAAGGCTCCGGAGAGCCATACATAACATGTTCATACAGGTAGGGGTCACATGACTCGACACTCAAGTCATACAAGCATACAAGCACATGCGGAAGCAAATAAGTCTGAGTACAGACACTAGAAAGAAAGAAGGCTTGTCGAAGCCTGTCTATCTACATAGGGCCCTCCATGGCCAGAATCACCACCTGGGTGGCAAGTTACTCATCGACGTCGAGGTCTACATAAAACCCATCGGAAGGGGCGATGTTGTCGTCTGAAAACAGTAATTAAAGCAACATGAGTACAAAGGTACTCAGCAAGTCTTACAACAGGTCCTACTATACATGCTTATTCTCAAGAAGGTGGTGGAGTTATTGCAGCAAGCCAGCTTTGACTCTTGGCTAAGCTATCATACGAGACACCACTGTAAAATAGTTTCCGCACACGAGTCCACTAATCACCAACACAATACTCCACCGGGGATCCTCCCTCGTCATCCTATAAGAGGGCCATCCTCGATACTCACACTTATCTTGAGTCTTTTAGTAGTAACCATTATCTTGTCTATGAACTGTATAGGCAACCAAGTAGTCCTTTACCGCGGACGCGGCTATTCGAATAGATGATGTTAACCCTGCAGGGGTGTACTTCTTCATACATGCTCTCACCACTTATCGTCGTTTACACGACATGTACTCGGCAACCTTCAAGCGGAAGCCCAACGAGGGTGTCAGCCACGGCCTACCTAAACACTCAAGTCTCTAGTCCAGGTTATCGCCTATCTAGGTTCCATCCGCAGGGAGTCCGGCCGAGGTTTCCACATACGGCCCCGAATGATGTGAACAGGGTTCCCGAGACACCAAACGGGTGACTCGGTACACCGTGCCACGGTGTATCTACCGCATCATAGCCCATCCCTAGGGTCAGCTCTACGCACGGCCGCCAACACATAACCTACAAACACCAGAAACTAGTTGCAACTCCTTGACAAAGTACTAGGGTGATTAAGAAGCCGAGATGGTCCATTGGTTTCGGGCCCAATGTATGGTAGTAACTGGTTCTTGAATCACACATACATATCTCAGTTCTTAGGGACGGCCTCAATGAAACAACCCACCATGTACTCCTACATGGCCTCTCATCGATACCTTTACCAAATTGTCGGGTGGTTGGTGCGACATATGCCAACAGGTGGCTTATCATTGTGGGAGCCAACAGAACGTCGCTGGTGCCTAGAAACGGGATAAGGCGAAGACATGCACGCCGACGGATCGTACACAGCTTCGGGGCTCTCCGTGGAGATAACACCCCTACTGCTGCTCTGCGGGATCTCCGCATGGTCACTCGAGCGACAAGTAGCCACAAGAGGCTCCTTGAGCTGTTCGGTGAGAGGGAGAAGAAGGGCAAGGCTAGCTTACTTCTCCTCTCGATGTGGTGTCTAAAATTCCTCCAAAGATCTCCCCTTGCATCGGCGCCCTAGGGGGTTTATATAGGCCTACCCCCCAGGGGTACAATGGTAATCAAGCTGGGCGTGGGCCCTAGCTGTTTGCATCTACGCCCGCCGGCTTCTCCGCCGGCCGTTGGGGCCTGCCGACTGGTGGACCCCGCCGGCTGCTGGCCTTCGGGTCGACAGGCCGGTCCCACTGCTTGGGGTCGTGTTGGGGGCTGGTTACTGTTGCCTCACCTCTGGTGATGAGGGCTCTGTCGTGGTAAGCATGGCTACGTTGCCGCCGCCGGGCGGCTTATCGCTGTAGCCTTACCTCGTCTTGTCTTCTTAATGAGGCGCCTCCCTCGAGGGAGGGAACTAGCCGGCTATTGGGAGTCGGCCACACCCCAGGCCGACTGTGGGAGGCCTGGCCGCCTTTGGGTGTCTCCTTGATGGATGGGGCCCGCCACCCACAGGTCGTACTGACAGCTCGCCGTGGGTGACGTCATGGTCAATATGGCAACAGTGCCGCGCCGGACGGGTGATGGACGCCCCGTACGACGCACTGTGGCCATGCGCGTCCCGGGATTCAGGGGTGGTAGGCTTCACTGTAGCCACGCCCCGTCTCATCGCCATTATGTGGGTGCAGACTCTGAGGGCACGATCTTGGCCGCCTGCTGGGGGCCGGCTTCTTGGAGTCGGCCTTCTCGCGGCCGGCTTCTTGGAGCCGGCCCTCTCATGGTTTTCTTCACAAGGATTTTAGGGCTAGGCCGCCTTCGTGCAGCCAGCCTGAGAGGTAGCCAGCTGGGGGAAGGCGGCCCCACGCCTTGGATGCTTGGATGCTTGTTCGGCCTATAATTTTTCTGGAGAGCCAAGTGGAGCTGGCTAGGCTACCCGTGGTCATTTACTCCGACAGTAGTCCCCGAAGTTGGTTGGGCTCCGAGGCTAAAAAAAGACGAGAAGCTGAATCAACTTCCTATCTTGAGGGGCCGGCAGCTGGGAGCCGGCTTTGATTTGGTGCGCCGTCTTCTGGAGGTTTCGAAGCTTGAAGGCGGGAATCAGGGGACGCGCAAGTCAGCCTGCAAGTTAACCGCTCTCTGCCCACGCGCCACATGGTACCCTACAGCCAGAAGAGCCTACCAGCCCATGCGCGAGATGGGACGTCGCCGCAGTCCGGGGCCCGCCACTACCGGGCCTCGGCCCACGCACGGATCTTCTGTGGCCTGGGTGGACCGCGCGCCTCCCAGCGGCGGTTTCCACATGCTGTTAAGGCGGAATAAACGCGGGATGTGGGGGAATGGGCGCAGTTAATCCCACGTCCCCCATGCCTCGCCTCCTCGTCTTCGCCGCACGAGGCTATAAGTAGGGGGGAGGAGGGGGAGCGGAAAACGCTCGCACGCTCACCCTCGCCTCGCCCCTTCCTTCTTCTTCTTCCTCTCCGTCGCCACAGCTTCCTGCCGCCGCCTGGCTCTTCCGCCAATCTTCTTGGCTCGCCGTTGCTCTGTCATGACAGGGTCATGCGCCTCTCCGCCGCCGCTCCTTTCTCGTTGCCGCGCCGTCCCCATGGCGCTATCAAGCTCTTGGGATGGCTCCAACGTCCATGACGACCACGTTGACTTCCTCCGCCGGACGCGGCGGCTGCCAGGCGCGAACTACGTGTGGGTCCATCTCGCGCCGGAGAGGGAGATCTCGCCGGCACCGGAGGAGGACGAGCGGGTAATCTTCCGCTCTCACTGCCTGCGCGGCTTCGGCCTGCCGGCGAGCGGGTTCTTCCGCTCCTTCCTCGAGTTCTATCATCTCCAGCCGCATCACCTCACTCCAAACGCGGTGATGCTGTTGTCGGCCTTCGTCGCCTTGTGCGAGGGCTTTCTTGGCATCCTCCCCACCCTCGAACTCTGGGGGAAATTCTTCCAGTGCAAGCTTGGCACCATCGTCGCGGGCGTGCCCGCCCCATGCTGTGCCTTCATCGCCATGGGGCGGACGAGTGACAACAATCCGTTTCCGCCCATCCCGCTAATCCAGTCGGTGAAGCTTTGGCAGAAATCTTACTTCTACGTGAAGAACGTCGCTCCGCAAGGCGACTTCGTCAATCTGCCGACTTACGTAGCCAGCCCTCCGGCTGGGAGGCAGCCCTCATGGTCCTATCGGGCCAGGTCACTGTCTCAGGGTGGGTCCGCCTCCGTTGCACGGCTTCGGGTGATGATCCAGTCGAAGGGCCTGACCGGGCCGACCTGGTGGCCGCCTTCGTGGAGCGCCGGGTGCTCCCGCTCCTGGGCCGACCTCACATAATTTGTCAGATGAGCGGCCTCTTTGACCCATGCCGGCTAAGCACCAAGGAGATGCCCCACGACGAGGTGTCTTATATGGTGAACTATATATCCAACTGCAAGCTCGTCGAGGAGTGGCGGTACGGCAAGGAGCCGTATTCTCGCGCCAATCCTCCGCCTGTGGTAAGTTTCTCTTCTTTTCTTCTTTTCTTGTCGCCGGGTTCGGGATGGCCGATTCCTAATCAGTCGGCTTGTTTTCAGCAGAACCCCCTTCTTCCAGCAACCGGGGCTGCGGGGGTGGAACGCCAGTTTCTCCCTGACCGCACGGTGGACGACGTTGACGACCTGGACCTGGGGGCGGCCGCCATGGAAGACGACGTCGTAGGGGAAGGCGGCGAGGCAGGCGGCCCTGGGCTCGGGGCCGCCTTTGAGGACTGGCAGGATGACGATGAGGTCGAAGTTGTTCCGCGTCGTCAGCCAGTGCCCGATCATCAAGGCACGGGCCCATCTACTGCGTCGGCTGCTCGTGGTGGCACGCAGAAATGCCGGGCCGCATCGACCCACTTCAGCAGCCGGCCAAAGAAGCCCAGGGGTACCGCGGCGGTGACCAAGCGGGATGAAGCGGCCGCGAAGGCGGCCCGCTTCCACAAGGTGGTGAAGCAGCCGCAGGCGGTTTCGGCGTAAGGGTTGCTTTTCTCACGCCTTTCTTTTTCCTCTTCGGTTGATATTCTTCTAAGCCCTCTTCTTGACTTATCAAACAGGGCCCCGCTTTCTCTCTAGCGGGCCTCTGCTGCCTCCATAGTCAGAGCCGTGGGAGGGTCTTCAAGCTCCCGCCGTGTGGATCCCCGTGCCGATCTCCTAGAGGCGGCGGAGCGGAACATGCGGGAGGAGCGGGAGGCGGAGGAGCGGAGGGCGGTTCGGGAGGTGAGGGAGAAGTCGGCGGAGGCGCGAGTCGACGCGGCTGCCAAGGCCCAGGAGGAGGCCGCGGTTGCCGAGAGGGAGGCAGAGGCCCTGCAGAACCAGCCTCTGCAGCTCGTCATCCCCCTTCGTGCCGCGGCTCCCGACATCCCAGTGCCCCCGACGGAGGAGGCCGGCCGCGGCCGGCCGGTGATGGAGAGGGAGGCGGTGCCATCACCGCCGACTGGAATGGGCTAAGGAGGCCGGCCTAATGCGCCGCTCATGCAGCCGGCTAGAGGCGCGCCGACAGTGGGGGCGGATCTTGTTGTCTCGTCGCCGTCTTGTCGGTGCACAGGGAAGGCGACTTCGGCGCCGGAGCCGCAAAAAACTGCGGGTGGCAGCTTGTCGGCCCAGGACCCAAAAGCGGCCAGCGATAGCTCATCTGGGTGGACGCTGGGCGGTGGGACGACCGTGCTGAACGTGGCAGCGCAGGACATCCGGAACCGACTTCAGACCCAAGCCGCCGCGCTGAAGCAGTACACTCAAGAGTTTCTCACGACGCGAACAGTTATTCGGGTGAGTCCTCATGCTCTTCGTCGATTGCTCTTGATTTCTTCCGTGGGGGTGCGTCAGCGCACCCACTGGGTGTAGTCCCCGAGTTCCGAGTCGGCTGCTGAGCAGGCGGCTTGGAACTTCTTGGTAGACTTTGATTGTTGTCTTGTTCTTACTCGCATCTCTTATCTTATCTGCCGGAGTATGATAACCTCCGCGCAGCTGCTTTCAACTCCCAGGCCCAGGAGTTGAATCAGAAAGCCACTGAGCTGGCCGGAAGCCGGAGTAAGTGCTTCATCTTTTATCTCAAGTGGGGGCGCGTCAGCGCACCCACTGGGTGTAGTCCCCGAGATCCGGGCCGACCGCTGAGCAGTCGGGTCGGATCTTTTCCTGATGACTTCTTTCTTATTGCCTTTTTTCTTCTTCTTCATATCTGCAGGGGCCAATGCCGACTTGAGGGAGCAGCTCGGTGGGGCCCAGTCCGCCCTTCGCGCCAAGGAAACCAAGTGCAACGCCCTGGCTCTGGAGCGCGATCGCCTGGCTAAGAAACTGGCCGACCAGGAGGAGAGCCACAAGGCGGCCCTGAAGGCGGCGCAGGACAGCGAGGCCGCCCTCAAAGCCGAATATGAGACCGAGGCGGCGAGCTGGGCCGAGGTGAGGCAGGCGCTGAGTCAAGGCTACAGCCGGGTTGAAGATTTAATTGATGGTAAGCCACCTTTTTCTTTGTTTCTTTGCCTGCCTCCTGCCATCTGACTCGTCTTTTGATTTTGAACTACTGCTTTCTTCTTTGTGCAGATTACTTTCCCAGTTACTCCGTTGCCGCTACCCAAGCCATCGAGGCCTACCGCGACGCGCGATGGCAGGCAGGGGTCGAGATCGCGCCGGGTGCCGGCCGGTCACTTGAGGAGCAGCTTCTGGCGATTCAAGCCCGCCTGCAGCCGGCTCACCGCATGCTCCGCCATCTTCAGCGCACCGGGGCGTAAGTGCTGGCCGCCCTCTGGACCGGCGAGGCGGTTCTGTGCACCCCAAGTCGGACTGCCGACTGGCTAGAGGTTGCAGTCGGCCGCTTCGAGGCTTGGAAGGCGTCAGCAGCCCGGTCCGGCGCTGGGCGGGCGCTGGAGTTCGTCTGAGCTTGGTATCCTGGGTTGAACTTGGACCAGCTGAGCACCCGGCGGCAGGAGGCCGACGAGGAGCTGGAGGCGGCGCGGCCGGCTATCGTCCGATGCGCCTCGGCGATCGCCGAGTACACCGACACCAGTGCCTTTGCCCCTGAGGTGAATGATGACGGCGTTGTTCAGCTAGAGGAGTGGTTCGGCCTGAACCCGGCAGGAGGTGAGGACTCGGCGAAGGAGATTGATTCCAGCGACGAGGGTGAAGAGGAAGAGGGAGAGGATGGTGAATACGTCGTGCCAGACGGCGAAGCGACCAGCCAGCCTCAGCCTGATCGTGCCTCCAGGAACGAGGTGCGTGCAAATGCGTCGTCTGCAAGAGGTGATGATCATGCCGAGACTCGCCAGCCGGCCACTCCAGTCGGCACTGCCATCTCTACCAACCTGCCCGACCCGCCCATCGCTCCCTTGGCCTGATCCGCCGTCCTTGCTTTTCCTGCTCGTTACTCTTTTGAACAACTTTTATTAAATTTGCGCAGTTCCACCCATTGGGGGTGTATTCAAATTATGTTGAATGCTGGCCTTTCGAAGGTCTTTTGTGTAATGATAATCATGCATGTGTTTGGCTTCCGTTCATGTTTGCTTTTCATCTTTTTGGCTTTTTCCTTTGCCGCCTTCCCCTGGTCGCCGCCTTCCTAGCCGGACAGCTGCTCTGCAGTCTGTGGCTGGAGAAGGACTTGACCATTTTTTTGGGAAGACAAGTACTCGAGCTTTCTTATCTTGTAGCAAGGTGAACGGGAAGCCGGCCAGCCGGCTGCTCTGCTAGCCGGTTGGCGGGACGGGAAGCCGGCTTGTGTTATATAAGTTCGTTAGTCCTTAGCCATTTTTCGTGTGCGCATCCTTTCCTGCCTTTGGCTCTTGCCAGCCAGACAGTCGATTCTTCGAGCCGTGACTTTTGACAAGAGGGGGCTTGGGTGCCGTCACACTACTTGTCTGACTGCAGGCAGAACTTAGATATAACTTAAGGCGGCGAGTCCCCGGGCCGACCGGTCGAACCCGGTGCCGGACGAAAAAAAAATGTAGTAACATAATCATAGGCATGATACTCATCATTCATAGATAAAAGAGGGTAGTCCCCGAGTGCTCCTCGGGGGACCCTTTGTCTCGTACTTAGTACAAAAGGTAGCGTGGTACATACTGCTTTTTAACTGTAAAATCTTCGGAGGAGATTGGCGTTCCATGGTCGTTCCGACTCCTTGCCGGAATCATCTCTCTTGTGTGCCTTTGGCTTCTGCGCGTCGATTAGGTAGTAGGAGTCGTTGCCTAAAGCTCTGCTGATGACGAAGGGGCCTTGCCAAGGGGCCGAGAGCTTGTGCTGGCCGGCTGTTCACTGGATCATCCGGAGCACAAGATCACCCTCTTGGAACGATCTTGGCTTGACCTTCCGACTGTGGTAGCAGCGTAGACCCTGCTGATAGATGGCGGACCGTTTGAGGGCTAACAGTCGGCCCTCTTCCAGCAGTTCGACGCCGTCTTCTCGTGCTTCCTTGGCCTCCGCCTCCATGTACATGGTAACCCGAGGGGAGTCGAACTCGATGTCAGTTGGGATGACAGCCTCGGCACCATATACAAGGAAGAAGGGGGTGAAGCCGGTTGACCTGTTTGGGGTAGTGCGCAAACTCTAGAGGACGGCCGGCAGCTTGTCGAGCCAACAGCCGGCCGAACGCTCCGGTGGTACAACCAGTCGGGGCTTGATGCCGGAGAGGATGAGGCCGTTTGCTCGCTCGACCTGGCCGTTTGACTGCGGGTGGGCAACGGACGCTAGGTACAGCTGGATGCCTTGTGTTGCGCAGAAGTGTGCCGGTGCTCCCTTTGCAAAATTTGCGCCATTGTCGGTGATGATGCTGTGCGGTATGCCGTACCGTGTTGTGATATCTGCGATGAACGTCACGGCCATCGGCCCATTCAGCTTCTTGATCGGCTTTGCTTCAATCCACTTGGTAAATTTGTCCACAGCGACGAGCAGATGTGTCTTGCCGCCGCGTGCCGTCTTGAATGGGCCCACCATGTCCAGCCCCCAGACGGCAAAAGCCCAGGTGAGGGGGATGGCCTTGAGTGCAGAAGCCGGCAGGTCTTGCTTGGAACTGAAAACTTGCTACCCTTTGCAGTGCTTGACTAGCTCCTTGGCGTCATCCAAACCAGTCGGCCAAAAGAATCCATGGGGGAAAGCTTTGGCGATGAGTGATCTTGAGGCCGCGTGGTGGCTGCATTCACCTTGGTGGATGTCCTTGAGGATTGCTATGCCCTTCTCTGGCTCGACGCAGCGCTGGAAGACTCCAGTGACGCTGCGCCTAACAAGCTCTCGGTTTACTATTGTGTATGCTCCGGCTCGGCATTGGACTTGTCTTGCCTAGATCTCGTCAGTTGGCAAGTCTCTGTTTACTAAGAAGTTGAGGATGGGCTGGGCCCATGATGGAGCTGTGACTTCTTCTATTGTCAAAACTGCTACTGTGACCAGGGCGGGCGGGTGGGTGGTGAAGAGTTGGAGTCGGACACCGCCTGTTGTGTGGATGAAGTCCCCCGGGCGGCTGCAGTAGCTCCCGGGCCGAGTTCCGAAGTTCCTGGGCCGGGTGCGACTATGGCAGTCCCCGGGCCGCCTGTCGAAGTCCCCGAGCCGCCTGCTTGGTTCCCCAAGTCGGACCTGACCGCATCGGGGCCAGGCGGCACGAAGATGGAATCAGATTCTGGAGACGGCTTGATAGACGGCTTGAGGAGGCGGTGGAGAGAAACGCCGGCTGGTATAGCTTGCCGGGTGGAGCCTATTCGTGCCAGGGCGTCTGATTGCCCGTTGTCGGCCCGTGGCACGTGGAGGAACTCGCATCCTTCAAAATATCCACTGATTTGCTGTACAAGGAAGTGGTAGCTCGCCATGTTTGCGTCCCTGGCGTCCCAGTCACCAGATGACTGCTGGACCACCAAATTTGAGTCGCCATAGCACAGGATCCGGCGGATGCCCAGCTCTTTGGCTAGTCGGAGCCCGTGTATGAGCACCTCGTACTCGGCCACATTGTTGGAGGCAGTAAAATGAATTTGCAATGTGTACTTGAGCTTGTCGCCCTTGGGAGAGGTGAGGATGATGCAGGCTCCCAAGTCGGTGCACATCTTGGACCCATCGAAGTGCATCCGCCAGTGAGTGGAGTAGGGGGCCAGTGGCAGGTACTGGGTTTCGGCCCAGTCGACGAGGAAGTCGGCCAGTGCTTGGGACTTAACGGCGGTGTGAGGCTGGTAGAAGATCGTGTAGGGAGCTAGCTCAATGGCCCATTTTGCCACCCCGCCGGATGCATCCCGGCTGCCTATGATCTCAGCGAGCGGGGCAGTACATACGACCGTGATGGGATGCTCTTGAAAGTAGGGCTTGATCTTCTTGGCGGCGAAGTACACACCAAAGCACATCTTCTGGTAGTGTGGGTAGTTCTACTTCGAGGCGGATAATACTTCGCTTAAATAATACACCGGCCTCTGGACTAGCTGAGCTCGGCCTTCTTCTGGGAGCTGGACCACGATAACTGTGTTGACCACCCGGCTAGTGGCGGCAATGTAAAGGAGCATGGGCTCTTTCTCAGTCGGTGCCGCCAAGACAGGCGGCGTGGTCAGCATCTTCTTTAGCTCATGGAAAGCTTGGTCTGCTTGGTCATTCCACTCGAAGTGAGTGGACTTCTTCATGAGTCGGTGGAGGGGGAGAGCTTTCTCTCCGAGCCGGCTGATGAAGCGGTTCAGGGAAGCCAAGCATCCGGTGAACTTCTGGACATCTCGTAGCTTGGTGGGAATCTCCATTCTCTCTATTGCCTTGATCTTCACTGGGTTGCATTCGATGCCGCGTTCGAGGACCAGGAAGCCTAGAAGCTGGCCGGCTGGTACTCCGAACACGCATTTCTTGGGGTTGAGCTTGATCTGAAACTAGTGCAAGTTTTCAAATGTCTCTCTGAGGTCTTCCAGCAAGGTGCCGCGCTTCTCCGTCTTCACCACAATATCGTCTACATAGACGTGGGCATTTCTGCCGAGCTACTTGAGGAGGCATTTCTGCATGCAACGCTGAAAAGTGGCACCGGCATTTCTCAAGCCGGATGTCATAGTGAGGTAGCAGAAAGCTCCAAATCGTGTGATGAAGGCGGTCTTCAGGCGGTCAACTGGTCCAACTTTATCTGGTGGTAGCCTGAGTAAGCATCCAAGAAGCTCAACAGCTCGCATCCGGCTGTGGAGTCTATTACTTGATCAATCCTTGGCAGGGCGAAGGGATCTTTGGGGCAGGCCTGGTTGAGGCTAGTGTAGTCTATACACATGCGCCACTTGTTATTTTTCTTCAGCACGAGGACCGGGTTGGCGAGCCACTCTGGAAATAAAACCTCCACAATGAAGCCGGCTGCCAGAAGCCGGGCTATCTCTTCTCCTACAATCCTTCTCTTCTCTTCCGATAGTCGGCGGAGGGGCTGTTTGACTGGTTTTGCACCTTCTCGGACGTGTAGCTTGTGCTCGGCGAATTCCTTCGGAACACCCGGCATGTCCTTGGGGGACCATGCGAAGATGTCCCGATTCTCATGGAGGAAATCGACGAGCTCACCTTCCTATTTGCTGTCCAGGTTTGCCCCGATGGTGGCAAACCTTTTTGCGTGCTCCGGGTCCAGAGGTATCTTCTTTGTTTCTTTGGCCGGTTTAAAAGAACCTTGGGCATCACACTCCTTGGGGTCTGGGGACAGGGCCGGCTGCTTGCCGACCATGGCCGCGACTCGATCCAACATCTTCTTCTCTTCAGCAATCACGAGGGACTCGGCCAGCCGGCTACTAGCTGCCGCACACTCGGAGGATTTCTTGTAGTCTCTGGTTATGGTGATGATGCCCTTGGAACTCGGTATCTTCATCTTGAGGTAGGCGTAGTGGGGTACGACCATGAACTTGGCCAGAGCAGGTCGGCCAAGCAACGCGTGGTAAGGGCTCTCCAGATCCACTACCTCAAAACATACTGCCTCTCGGCGGAAATGATCCTTGTCCCCAAAGAGGACATCTATCTTGATCTTGCCAAGCAGTATGTTCGTCGGGGAACTCGTCTTGAACAGCCCTGACTGCTGGTCGAGCGGCCGGCTGCTGAGGGGCCGGAGGCGGCTGACCAGCAGGCGGAGGCGGCACTATCCCCTCGCCTTTGGAGATTCGCATGAGCAAGTGGCATTTCCGGGTCGTGTGGTTTGAAGGCTTCGCGCCACTGTGGAACTTGCAGGGGGCATCAAGTGCTTTCTCGTAGGAGAAAGCCGACTGCCAAGCCAGCCTGATGCCTTTCTGCTTCTTGGGCGTAGGCCGCCCTTCGGTTTGTTCGTCTTCGACTATGGCCACCTGCCGACTGGCGGAAGGCGGCATGGGAGCCTTGCGCTTGTGGTCGTTCTGGTACGGGCGTCGACTGGAGTCTCCTGCCGGCGTCTTGGGACTCGGAGCAAGCACCTTCCCGGAGGCGTCTACTCGGAGCTTGGTCTTCATTGAGGAATCGGCCGTGGCGTATTTATCAGCTATGACCGGCAGCTCGTCGAGGGTAGTCGGCTTGTCGCAGAGGAGTCGGTGCTTGAGGAGGGTGCCTTCTCGGCACCCGGCGGTGAGGTACTCTATAGCCTGAACCTCGTGCACCCCTTCGCAGGAATTGCGGAGCTCGGCCCAACACGTGAGGTAGTCGCGAGTTGATTCGTTGGGCCCTTGGACACACAAGGAGAGTTGTCGGGGCTTGGGAGCCTGCTTGTAGGTGCTGGTGAAGTTACGGATGAAGGCTTCTGTGAAGTCTAGCCAGCTGTTGATGTTGTAAGGCTTGAGGCTATTGAGCCAGGTGCGCGCCGTGCCCTGGGGCATGAGGGGGACATACTTCACGGCAACACGCCAGTTACCGTTCGCTATGCGAACCGCTATGGAATAGTCGATCAACCAATCTTCCGGCTTCACGGAGCCGTTGTACTTGGGCGTGTCTCTTGGGAGCGAGAACCCTTTGGGGAAGGGCTCATTGCAGATGCGGGGGCCGAAGCAAGGCGGGCCGACATCATCTTCTTCTTCCAGATCCAGGGATCGCGCTAGGCGGTCGATCCGGTGGCGGGCGTCATTCTCGCCAACTCCTTCGCAGCGGCCCAGTCGGCCGCTGAGAGTCGGATGCGTGACGGGCGGCGGAGTAGGGTATCTCTCCCCACGAGGTGGAGGAGGAGGCGGGTCGCCCCGCCACTGCACAGCTCGAGGGTGGCCTTCTGCGTCACGCTCGATGGAGATTCGAGTCCGGCTGCGGCTGGCAGCCGGCTCCTTTTCTTTCCTTGCGCGGGTGTTGCCCGCAGTCGGCGTTCGGGACGTCACACCGTGCTCTCGGCGTGGGGGAGGACTTTCGGCGCGGACACCGGCTTCATGCCGCTCTGTGGCCGCGTCGATAAGCTGCTGGATGCGTCTGGTCATGTAGGGGAGCTCGTCAGGCCCCAGTCCATTCAGCTCGTCTGCGGCCGCCTGGGCGGCGCGTAGGTTCTCGAGAGGCGTGGCATAGACGGGGCGGCCTGCTCCCAGCATGTCGGTGATAGCCGCGCCGTGTTTCTTGATGACGTCGACGCGGCTCGGCCCGTCGGGAAGCGGCGTGCCGAAAGCGACGCGGTCGACTTCGCGCTGGTGAGCCTCGGCGAGGCATCTCATGGAGGCTAGCTTTTGGCCCTCCGCAACGAGGGTGAGGCGGCGCGCCTCCAGTGTCTTGGCATCGGCGTCGGCCGGGATGGGGGCGAAAAAGTCATGCAGCGCCGTCTGCAGGGCGTCGTGGGTGTTTTCGCCAGAGGTGGCACCGTGTCTGATGACCAGTACCTCGATGATGGCGCTGCCGCTGCTGTCGGCTCGAGGAAGAGGGTCATTGATGATTACTACGTTGGTGGGGAAGGCGTCAAGCGATGCCGTGTCAGAGTCGACAAGCATCGGATCGGTGGAGCCAACCGACTCCAAGTCCGCGGAAGCTCGCCGGAGACGTGGAGTTGGTCGAGGAGGCTGACGAGGTGGCTCTCAGGGCAGCCTGTGCCCGCGTCGGACGCGGGCTTGGCGGAGATGTGAGCCTCGCCAAGAAGATCGGCGAGGCAGCTCGCCGTGCAGGCGTCGGCGATGCCTTGCAGCGCGTCAGGGCAAGCGCCATTGGGCGAGCCGGGCTGGCTACGCTCGCTGGGAAGGAAGAGGGTTCCCGTCCAGAACAGGTCTCCGGACGACGGCGCACCTGGCCCCACGGTGGGCGCCAAATGTCGGGTGGTTGGTGCGACATATGCCAACGGGTGGCTTATCATTGTGGGAGCCAACAAAACATCGCCGGTGCCTGGAAACGGGATAAGGCGAAGACATGCACGCCGGCGGATCTTACCCAGCTTCGGGGCTCTCCGTGGAGATAACACCCCTACTGTTGCTCTATGGGGTCTCCGCATGGTCACTCGATCGACAAGTAGCCACAAGAGGCTCCTTGAGCTGTTCGGTGAGAGGAAGAAGAAGGGCAAGGCTAGCTTACTTCTCCTCTCGATGTGGTGTCTAAAACTCCTCCAAAGATCTCCCCTTGCATGGGCGCCCTGGGGAGTTTATATAGGCCTACCCCCCAGGGGTATAATGGTAATCCAGCTAGGCATGGGCCCTAGCCATCTGCGTCCAGGCCCGCCGGCTTCTCCGCCGACTAGTGGACCCCGCCGACTGCCGGCCTTCTGGTCGACAGGCCGGTCCCACCGCTTGGGGGTCTTGTCGGGGGCTGGTTACTGTTGCCACGCCTCTGGTGACAAGGGCTTTGTCGTGGTAAGCATGGCTACGGTGCCGGTGCCGGGCAACTTATCGCTGTAGCCTTACCTCGTCTTGTCTTCTTAATGAGGCGCCTCCCTCGAGGGAGGGAACTAGCCGGCTATTGGGAGTCGGCCACACCCCAGGCCGACTGTGGGAGGCCTGGCCGCCTTTGGGTGTCTCCTTGACGGATGGGGCCTGCCACCCACAGGTCGTACTAACAGCTCACCGTGGGTGACTTCATGGTCAATATGGCAACAGTGCCGCGCCGGACGGGTGATGGCCGCCCCGTACGACGCACTGTGGCCATGCGCGTCCCGGGATTCGGGGGTGGCAGGCTTCACTGTAGCCACGCCCCGTCTCATCGCCATTATGTGGGTGCAGACTCTGAGGGCACGATCTTGGCCGCCTGCTGGGGGGCCGGCTTCTTGGAGTCGGCCTTCTCGCGGTCGGCTTCTTGGAGTCGGCCTTCTCGCGGCCGGCTTCTTGGAGGCGGCCCTCTCGTGGTTTTCTTCACGAAGATTTTAGGGCTGGGCCGCCTTCGTGCAGCCGGGCTGAGAGGTAGCCAGTTGGGGGAAGGCGTCCCAACGCCTTGGATGCTTGGAGGCTTGTTCGGCCTATAATTTTTCTGGAGAGCCAAGGGGAGCTGGCTAGGCTACCCGTGGTCATTTACTCCGACACAAATCGTGTTCAACACACTTAGCTCACACAGTAGGACATGTTCACAGCTTTGCAATTCTTCCCCGATGAATCAGACCTGACACAACTCTAAGCAATAGCAGGCATGACAAACAAGCATGAAGGAGTAGGGACATCAGGGCTCAAACAACTCCTACTCATGCTAGTGGGTTTCATCTATTTACTGTGGCAATGACAGGTCATGCAGAGGAAAGGGGTTCAACTACCGCAGCATGTAACAGTTGAATCGTTGTTGTCCTAATGTAGTAAAAGAGAGCAGGAGCGAGAGAGTGGGATTGTATCGGAATGAACAAGGGGGTTTTGCTTACCTGGCACTTCTGAAGATAGTATAACTCTTCATCGGTGTCATCGAACTCATTGTCGAAACACGTCTACTGAGAGGGGACAATTACCAGCAAAGGAACATAAACAACATTCAATTAATGCAATGCACATGCAAATGAATGATATGACATATTAAGGTACTGAACTGAGCTAATGCAACATCAAGTCATTTTAATTGAAGTGGAATTCAAACTACATCAAATTCCAACTCCAAACCTATTTTTCAAATTTACCTTAACCATGTTTTATCCTAATCAGTGGAGTTAACTTGCTCAAACATGCATGAACATGGCATAAACAGATTCTTTAAATTTTTCTGATCATTTTTCATATGTAAATTATTTCCATTGGAGTTATAGATTATTTTCTATGATTTTTTGAAGTTTTAACTATTTTGTGGAATTTCCTGGTTATTGAAAATGCCAGAAAAGCTTTATGGCGTCAGCAAGGTCAACAGTGACGTCAGCAGGTCAACTGACCCGGTCCAGGTCAAACCTGACCTGTCGGGCCCACTGGTCAGTGACAGAGGCACTAATCCCAGATTGACTCGTGCTTTGACTCGACGAGGGGCCCACTGTCAGTGGCTGTGGGGTGGTTAGCTGGCAGGGATTAGTGCTAATTATGGCCACGTCGGCAGTCGCCGGAGTTCTGCTGACGGCGACCAAAACCACGGCGGCAACTTGCCGGATTTGCGCTACGAGCGGCGGCTGGACGCGCGGAGACCACCAGAAGGTAGCCTGCGCTCGACCGCGTCTAGCAGAGCGATGGGGAGGCCTCGGGGTCGCTGGAAACAACGACAACAAGCACAGAGGCGGCGGCCGAAGTTCGGCCACGACGAACACGGGGATGCGGTGGACGGCAGGAGCAGTGGGTGTGGGTTTTGGGCTTCTGGCATTGCTCTGAATACGGTGGTGTGTTTGGTTGCGGCTCGAGGTGACGGCGGCCACAGCGGCGACATGGCTGGGCGGCGGTGAGCTTCGGGCACGGTGGCGCTGGCGCTAGGGGAAGTGCGAGGCGACGGGGAAAGGGACGAACGGAAGAGCTGCTCACAGAGGACTCGCAGAGAAGCCCAGCGGGGTCGGGGAAGCGTCGGAGGCGGTGAATCGAACGACGACGATCGTCGGGGCAGAGGACGACGATGAGCTCGATGGCGACGTTTCAGGCATCCCGCGAGTGCATGCTTCATCTTGGTGATCCACAGCGTTGAGGCGAGCCCGTTGGACAAAGTAGAGGACGAGGGGAGCTCGGTGTACGCGGTGGCAATGAACTGCAGCGACGGAGCACTCTCGGGCGTCCTCGAGGAGGGGGCTAGAGGAGCGGGAGGGTGTTCTAGGGTGATGGGAAAGGCAGAGGGGGATGCGGGGCACCTCCCAAGCGACATGGATGGGCACGGGGACGCTCGGGAGGTGGCAAGCAGAAGGTGGCCCTCGCCTCCTGTGCGTGCGCCACACACAGTGCACACTGGCGGGAGGAAGGGGATGACTGGCATGTTGCCTGGTGGACTGGGCCGCCAGCAACAGTGCCAGCCCACAGGTGAGTGGGCTCTAGGTAGGCCTCTGCTCTATTTTATTTCTGTTTTGTTTTGTTTTTATTTATTCATTTTTCCACTGATTCAAAATTCAAAATAAATTCAAAACAGGGCAAAACCTTCTGAATATTTTTATGTTGCCATTATGGACTTTTCCAGAGGCACATAAATAATTCCAGGGCCTTTTGAATTATATTCTATAAAAAATGAATATAATCCAAAACTCAAATACTTATTGATTTAATTTCAAAGTCCCAAAATAATTCCTTAAAAAATATTCACTATTTTTGGTTTGGTCTCAAAGCCTTGCCAAAATTATCAAACATTTATGAAGTCATTTTGGAAACAATGAATGCAATTTAAAGGGTTCTTGCCCTTCTTTTAAAATGATTTCTGAGGCTTTCAATTTCCTCATTTCAAGTTTCTTGAAAATAACAGGATGCATGATGCTCACTGATGCAACTATCTGCAACCAATTCTAGGGTTGTGACATATGAACCATATTGAAGTTGGAATACAGTAGGTTTAATACGAATATAAATAAAGAATGAGTTTATTATAGTACCTTAAGGTGGTGATTTGTTTTCTTATACTAACGGAGCTCATGACATTTTCTGTTGAGTTTTATGTTGTGAAATTTTCAAGTTTTTGGGTAAAGATTTGATGGATTTCGAAACAAGGAGTGGCAAGAGCCTAATCTTGGGGATGCCCAAGGAACCCCAAGCTAAAATTCAACGACAACCAAAATCCTAAGCTTGGGGATGCCCCGGAAGGCATCCCCTCTTTCGTCATCATCTATCGGTAACTTTACTTGAGGCTATATTTTTATTCACCAC